>NW_024545676.1:0-337279 GCF_018152505.1 Drosophila elegans | reverse complement strand
GGAGTTGAAATAATATGTCGGTATCCGTTTCTCCAAGTTTCGGCCAGGTATCACTTGTGCTCCGCTCGAAGTTCCGTATGCGGCGTTTACGAAGATGCGGTTGCAGGCGCCCAAACCTGCAGCAGCCTTAGCTGGGCACTGCTGGGATGGGGGTTATGTTGTCACTTGTTGGTGTGTGTGGGCTATAGCAACGCACAGATTTCCCAGTTTCGCAGCAAAATATCGGCCGGCCAGGCACGGTGATGTACAAATATGTAATTTGTTATAAAGATGTAAGCGCAAAAGCGCCCGCGACGAGCGCGTGTGCTTTCTGGCCGGCCTCCGATGAACGTGCTCTACATACATATGTACATAGACACATTGTGAGGTTCACTCGCACATTTCAATTAGCACAAATAATTACCCTTGCAGTTTGAACGACTTTGTTTTAACAATAGGCTCTGTTACGTCGGTGTATTAGTGCCCAGTCCACAGGACTTGGGCCGAGGGAGTTGCGTCCTGAGTAGGCACGCTGGTTGCCGGCTAAGCTCGCCAGATGGGGTGGGTTCTTTGGAAACCACTCCCTCCCCTACATAACGAGAATAAATTTATCGTGCCTTAGGAAAAATATAGAGATCGTTCAGTTGGTTTTGTCATTTGTCGTCGCTGCCCACAAGCTTCTCAAGTAGCTAGTTCGAGCGCTTGACCGAATTTCGATCGGCAGCGTGTGGCTGTTTTACCCTGCCTCTTCATACGTCCCGTATGCCGATGGATCGCCGCCGGCCACTGCAATGCGATCCCCTAGTGTCAATGTTGTCAGTCGAAAGTTATGTCATTGTTCTTAACCCGAGTTTTTCCATTTGCGCCAGCTCCCCCTTTTATAAACGTTTACCAAGACATTATTGAGTTCTGCTTCATATTACAATTTATTAAAAAGATTTTTATTTAAAAAGGTGCACATTTAATTGACAAATATAAGAGTAAATTGGGGTGCCAAATTAATTAAATTGAGAAATATTCGGTATATAGTGTATGTAATATTTGTATTAACGTATAAAAAAAGAAAACATTAAGCATGAATATATATATTTAAGAATAATATTTTGGGCTAATTTATAAAAATGATAATATGAATCTTACAGGACGTTAAATCTAATGTATGAAGACTATATATATATGTATATCTAAATGTTTAAATTGCACAAAGATCTAGGTATATACGCATATGTGTAAATATATATATATATAAAAAGTTTTCTTGACAGTAAGTCAAACACAACTCACTTACCCCTTTTTATTTCCATCGACGAGAGCTCTCATTGTGGTATTCTGGGTTTGGAAAATTAATTATACACATATGCATAAATATATTTATATTAGTGCAAATTCTCTTAGCATTATTAATAAGGTGTTGGATTAATTTATATATAAAAAAAAAATTATGTTAATTGTCATTTCTTGGGCAATTGCGCGATGTTGGTCTTATTTCACAAACAGAGAAAAAAAGTTATTCGCTTTACGGCGCTACGAATTGCGAGTAAGAGAAGAGTGAAAACGGCACTCGCGACGGTTGACGGTAGCACTTCTAGCTGAGGTTTCTTCTGTTGATTCCAATTACAAATCAAAACTTTTGTCTTTTGCTTGTATTTAATTGCTGGTTTATCATGAATGGGTATTGTTTATTGTTTTGTCGAAAATTGAAATAATAATAATAATGATGTAGTTTTTATCTTTGCACGGGCTGATATATTAGTGCTGGCTCCTTTCTGGCCAATTGGCGGCGACAGCCATGATTTTCTCCAGCTGGTGTCCGTGGTCCCGACGTCTCTGTACAGATCGCTTGTATATCCGGAGGAAGCTCAGAATCAACATAAAGATCAAGAGTCCAGTAATGAGGCACAAAACATTGTAGACTTTGGTTATGTCCTCCTTGTGGTCTACAATTTCAACGTTGTTCACCACGTTTGCCGTGTTGTCGGATGCTTTCGAGGTTGTAGATCCCATGATATATAAGTTATATTTCTATCGGGTTCTAAATTCGATCACTCGGATAGGTCCTCCGCGATTACTGTTTTTGCCAGTAGTGGACCTAACGCGGTTCCGCGGTCATTTCTTGTCTGATTCGCACTTATCTTGGACTCCGACTGCTCGATTCGCAATGATCTTTTTTACTCCGCTTTTGAACCTGAGGTGGGGCTCTTTTATACCGGTGGTTTTGCTTCCGGGTCATCTAAGTGTTCCCACTTAGGTACAGAATTTCCCTTTTTTCGGGCTTACTGTCCCACTTCTGGGTTCTGCTAGGTTTCATATTAATTGCTGCACCACCTGCAGTTCACAGTGTCTTCTGTCTCTGGTTACGGTATCTATTTCTTTCTGGTTTTATTTCTTACCCCGCTCCCGTAACACGCTCGAGGGTCGTCGATGCTGATTCAGCATGGAATGCACTCGCAAAAAAAACTACGAGGAGCGATTGTAATTAGTCCGTTATTGCCCTAACGTGTGGCCTCGACCCATACCCTGGGATTTAGGAGTTTCATGCTCTACCGACTGAGATATCCGGGCTATTATTATCATTAATTTTCAACCAAAAGAATAGAAAAAAAGAAGTCAGGTGGAATATACATATATATTTTTATTTGTTTCCATTTATTTGATACGGTACGATTTTTATATATATATATATATATTTTTTTTTTTTTTCTCTTTACTCTGATAAACGCCGTTTTGCCGGGGTCGGCTCGTCGTCGTCTTCCTCCTCATCGTCGTCTTCCGCCACGGTGTAGATACGGTATTCTGGAGGCAGACTTTGCCTCCTCTGCCGCCGGCGAATTGCAAATCGGCTTTCTCGCCGGATCCGCTCGTTCTTTGCGTATATGTATTCGAACGTCGCTTCGAAGTGCGGAGTCTCGAGCCGTGCCTGGCGGTAGTCCTCCTCCCATATCCGCAGGTCCCGCTGTGTTGCGTCCCTTAACCGAATTAGTTCGTTGAGGCGGTTGTAATCGGCGTTTATCCTTGCCGTGGTCTTCTCAATTTCCCACTGCGTTGCTCGTAGTGTATCTTCTAGTTCCGTATCAACCCAGGCGAGTCTTTCCCGCTCGTCCACCGCTATGTCTCTGCGGTCCCGAGCGTCAGCTTCTGAGGGGAGGGGTCTTCCCTTGGCCTCGCACCTTTCCAGATGCCTCTTCACGGCCTCCCTCGTGTTCTCGATGTCTTTCGTGAGGTCTATAGTTATTTATATAGTAAGAAATACTGGCTGCTCCGAAAAAAGAACGATCCTCCTTTGCTGTGTAGTACAATTGCACTGATTGCTGTTGGTTTTCAACCAGTTTCAAGCAGCGAAAAGGTCTTTGGCATGGTATACTCCAATACTTTTTCCAGCTAAACTCCCTAATTCGTACAGCGACCCTCCCTTGCGTCCAAGTATGAGACACCGTACCCGATTGGGCCCTAGCTTTGCATTATACCCTTCCATTCGGTTACTCTGCTTGTAGTTTTTTCGGTATACCACCTGCCCTACTGCAAATTCAATTTCCTTACTGCGTGTATTGTACGTTCTTTCAGCTTTTTCGTGTGCCCGGGCTAACCCTTGCTTAACTACACTGCGTATGAGTTCCATCTTATCCGCCAAGCATAGAGCTTGATCTGTTGCTGATAGGCCGCCGATACGTCTCATGATCGGATACGCACTTGCGTGTGTGACCATGTTGGTCCCAAACATTGCATAATATGGTTCCAGTCCCAAAGCTTCGTGATAGCCACTTCGTAGTGTACACGCGATTCGACTCAGGTGTGTGTCCCAATGCCGCTGGTCTTTGTCCGTAGCTGACCTGAGCATTTGTAGCACGGATCGGTTTACTCGTTCTGCTGCATTTGCTTGTGGCGAATAGAAGCCCGTTCGAACGTGTCGGATTCCATATTGGCTGACTAACTCGGCAAATGTTGACGACACAAATTGCTTACCGTTATCGGAGTGAATATATTCTGGCACTCCGAATTGATGAAAAATGTTTCTTTCAAGGAAGGTTACTACGGCTGTTGCGGTTGCTTTTCGCATTGCCTCTAGCCAGACGAATTTGGTGAAATGGTCCAGACACACAAAGATCACGGTGTTTCCGGATTTGGTACGGGGATATGGTCCCATGAAATCAATGTAAAGTCTTTGTCCTGGCCGCTCAGTTATTCGTTGTTTTCCCATCGGCGGTCGGCTGGATTTGTTCGTTGTTTTGCTGACTCTGCAAATTTCACAATTCTTAACAGTTGTACATCAACCGTCATTGCGGGCCAGTAATATAACTGCCTTAGTCGAGCTAAAGTTTTGTGTATGCCGCCATGTCCTGCCATTTGAGAATGGTGGGCCTGATGAACAAGGTCCTGCCGAAGTTCCTCTGGAACCCACAGCTTCCAAGCACGGTCCTCATTAATTATTTCGCCTGTTTGGAATCCTACCCTCTTATAAACGTATCCTTCGGACGTTTGGGTATCCGGAGTTTTTTCTGCGTGTTTTTCAACAGCTTGAGCCAATTCTTTGTATTCTTTCGACTGGAACGCTGCTGATTGTAGGTCTATGTTAATCTCTGCCGCATCCCTAAGTCCCGCTGTTACTTCATCCATATGTACCCTTGAAAGCGCATCTGGGACCACATTTTGTGACCCTTTCCGATGTTCGATTTCAAAATCAAAGGCCTGTAGTTTCAAACTCCACCTTGCTAGTCTGCCTGATAAATCTTTCTGGCCCATGAGCCACTTTAGACTAGCATGATCTGTTATGACCTTGAAAGGCATTCCTTCAACGTATGGGCGGAACTTTCTGATGCTTAATATTGCCGCTAGACATTCAAGTTCAGTGATGCTGTAGTTCCTTTGGGCTTTGTCCAGTTTCGAGGACATGTACGCGATAGGATGCTCGCCACCCTCTTCATCTGTCTGGAACAACACCCCTCCGACTCCGGTCGTCGATGCATCGCACTGAATCGTGAAAGGTTTTGAAAAATCCGGTGTTGTTAACACAGGTGCTGATACCAGGCTGGTCTTCAGTGCCTCAAAGGCTTTAATACCCTCTTCCTCGAGCTCATATTTCCTGACTCGGTCCTTTTTGAGTCTTTCATGAAGCGGTGCTGCCGTTTGAGCGTAGTTTTGTATAAAACGCCGGTACCACCCTGTCATTCCCAAAAATCTCCGCATCTGTTTAGCGGATATTGGCTGTGGGAATTCTTGAATAGCCTTTATCTTTGCTGGATCGGTTTTTATGCACCCCCCACCTACTACATACCCCAGGTATTTAGCTTGGCTGTAACAGAACTTACTTTTTGCCACATTGATTGTTAATTTTGCTCTCCTCAGGCAATCACTGACCTGTCGCAACATTTCCAAATGTTCTTCAAAAGTTGGAGAACAGACCAGTAAATCATCCAGGTATACGAAAACGAATTCTCTTAATGCTGCTGGAATTACTTTGTCCATCAGTCTGCACATGCGCTGGGCAGCATTACACAGACCGAACGGCATGACGGTAAATTGGTATAAAGGTCGTCCTGGCACTGTGAAAGCTGTTTTTTCTCTACTTTTTGCTTCCAGCGGTATTTGCCAAAATGCATCTTTTAGGTCGATAGCAGATATAAAGAACGTTTCTTGTAGACGACTTAGTAGACCCTCTATGTGTGGTAACGGGTACGCGTCCTTTACAGTCCGGGCATTAACTTTGCGGGCGTCTAGGCAAAGGCGATTTTTGGGGCCCTTTTGTACTAGGGTCACAGGGGAACTCCAACTACTGTTACTTTCCTCTTTACCCCTAATTTTATCATTCGGTCGAGTTCGGCAAATACCAGTTTCTGTTTTGCTGGTGAGATGGGATAATGCCTCTGCTTGATAGGTAAATTCTCCTGGGTAACCTCTATGACATGTTCTTCTAACTCGGTTTTCCCTAAGCCCATCTCCGTACAGGATGGGAAGGTGTTGACTACTTTTTTAAGGGTGCTTTCCTGTTGTTCGGTAAGTTTGTGTGGGGTGTATGCAGTTTCGGGGCGTTCGGGATTCTCTTCTTCGGGCGCTACTGTATCTAACTCCGCAACCTCTAATAGGCGATTCCCCGGTAAAGGCAACTTAAATTCCTCCCAAAATTATATTCCGAAATAAAAGTGTTGCTGTAGGGCGGGCACTATTAAAAATTCCAATTCTTTTGTTTCGCTTTCCCATTCTACCGGCAGAGTGATCATGCCTGTAACTTGAGTTTTCCCCCCACTGGCCGTTTGTACGTTTTGTCTGGTTAATCTTTGCATCTTATGCTGCCTCCGTTGTAAAAACAGCTCCGCTCCTTTGCCAATGCAGTTGGCACTTGCCCCTGTATCCAATAAGGCTACAATTTCTTCGCCGTCTACTTTTGTCTTGGCAAAAAGACGGTTGTCATTTTTCAGGCTGATGATAGACGCAACTAATTTTCTTTTAAGTTCCCGTGCAGTCTCCAGGGTCTGGTGCAGGTGTCGAAGTTTCTTATTGTTCCGGTTACTCCTTTCGTCTTCTTCCTCTTGTGCCGTATTAAAGATACGGGCGCGAGCCTTCTCGTACTCTGCCTGACGCTGATACCATGTCTTATGAGACGATATCTGTGCGGGGCTTGAGGTCGCCTCTTTTATTGTCTCGGGGTGTCGTTTTTCTGACCGGTCTTCCCCGGCTCTCCGTTCAGACTTTTCCGTAAAAAAGAAAAGTGAGTAGAGTGATAAGAGTCGTTTTTACCACAATAATGACACTGCGTTGCATGGAACCGGGCTTGGCACCCTGTTCCGTCTACACTTTTACGGTGGCGATAAAAGTCCGCCGGCTTATTGCACGTGTAGCAAAGGTATGTATGAAACGGGGACGTGCATTCCCCTCCGGGTTCCGTTCCCATTGACTCCAAGGTTTTCTTGTCCAAGTTTTGACGAAATGGATTTCCTCTTGCTGGCTTTACCATTCCAGCTCCCTTCGGTGGCCGGTTGTTCTGAAAAGCCTCCACCTGGTAGTCATCGGCTTCATATCCTTCTTCCGATTCATTTATGATTTCGTTAACGTGCCGCGGGCGCGACCTCTTGTCCTTCAACCATTTTTCGACCCGTATTCCTTCCCTCTTAAACTCGGCTAATGTCGATATGCTTGACGCCAACAAAAAGGCTCCCATCTGCGAATTAAGGTTCTCCTTCAATATCTCCACCAGGTTGGATTCTGGAATCTTATTTCTTAGTTTAAACTGCAGATTATGCATCGCAGAAATATAATCCTACAAACTCTCGCTATATCCCTGCCGTCGTTCCATTAACTCTTTTATGGTGACATAGTCGTTCTCCGATGTCGAAAAGGCTCTGGTCATCGCTCGGGTTAACGAGTGGTACCCAAAATAATGGTCGTCCGCTTTGTCTTCAAGCATTTGCCAATACCATTTGCTGGCGGAGCCAGTGAGTAAACAGTGAAATTCTCGGAATACCTGTTCATCTGTATACCCATACAGTGCTTTCATGCGATCTACTCGGAAGAGAAAACTTTCTATTGACATCCCTCGGCTGGTCCCATCAAATTTAAGATTCCACTTGTCCAATCTAACGTTCCGGTTCTCTGTTGGTCGGTGCTCAGCTCCCGATATCTCCCATGCACTGTTGCAGTTTCGTCTGCCAGAGTCATTCTGATTATGTTGGTCCATGGAATTAAGTTCTGGCGGCGGTGCTGACCCCGAAACTCCTGTTTCGGCGTTAAGTTGACGCTCACCGCGGCTCGACGGTGCCGGCCGAGAAGTGCTGCTTTGTGCAGGCGTGTCTCTGGTTGTTTGTAAATTACCTGATTGTGATTCACTCATTTCTGCCACTTTTGTTTGCAGATTAATTATCTGGGTGTTTAATTCCGTAATCTGGGTTGCGACTGTAGCCCTTAACTCGTTGCCTTGCATGATCAACGCAGACATCATTCGCTCCAGCCTGCTTTCTGACTCCGACTGTCGTGACCGTGCTCCTGTATTAGGTAGCACGCTGGACCTTCCTTGTGGCGGTCCTAAGTAGTAGTTTTCACCCCCTACAGCTCCTGTCGACTCCTCCATGGTGGAACTGTGGTAATCTGCCAGGCTTCCTAAATTATCTAGCTTGCTGCCAAAGCTGACCGACTGTTCCTGTGCCTGTTGATCGCTAGTTGTCACGGTTTGTCTGGCTCTCCAGGCCTGTCTTGCGGCTAAGGTTGAAGCCCTTGCAGTCCTAGTAGGCGGTATTGTCAACGTTACCTTTTTCCTCTTCCCTGCCATTTACTGACCTATCTTCTTATTTCAAGGTTTTGGCTCGTGCCGAAGTAATTAAATAATAAGTAAACAATAACCAACCTTGATAGTGGCACACGCCTGCCACACTTTTTTTTTGTTAAATCAGAAAAATATAAAAATTAAAAATAATTGAGGTAAATCTTCAAATTACCAACTTGAATGACGACGACAAAGACACTTGAGCCAAGACGCGACTCAAAAAAACTGGACAAATGTGTTTTCGTTCACTTTTTTACGCTGCTTGATTGTTTTTGCATACAACAGCAGTTTTATTTGACAATTGTATTATGAAGAGAATACAGAAATTTTTAAATCGGGTTCGCTGGCATTGGAAGTTGTTTATGGGTCAAGAAACCGTCCGAAATTAAGCCCCCAAGAAGTTATTAAAAGGTCCCTAAATAAGTGAATTTTATGATAGGATTCAACTGGTCTCCACCGGAGACACCAGTTCCATTCATGTCCTTCTGACCTCTTCCCAGGACTACAGCCTCCACCGGAGTGCTGATTCCCCGTAGAAGGAACTGTCCGAAACCCCCTCCCTCCCAGTCGTCGGAAACAGGTAGACTCGCTCACAGACAGACGACTAGAGCTTTATTTGAGACAGACGAAAGAAATTGCCTCCCTGTTTCCTCTCTCTCTGGACTCGAACCTCTCGAGCGACCTGGTTCATGCCTAGTACAAGCGGATAGCGTCGGCCAGAGAGATAGATTCCGTCCTCCCGCCCTTGTATTGTTGGAATCCGTACAGACTCGAACCTCTCGAGCGACCTGGTTCTTGCCTGGTTCAAACGGATAGCGTCGGTTTGTACGGATTTGGTCTGTTCGCCCCCTCCCCCCTCTTGGTCAATCGGTTTCCTCTGGACTCGAACCTCTCGAGCGACCGGGTCCTTGCCTGATTCAAGCGGATAGCGTCGGCCAGAGAAAACCCAAAAAAATTTAAGTTTGTTCCCTAAAAATGCTATGTCGGTCTTGCACGTGATTTGATAATATTATATAAGGACTATAAAATTTTCAGTTACAACGCATTAAATTTTTCTATTAATAAAACAAAGACAAATGGTTTTACTGGATATTAAAAAGAGTCACAAAGTCGCACGGCTATTCTGAGACAAAGTTCCGATTGAGAGGCCTTCTCAATTCAGACTGTCGCTGAAGTTGGGGACTTTATATGTACAAAAAAACAATTAAATTAACTATACCTGCGGAGAGGAATTTTAGGTGTCGACACAAACTATTTTTGATCTTTGTTCGGAAAAATTGAAAATTATGTATAGCATGTAATTTTTCAGATATGCCCTACATCCGGTATTCCGATTTTTGAAATCGTAACCTTTTAATACGTAAAACAAAAAAATCTTCAGATGTTAAAAGTCCTAGCTCTAAGGATGCGAAGAATCCTTCGTTGGGCGCCAATTCTGTTACGTCGGTGTATTAGTGCCCAGTCCACAGGACTTGGGCCGAGGGAGTTGCGTCCTGAGTAGGCACGCTGGTTGCCGGCTAAGCTCGCCAGATGGGGTGGGTTCTTTGGAAACCACTCCCTCCCCTACATAACGAGAATAAATTTATCGTGCCTTAGGAAAAATATAGAGATCGTTCAGTTCGTTTTGTCATTTGTCGTCGCTGCCCACAAGCTTCTCAAGTAGCTAGTTCGAGCGCTTGACCGAATTTCGATCGGCAGCGTGTGGCTGTTTTACCCTGCCCCTTCATACGTCCCGTATGCCGATGGATCGCCGCCGGCCACTGCAATGCGATCCCCTAGTGTCAATGTTGTCAGTCGAAAGTTATGTCATTGTTCTTAACCCGAGTTTTTCCATTTGCGCCAGCTCCCCCTTTTATAAACGTTTACCAAGACATTATTGAGTTCTGCTTCATATTACAATTTATTAAAAAGATTTTTATTTAAAAAGGTGCACATTTAATTGACAAATATAAGAGTAAATTGGGGTGCCAAATTAATTAAATTGAGAAATATTCGGTATATAGTGTATGTAATATTTGTATTAACGTATAAAAAAGAAAACATTAAGCATGAATATATATATTTAAGAATAATATTTTGGGCTAATTTATAAAAATGATAATATGAATCTTACAGGACGTTAAATCTAATGTATGAAGACTATATATATATGTATATCTAAATGTTTAAATTGCACAAAGATCTAGGTATATACGCATATGTGTAAATATATATATATAAAAAGTTTGCTTGACAGTAAGTCAAACACAACTCACTTACCCCTTTTTATTTCCATCGACGAGAGCTCTCATTGTGGTATTCTGGGTTTGGAAAATTAATTATACACATATGCATAAATATATTTATATTAGTGCAAATTCTCTTAGCATTATTAATAAGGTGTTGGATTAATTTATATAAAAAAAAATTATGTTAATTGTCATTTCTTGGGCAATTGCGCGATGTTGGTCTTATTTCACAAACAGAGAAAAAAAGTTATTCGCTTTACGGCGCTACGAATTGCGAGTAAGAGAAAAGTGAAAACGGCACTCGCGACGGTTGACGGTAGCACTTCTAGCTGAGGTTTCTTCTGTTGGTTCCAATTACAAATCAAAACTTTGGTCTTTTGCTTGTATTTAATTGCTGGTTTATTATGAATGGGTATTGTTTATTGTTTTGTCGAAAATTGAAATAATAATAATAATGATGTAGTTTTTATCTTTGCACGGGCTGATATATTAGTGCTGGCTCCTTTCTGGCCAATTGGCGGCGACAGCCATGATTTTCTCCAGCTCGTGTCCGTGGTCCCGACGTCTCTGTACAGATCGCTTGTATATCCGGAGGAAGCTCAGAATCAACATAAAGATCAAGAGTCCAGTAATGAGGCACAAAACATTGTAGACTTTGGTTATGTCCTCCTTGTGGTCTACAATTTCAACGTTGTTCACCACGTTTGCCGTGTTGTCGGATGCTTTCGAGGTTGTAGATCCCATGATATATAAGTTATATTTCTATCGGGTTCTAAATTCGATCACTCGGATAGGTCCTCCGCGATTACTGTTTTTGCCAGTAGTGGACCTAACGCGGTTCCGCGGTCATTTCTTGTCTGATTCGCACTTATCTTGGACTCCGACTGCTCGATTCGCAATGATCTTTTTTACTCTGCCTTTTGAACCTGAGGTGGGGCTCTTTTATACCGGTGGTTTTGCTTCCGGGTCATCTAAGTGTTCCCACTTAGGTACAGAATTGCCCCTTTTTCGGGCTTACTGTCCCACTTCTGGGTTCTGCTAGGTTTCATATTAATTGCTGCATACACCTATTGTCAGTTGTATTTTCGTATGAATTGCTTACTCTGACCAATTCGTTGCTGGTTACTGTATTGACCAACTTCGGTGTTTCGCCACCTGCAGTTCACAGTGTCTTCTGTCTCTGGTTACGGTATCTATTTCTTTCTGGTTTTATTTCTTACCCCGCTCCCGTAACAGTTTTTTTTTTTTTTTTTTTTTTTTTTTTTTTTTTTTTTTTTTTTTGTTTTGTTTTTTTTTGTTTTTGTGTTTTTGTTTTTTTAATTTTTTATTTTAATATTATTTTTTTTTTTTGTTTTTTTTTTTTTTTTTAAATTTGGTGTTTTTTTTTTTGTTTTGGTTGGGGGAGGGGGGGGTTATTTATTTTTTTATAATAAAAAGTTTTTTTTCCTTAATTTTTTTTTTTTTTTTTTTTTTCCTTTCCCCGGCGGAGAGGGGGGGGGGGGGGTTTGTGGGGGTTGTTGTTTTTTTTTTTTTTGTTTTTTATTGGGGTTAACCGGTTGGAATTTTGGGGGTTTTTTCTACTTTCCTCCTGGGCCTTTTCGATTTTTTTTGGGGGTTTGTTTTTTTTTTTTTTTTTTTCCCCCAACCCCTAAAATCCTAAAAAAAAAGGTAAAAAAATATTTTGGGTTTCCGGCGTAAATTATTTAAAAAATAATTTATGTTGTCGGAACTTCAGATTAAGCAATTTATTCGTCGAGCTCCATCATCTTTAAAATTAAACCCATCCGTATATTATGTATGGGAAAGTTGAAAATGACCTATTTCTAGTGAAATAGGTTAAGCAGAACTGAAGATAAAAAATAAAGTTGGCATGAGAATAGGGGAGAAACGTTATTAAGACATTAAAAAATAGTGGTATCATACAAACAAATTTTTTTTGTCAATTTTTGAATAAAAATCAAGGTTTGGTCTCTGGAGGATTTCACCGATTTAAATTTGTAAACTATTGTAATCAAACCTTGATTGGTGGAATAAATTTAATGAAAACAAATATTCCTAGAAATTTTGAATATTTTGATTAAGAATTTCTTTAAGGAAATAATGTAATAAATGTACGAAAAGTGCAAGGTATCGTCAAATCACAGCACAACAAGTAATGGGAAATCTACCCAAATATAGGGTACCAATGTCATATCCATTTTTAATTACAGGTATTAATTACGCAGGACATTATAAAATTAGAATTATTAGAATTATAGAGTTTATGAACTACCATCTAAACCGGGTTATTGGTGATGGAAATCTGGCACACGAAGAGATGTCGACATTACCAAAAAGAAGGAGTTTTAAATTCTCGCCTCCCATAGGTTAGGTAAGGTTAAGGCGGCTGCAAGACGTAGCATGAATATTCTTTTTCCCCTTGACCTAGTGTCAGATTCTCTGTTGCAGCTGATTTAGCATAGCTCTCATCCGGTTGCTTTCATGAACGTTATTTATCTTGTAAGGCTTGTGTTGGCAAGTTCTAAAAAAAAGGAATTCCACCGTTTCCTCTTTCTTCCTGCATTCTCTGCTGAAATCATTTTGGGGTCCTGCCAGTCTGCTGGCATGTGTACTATCCAGTAGCCAGTGTCTTGTAAGTCTTAGCAATTTCGACGATATTTTCGAGTCTGTAATGGGCCATGTTTTGTCTGAAATTTAGCAGTGTCTTACATTCTGCCATGCTAGATTCGCTAGTTATATTTAGCTAACAGGAAACCATCGGCATACCAATGTTCTCCTTATCCGGCAGGAGAAAGATGGTATTGCCATGTTTTGCCTGCTTGTCGGCTATACAGATGCCTAGGGCGTTCCGGTGTTCGTGGACCCATGTCAGGTTAATATAGCATTGTACAGCCCTCTCGTGCAGAGATCTGCGACACTTTGATATTGTATGAGAGTTTGTGTTGGTCGCATAGATAGACCAAATATCCGCTTTTCTATCGCTTTAGATATTTAACTTCTATATGCGCTGAGCCTGCGCCCAGTCTTCTCTACTTGGGAGTTGGATTTCAAAGGTGTTTTTATCAAACTCTATTGGTTTGCATAGATCCGTTTTGGTTGGGATTGATTTGTATTACTGCAGAATTCTGGTAATGACCATTTGTTTGGGATTTCCATTGTCCAGTGTCTCTCAAACGAACCTCCGCGATTTTGGCGCATTCCCTGACGGCTAAGTTCAGACTAGGAAGGCTCAACATAGCGTTTAGCTCGTCGTTTCGGGTACAGCGAAAGACCCCACTTATGTATTGGGATTCAATCTGTTGAACCTTGTTTAGGTTTGCTGTGGCTGTCTGCGTTTTTAGCGCAGGCCACCAGATTAATACTCCGTAAAGTACAATAGGATTGACTATTTCTATGTGTATCCAGTTGACAAATTTTGGGGACATGCCCCATTTCGTCCCGATGGCTTTTTTTGCTGGTGTAGAGGCCAAAACACCAAGGTGTTTTTTTCCACCTTCGTCTACTCTAAAGGCCGTATTACAATTGTTGGGGCGTGCTGAGTCCTTCCAAGTGTTTAATAAAAATTCGGTTTCGGGGTTGAATTCACTTGCTGCTTCGTGCACTTTATTTCTCTAATGCTCTACAAAAAATATGGCGTGAGGTCTAAGCCTATGCGTATATGGAGAGAGGTTTTACCGGTTGGGCAACAGTGATGCCAAGCTAGCGATGTTGCATCAAGCTTGGTTCGACATGAACATTCTCCCCCTCCTCGAAATGGGAAGAATGGACCGTCAGAAGAGGGAGCAAGTGCCCGAGAGGAGCCACCCTAAGGTAGAGTCCTGTGCCATGGGCAATTTATTCTGACTCGGGCGGATGCCCGGCAGCATCAATTCCGCGTAGATGTCAGCTCCCAAAACAACCGACACCAATGAGGGATGGAACGACCTGTTGTCCGCCAACGTGATGTTTCTGAAGCCATCTCGGACCTTTGGATCAAGGGGCTTCACCGGCGTTCGGTTCTGCATCTGGTCATCAACCAGCATCAGCAGTTGTCGGCCCATGCTTGACGACTTCGGTGGTGCAAACCCGTTCATCGCCCACGCGGGTGACGGAAAGGTTGAGAGCCTTTGCCAAAGATACGTGGATGCGACTCACGGGGCAGCATGGATCCACCAAAGCTCGAGCGTCAAACCATTTTACATTGGAACCGACCAAAACCGACGCCGTTGGAAGGATGCTCACACTCGTGCGCTGCAGGATAGAAGCGCACGATGGTCCTGTAGCAGGGTCACTGGCGCTGAGCGTAACGACATTGTCGGCGACATCCTCTGCTGCTGCTGTTGTCGTGCTGCGCGCGGCGACTGGGGCTCTTGGATGTGCAAGAGGGTGTAATGCGGCACTTGGCCTTACTTCGGCAGGTTTGGCCCGAATGCTCGTGAGCAAGGCAGTTGGCGCAATACCGATTAATAAGGACAGCGCGGAGTCGCTTAAGGGCTGGAAGACGGAGAAACCGTTGGCATTTCAAGGCGTGAACTCCTCTGCAAACGCGGCACCTGTAAGCGTGTTGGTTGCTGGTCGGCGCCATCGTAGACACTCTGTGTGTGAGAATAGATAAAAAACAAAGGTAATGTGTTATGGATGATGCAGATGACTGTGACATGCATAAGGACAGACACAAGAGGACGACATGAACTTAGGACTAGTAAGAACGTCTGACTGTGGATAAATCTGGGAGGCGTGAACAAAAGGAAGAGTCACTTGGAATCAGTGGCCTCGCGATTGGTCGTCGGATGACGCCCATCTGCCACACGGGTCAAGCCATCTGCGCCTGGATGCACACGTTGGATCCGCCCAAGACGCCACTCGTTTGGTGGTAGGTTTTCTTCCTTGATCACCACCATATCCACCGTCTGAAAGTCTCCTGATTGTGAACCAGCGCCACCAAAGGTCGCTGTCCTTAAGCTCTTGGGCTGAGACGCCTCTGCTTGCCAGATCAGCCGGGTTATCTTCCGATTTCACATGAAACCACTGTTCTCTATTGGTGAGTTGATCAACTCTCGCAACTCTGTTGGCAACGAATGTAGTCCAGGTGCATGCTGGTTTGCATAACCAAGCAAGCACTATCGTAGAGTCCGTCCAATAAAATGTGTCGTAGTGAGTAGGAGGCATCTCGGAGAAAACTGCTGCAGCTAGTTTAGAGAGAAGCACTGCGCCACAGAGTTCCAAGCGCGGTATTGAAAATCATGCCACCTTGTGACGAGATCAGTCGGGAGAGGCTGGTCCCAACTTAATTCCCGCAGCCAAATTTCTTGCATGAAAATCTTGGCCCGGATGATGAAAGGCGATAACCATCCTGCTGGATAGAATAGTTTAGCTATCGGGGATAGAACCTCTTGTTTGGTGTAGTCTGTTTGAAGAGAAATTTCCCTCGGTAGGAAAAAGAAACTATCAGACGTCGCTTGCCAACGGATTCCTAGGGTTTTTGCCATACTGGCCTCTTCCAACTCAAGGAAGTCAGAACTGATCAAGTGGTCTTTTGGGATACCTTGCAAGAATCCCTTCTCGTTTGAGGTCCACTTTCGCAGTGGAAACCCTGCACTCTCAAGGGCCAACCGGAGTTCTTTGATGACTAGAACAGCGGACTGCTGCGTGTGGTTGCCAGCTAGAACGTCGTCGACATACATGAATCTGGAAATTATGTCACTTGTTAAAGGATACTGGTCAAGTACATCCTGAGCTAGCTGTTAAAGCACGCGAGTGGCCAGAAAGGGCGCACAATTAACGCCAAAGGTCACCGTGTTAAGCTCATAGTCGGAGAGCTTCCCTTCTTTATCGCGGAACAGAATTCTTTTGAAGCGCGTATGATCGGAATGAACAAAAATTTGCCGGTACATCTTGGTGATGTCTGCGTTGAAGACGTACTTAAAGAAGCGCCATTTGAGGATCTGGGTGGTCAAATCAGATTGCAGTACCGGGCCTGTATGAAGGATATCATCAAGACTGTACCCGTTTGACGATGGATTGGAGGCATTAAACACGACGCGAACCTTTGTTGTGGTGCTGTCTGGTTTGAAAACCGCGTGGTGTGGCAAATAAAATTTGTTGGAGCCGTCGTTTGGTGCATATGATCTAAATTTAAATACTCCTGGATGACTGAGTCGTACTGCTCTTTTAAGGAGCGTTTTTGTTTAGCCGTGCCTCGTTTCTAAGGAATTGCGCCAATGCGATAGGCCTTGAATGTCCGAGGTTTATATTGCTAGGCTCCTTAAAGGGCAAGGAAACCACATACCTCCCTTTCTCATCCCTTTAAGTGGTCTGCTGGAAGTTGTTCTCACACACCGAGCTGGATTCCTCAACCAGCTTCACTGGAACATCCTCCAACTCCCAAAATTTGGTGAGGATGCTGTTTAGCTTAGCCTCAGTGACAGACAATCGTGTCGAAAAGGAAGCTATTCTGTTAGTGGGATTCTTCGCGATTGGGCCGCAAAGAATCCACCCGAATATGGTCTCTTGGCCAAGGAGTGTTCAGCAAACATTTGACTGGAAGCCGCCTAGAATAATTGATGGAAGTAGATCAGCGCCTATGAGCACGTCAATCTGCGAACTCTGGTAGAAATTCGGATCTGCTAGTTGGAGGTTGGGCAGGTCCCTTAATAAACCTTCGGGTATCGTATAGGATGGGAGATTTTCAGCTAAATGTGGTAACACATATGCGGAGGCTTCGAGTTGTATATGTGGCCTATGTTGGGAGCCTATGTTGAACTGACAGCGCTTGCGAGGCTGAGCAGCAACAGTTTGGTTTACTCCCGCAACTTGAGCTTGGATGGATTCATAAGGGAGCTTAATTAGGTTGAATGACCGTTCCGATATAAAAGTTGCTTCTAATCCTGAGTCAACTAAAGCGCGTGCAGAGTACCTTATGTCCGAGTGGCAGATCTCTATGAGCGCCGTGCTCAGGAGGTACCCTTGCGTGTTCACGACGAGATACGTTTGGACGTTCGATTGAGTGGACCTTTGCTGGTGGTCAGGTATAGATGCTGACTGTAACAGTGGTTGGAGGTCAGGTACGGGTGCTGACTGGAGTTGTTGGGGGCCGCCACGATGCAGGAGAGTGTTATGGCGACCTTTGGAAGTGTAGCAGTTGTGAGTACTTGTGCAGTCTCTCAACATGTGGGTTCTTGCAAAACAGTTCAAACAGAGTTTTTGCTGTTTTATATACTGTTCCCGATCCGCGACGGGCATATTTTGGAACTGGGGACACATACGGATAGGATGGTTTTCCCTTGAACAAAGTCTACACGATTGTGGATTTACTGTGACCCTATTTTCAAAGTTGTGGATAATCCGCGGCCCGCTTTCAGCTCGTGGGCCTCTGGATTGAGTCGCCACCAAGGGTTCGATGACGACGTTGTAAAAAACTTGGAAATCATTCCGCCATGGAATCTCGGATGGTTGAAGGAGAGATTACTCCCACAAAGACAGCGTTAATTTCGGCAGCCTCGAGGAGCACAGAAAGACGAGCAGACAATCCCTTGTCTACCTTGGCGATTTCCAAGGCTGTCAAACACCCTTGGACTGTGCTCTCCAGGTGCTTTAAGGATTTCCCACATTCTTGGGAAACAGAGGGAAGATTGAACAGAATCTTAAGCTGGCTGTTGACGAGCAGTCGCTCGTTTTCAAAATGATTCTGCAGGTTCCTCCATTCTGATTCAAACCCTTTTTTGGTTAAAGGAGATAGCGCAACGATGGACTTTGCTTCACCATTCGTTTTCGAGTTGAGATGTAACAGTATTTCGCACCCGAAAGCCCAGGATTCTGGACATAGATGGCGAAAAAAAGGTCTCGGAAAGTCGGCCAATGAACATAGTCGCCACTAAAAATTTCGCAGTTTATTGACCCACTAGGACGAGGCGCCGGTGTGGAAGGCTGACTAAGCTGTTGAACGTTAGCGCTTTCAATCATTTCGCTTAATGTTGCAGCGCATCGTTCGAAGACCGAGTAACAGTAATCATACTTTGATTGTATGACTGTAATCGTGTCTTTACACTTTAATACTGAGAGGACCGCAGAGCACGTCTCGAACTCTCTCTCCACCTTGTCCCAGAGAGCCCGTATCTGTTCAAGTCGGACCTTATTTGTGTGAACGGAGGGAAGTTGGTCAGCTGGGGTGTTGACTCTGGCTTCGAATTGACTTACTCTGTCGGTTAAAGTCACGAATTTTGCCAAAGCTATGTCAGCGTCAGCCTGAACCATTTTTGCTGTTGATCTCGTTTTTGGCAGAGTTACGGATTTTAGAGAAGATACGGACTTCTCGCTTGTTGTCCTGGATGGACGGCTGATCTTAATAGAGGGACTTAAAGTTTTACTGGATTCTTCCTCGCTGTGGGCTCTGACTCGCTGTGGGGTGCCAACTGTTGGGACGATCATCGGAACTTTTGATTCCTCACCTTCACCGATTGGCATAATAACCTCGCGTAGGAGTAAAAAAAAGTACGCGGATGGGACAAGCCGATGGTCGTGAATGCTGGCGCTAGATAATGCGTGCCGAAAAGTAAGTGGAAATAAGACATCAACTAGGAAGTTGTGCTGCCGATGTAAAATGGATATGTGCTTGGAGAATATATTTGGAACAAAATATGTGTTCAGTTGGGTATGTTAAATCATTTAATACCAGAAGACCTGGATGCGGAACACGTGGAGCCGGAACGCGGTTTGGTGTTTTAATTAGTTTTTGGATGAACCGATTTAAATACCAAAATTTGTTGCTATGTTTAACAAATTCAATAAACAAAACAGCAAAAATGGGAACGCGTGAAATCGGACCGGTGTTTGATGGTTCAATTTATTTTTAGGTGGAATACTTAAATCTGTAGTAAAGCAGAAATGGATGCGGAACGCGTGAAATCGGAACGCTCGAATAATTAATTTCGTCGTTATTTTTAAGGTGGAAAAGGCTTATCGAGCTTTGCGTTGTTTGCAAACGCGGTACAGTTTAATTGGCTGACTTATTCTAAAAGGCGCAGCGAGATGCGTCAGCCGGGTTGTTATTGTTTTAATGTCAAAATATTCGGATATTATATTATGTTTTGATGTTAAAATATTCGGATGTGTAAAATATTATGATGTTAGAATAATACGTGTGTATGTGGATGTGATATTTGGTATGTGCATAAGCCCCCTGTTTCTTTCTGCACAACACAAATGTTCACATAAAAAATAATAATTAAACGTTGGATGATTTTTATTATTTGTGAGCGCCAACGGAAAAATGTAAAGCTTGAATGTGTGTGAAGGTGCGAATGAAGATGATGTATATTTTAGAAATTTATGCTCGAAAATTAGTATCGGCAAAAAAGACGACTACGTATATATATATGATATACATATATATATATACATATATATTTTTTTTTTTAAACATATATATATTTTTTTTTACACAAAATGGAGTCCTATTGGAGTGCGGAGTGTGGGTGTGTGAAAAAAAATTTAAATATAGAAATGGAAAATCTTGGAATTACTTAGCTGGTGGAAAACGATATCCTGGTGGAATCCGGCTCGAAGGACCAAATGTTGGGGCGGGTCCTTGCCGTGCTGAGTCCTTCCAAGTGTTTAATAAAAATTCTGTTTCGGGGTTGAATTGACTTGCTGCTTCGTGCACTTTATTTCTCTTAATGCTCTACAAAAAAATATGGCGTGAGGTCTAAGCCTATGCCTATATGGAGAGAGGTTTTACCCGGTTGGGCAACAGTGATGCCAAGCTAGCGATGTTGCACTAAGCTTGGTTCGACATGAGCAACATATCTTACTAGGTTGGCTAGGTTAAGTATATTGTTTTGTTAATTTGGGGGCTAATATACCTAATACCAAGTAGAGCTTCTTTGTAGAGACGCCAATTTGCACGTCTAGGGTTAAAGAACTTAACTGCAGTGATAGCGTGGTTTCTATAAATCTGTGGTCACAGAAGGAGAGCTAGTTTGAGACTTCCCATTTTTTGACTGTGTCGAGTAGAACCCGATGCCAAGGTAAGGTCAACGACCGTTGGTGGTCGTGTTACCCCTGTAACATAAATATATATAGGATAAAACTAAAGGAGACTCACCCCTGTCTTTGATTGAACGACTTTACCATTGCGTGTGATAAGCGTTTGCATCGTTTACCAGACCTATTTTGCGCAACCGCGCTCTTCGACCAGTTCTCTGGCATGTAGGCCTGATCATGGCTGCTGGTAGTTTCAGAATTGCCTCGGTGTTGTCTCCATTTCTGAAACAATGAAGCAGAAAAATTCTAAGGTGCGTTTGGCCAAAATGCAGTTTCGAATTTTACCTCCTTTAGGACCAAAAATTAAGGTTCTTGTCTTCTTCGTCTGTCGGCGTCATCGCTTGTATCCCTCTGCGTAGCGACGCGATCTCGTCGACAAAGACCTGCTCGGCCAGATTGCCGAAAGGGTGTCCCTTTTGCTTAAGTCGTTCTTGGCCATAATTTGGGAGCACAGTCCTTGCCCATTTCACCTTCTTCAGCCATTCGGCTGAGGGGTGCTCCTTTTGTGGGATTGGAGTGTCTGCGCGGCAGTCTGCTTCTCCGCATAGGTGAATTTCATTTGCTCGGCAGGTGGCACGATAGTCTAATCTGTACCTACTGCGGGTTTTGGCGCCAACGCGCTTTTTGCAGATGTACTGGCGGCCGATCGTCTGTCACCTAACATCTATAGTTTGGGATGGAGCTCTTTCGGAAAAAACCCCGAGCTGGTGCAATGCAGGTGGAGTCAACGCTCGCATTGCCTACAGCAAAAAACAGGGAATCGCCATCTGAGCTAGTGTTTAACCCGGGCCCTCCGCCAGGCTGACTCTCGGCACGGCAATGTTGTGTGGGTTAAGATGGGGGTAGGTTGTGTGTAACGGGAGAGGTTTTGTGTTGATGCGGCTGAACAACTAGCATCGTCGGTACTGCTGCTAAGCAGTGACAGATACCCGCTGGCCGTCCGGGGCTGTTTATTACTGTGGTTTCTGTCTGACGGAATCCGTTTGACTTCACCTACTGTTATCAGAACCATTTCAATAGTTCCCCCGGCAGGACCTCACATTGGAGGTATCTGGGAGGCCGTCGTAAAATCTATGAAATACCATCTAAAACGAGTTATTGGTGACAGAAATCTGATACACGAAGAGATGTCGACACTGTTATGCCAAATAGAAGGATTTTTTAACTCACGCCCCCTATATTTATCAGATAATTTTAGAGGACAATGAAGTTCTAACACCTGGACACTTTCTGATAAAACGCCCACCGTTGGATGTGATTGAGACTATATATGAGAATGAAAAAATTAGGATTTGGATTAAATGGAAAGAGGACTACAACAGAGGTGTTAATGGAAAAATATTGTGCACAAAGTAGAGAAGAGACAAGTAGTTCTAAAAAAGGATGAATGCTGTCATGCATCGAGATGGCCGTAAGGGAAGGTAGAAGGAGTACATGAAGTCAAGGATGAGACAGTTCGTGAACAGCAAAAGCACTCGTATAGGAAAAAAAGCTGCCAAAAATTGTGGAGAAGTATCCAAATTAAAAATGATAACTAGGGGTTGATCTAGGATATCAAAGCTGGGGCTGACAATGAGTATGCTAATATTGATGATATTTTGACAGATGTCTAACGCAGCACATACCTCAGAAATTACAGCTAAAAATAAAGTTGAAACGATAAATAAAACATCAGCTATATACTTGGACCAAATGGGTGAAGTGGACAATTTCTCTTCCTCTTGGAATTTTGTCGTTCTCTATAACATGGATGCTTATTTTGAAATAATAAGCAAAGAAAAATGCCTTAGTAAAGAAGATAAGACGGGTATGTGAGAAGCTTTATAGCATCGAAGATATGTGCAACCTTGTTATTGAATTAAAATAAAACAATAAATTATTTATGGGTCATAGCAACCGAAGAAAGAAACAAGCTTCATTTGAATTTATGGGTACAAATGAAAGAAACTACGAGAAATTAATTAGATAACCAACACAGGCAAAAAGCAACTGTGGATTCAACGGCTACTGTTCTTAAAAAGAAAAATGACGAGGTTATTAGTAATTTCAAATACAGAAACTAACGGATAGAGAATATGACAGCAATAGTTCAAGATAGTTACTGCGTTTATAAGGAGTCTACAAACTTATTTATGGTAACAAATTAGTCGACTAGTTTGTTAAGAACAGAACTAAAGCCAGAGAGGCAAGATGTGTAATCATCAGCGTGATATTATCGACAAACCAAAAATTATTTGGAGCCCATTTGAGTCAATAGAGTTAAACCTGAAGCTGGAAGACTCGGATGAGGAGGAGGACGGTGACCTGACAGTAATAGTCAACCCGTCGTGCGGAGGTGAGTCAGGTACCCATGATGCTAAGGGTGCTGCAGCTCAATCTCCATTAGAGCAAGATCGCGTCGACGGAGCTCCTCAGTGCCGTGGAGCAGGGATCCGTCCATATAGCTTTGATCCAGGAGCCATGGATCGCCTCAGGCAATTACGTGAAACGTCCCTTCACTTTCGAGAACCTATCACTCCAAATAAACAACGTCAGGGAAGCGGAATATGGACCCATGAACAAGGAGTTCAAGATCCTTCTCAGGGATTACAAGAAAAAAGTACGAAGGGCACAAAGATACTCGTGGAGAAGCCCTAACAGCACTAATGCAAGCTCACTTCCCAGGATACTCAGATTTCCGGATGCTATTGCACATCAAGACCTGACAACCTTCGAAATAAGCCCCTCAACTGGTCTAGAGGAATCCAATGGGCTATAAACTCCTTCGCGGGGTTAAAAGCACCTGTTACAGATAACCAAAGAAGAAATCACCCCATGGCTTTACACAATCAACCCAGCCTGTCTGAGCATGGGCTGTGACCCTTTCCAATGGAGGACCTCAAGGATTATATTCTTTCGGAAGCAGGGGAGTGCATCCACCTGTGTCCCAAGGACTTCAGACTGATAAGCCTCACCTCGTTTATACCAAAAACTTCTCGACTAGAAAAACTGCTGGACCTACACATCAGGAACGATGTGTCAACCAACCAACACGTATACACCAAGGTAAATCGGTGGAGACGGCACTATACTCGCTAGTAGCTAGAACTGAAGAGGCATAACAAGGAATACGCCCTAGGAGGGTTTGTAGATATATCCGGAGCATTTAACAACGTAAGCACATCAACCTCTGGATAAGAAACCTTCTAGGTTGTAAGGGAGGCAAACAGAGAAACACCCCAAGGAGGAGTCCTTTCACCCTTACTATGGAACATGGTGGTTGACGACCTAATCAAGAGATTCGAGCGGAGAGCTCCGAAAAAACAGCCTATGCTGACGACATAGGCATATTTTTGACGGGAGTTTGCCCTACGATGGAATTACCCTCTAAAATGGAATCAACTCTCACGGAGATATGTGAGTGGGAAGGAAGGATAGGACTCAGTAGCAACGTGGACTTTACGGGCATCATTCTCTTTACCAGGCATACAAGGTGCCGAAACGGATCCGTCCAAAAATCAATGGAACCAGGCTGAGTCCAGAAACACAGGTCAAATACCTCGGGTTAGTAATAGACAGCAAGCTGACATGGAGATCAAATGTGAGATGTGATGGTGAAAAAGACCACCGCGGCGCTATCCACATCCAAGAAGATGCTTAGCAGCACGTGGGGCCTGTCACCTGCTCTAATACACTGGATCTTTATCTCAGTAGTGCGTCCGACTCTGCTGTATGAAGTGCTAGTGTGACGGCAGGCCACGGAAAAGAGGACATACCATTAGCTTATGGTTAAAACTCAGCGGCACGCGATGCGATTAATGCCCCCCTAGATATCCAGGCTAAACTGATCGCAGGTAAGGCAGCTCAACGCCTTGTTGCAGCAGACAATATTTCGCTGCAAGGTTTCGGGCACAGTTCAATAGGCCGGTCAGACAACCGGTTGTTTAGAAGAACACAAATTAACATTAAGGATTTTAAGGTTTTTTTTAAGGATCTAGAGCCAAAGTTTTTTATCTGTTACTCAAAAAAACAAGGGTGCAGCTCTTAGCACTTGTAATCTGTAAGTGCAGGACACTTGAGCAACCAAATAAAATCGCTTAAGATGTGCCTCACACACTGCACCAAGGGCTCCTGTGCGAGGGACAAGAGATAACTCTCCCGCTCAGGCCTCTGAGATAAGTCTGGAACAAGTATCTTGAAAACAATATTTGGAAAAATAAAACAGTTTTATTTCAGAATTGAAAGTAGAAGGTTGTTTCATTTAGTTGGCAACCCCAACATTTTGGACCCTTGACGACTCTGTTCTTTTCCCACAGCACCTAAAGTATTGCAAAGTAAAAAGCTTGCTTAAGGTCTCTAAATAATTGACTCTTGTTTTCCCCCACCAGTGGTAAGTAACAGAGTATAAATTAAAAAAAAAAAACAAAAATATGAAAAATAATCTTTTCTGTTCTCTAAAAATACAAAAAATAAAATATAACACAAAATTTTTTGTGAAACTATGATCGAAAAATCAAAAAATTTAAATAAATTTTGCCGTCGAGCAATTATATTTCTTGTGGTGTTTTCGAGGACAGGAACGTCGAATAAAGTGCATTCTAAAAATATGCGTATTCGAGGCTAATACATCAAACCCAATAAAAAAGTGAAAAAATTCATAAATTGTAATTAAAAATAAGCCCCCAACTCTTTTAAACTCAATTAAATAAAAAATTAAAAAAAAAAACACTAAGCTCAAACGCAACAACCTGCAACAGGACCACAACAAAATACAACACGACAATTCTAATGCAGCAACAGCAAAAACATCAGCAAGACCAACGACGTCATCAGCAACAACCAAATCGAAGACCGCAACGAGAGCAGCAGCTAAGTTAAATTTTAAAATTACATTTTATAAGCTACTTATATAAAAAAATAAATAAAGAAAAATGTTGTCCGCTCAAACAATTGCTCTAATAACGAGACATTGTAACGAGAAGATATTGTAACGACCCTGTTTCGGGAGGTGGTACAGCTCTCCGTGGCCAGGGTTCGAGACATTTATTTATATTCTCTTTAGATCGGCGCCACGGAAGAGTCATGTGCACTGCTTAGGGCACTGCTTTGTGCTTTGCTTTTCGTTGGCGCTGCGGATTGGCAGGTTGTGCTATGCTTGGTGTCGGCGCTGCGGAAGGGCCGATTGTGCACTGCTTGACGTCGTCGTGTCTCGTCGTTCGAGTACGTCGGGTTCGTATTGTTCTGGGTCGTTTAGAGGAACGTTCTACTTGGGATTTCTAATGGGATGTGGCAGTGTAGGGCATCGTTAGTTTCGAGCTGCCGGGCATCGTTAGTTTCGACCTGCCGTCTATTCCATATCGTTTCCGGGTCGGAAGCCGGAAACGTAACTTCTGCGAGAAACACTCTGAGATGGGCCGGAATTACGCAAACCGTGCCGGGTTCAGTGATCACGACCAGGCCTGGGTGCGTATTTTGCAAACCACATCGGGCGTCGGTGATCCTCACCAGGTCGTAGACCCGACTTCAAATCGAACTCTTACGAATCCACCACCACTATTTATTCCTCCTTAGTGATGTTTTCTCGAAAGTCGTCGGAACGCAAGTGCATGGTCTGGGGCTGTGTCTCCGCTTGAATAGGTGCCGGTTAGTGTGACCAGATCGGACGATGATGATAATCCCGCTTTGGGTAATCGGGTTATTGGGCGATGATTATCGGCGATCGATAACTTCGTCGAATAAATGTGACCGGGTGTGGTTGGCTTTGGGCACGCGTTTTAAATAATTATTTAAAAATAAAGACCAATATTTGGTATATTCCCTTAGTTTTTTAATGTGAATGTCGAATTGTAGTTTGTACATATTTGTGACTGTGGGTCGTCACAATATGTAATGCTTCACCAACATCAATAAGAGGATAGATGAGGTATTGGGAACAGCAGGCGAAACCGACTTAATGGTTCCTAAAGTAGTCAGCAAATTAGATAGAGCAATCGAGCTGTTAGAAAAATATTTAAAAGAGACTTTTAAAGACAAAAAAAGGGTAAATTTAATACATTTCAAATTGGAATTGAAAAAATATATTTTTATTGGGAGAAAGTAGTTTGGCTTAAAAAAGTCGATAAGAAAGGAAGCAAACTTCGGCAAGCCGTAGTTCATATACCCTTGCAGCTATTGCAAAATTAAATATTCTTGAAAACATTAAAATAATGATTGAATTGCGTATATGTTTAAAATCATTGAAGTTGTGATGATTTGCAGCTCAATTATTCGATAGTTCCTATGGCAGCTATATGACATCGTTTTCCGATTTTAATACAATTAAAAGCGTAATTCTAAACTTTCAAATTATTAATAAGTCTAAAAAAATTTAAAAATAATTACAAAATAGAAAAAATACATTTTTCAAATTTTTTTTAACATTTTTATTGTTCCCATGGGAGCTATATGCTATAGTCGTCCGATTTTGATGAAATTTAAACCATAATTCTGAAATATTTAACCGTTACTATATGGCGAAGAACTAAAAAAAAATAAAAAACAGCAAAGTTATAATTTTTTTTATTTTTAGTCGTCCGATCCGGCTCGTTCCGACTTATATACTACCTGCAATATATAGACAACTTTTGGAAAAGGTTCATGCAGATAGCTTTAAAACTAAAGGACTAGCTTGCGACAGACAGACGGACAGACATACGGACATGGCTAGATCTACTCTCCTAGTGATGCTGATCAAGAATTTATAGGGTCGGAAGCGTCTCCTTCACTGCGTCGCAAGCTTCTGACTGAAATTATAATACCTTTTGCAAGGGTATAAAAACTCGAGGAAATTCTGCCAAGTAAGCTAGCAGTTACAAATCACAAAATGGATGATTGGCCAACGCTACCTAAAATTCAGGTACCCACATTCCTTAGAGATTCCAAGGACTGGGAAATGTTTTATGAGTTATTAAATAAACTCATTCAATTACAAGAGGACCTAGGTCCGTCCTTAAAATGTTATTACCTTAAGAAAAAAAAAACAAAGAAATACAAGCGTTATCCAATGTCTTTGAATTCTTAGAGCAACGTTTAAGTTCGATAAGTTCAGGATAAAAAGCCTTTTAAAAAAAAGTTAATTAACAATATGCAAGAGTTGTCTTCTAATAATTGTCCCATGTGTAAAAGTACGGAACATTTTATTTTTAGTATTAAAAATTGAAGTCCTTAAATCCATCAGAAAAAATGGAAGAATTAAAAACGGCACATTTGTGATTTAAATTCCTGAAACACTCAATTAATAAAAAATGTCAAAGCGTCACTTCATGTTCTGTTTGCAAGAGAAATCATCATAGCAAGCTTTTTATAAATTATAATTCTAACCAAAAATTAAAAAAGTTAACACGTGTATGTCGTCAGAGCAATCGTTGCTTGCTACAACAAGCGTTCAAGTTAAACCCTCAAATGGAGTTTTAAAAATATTAGAGCTCTGATTGGCAGTGGTTTTCAAAGCACAATGATTTCAGAAATATCTGCGCGGACTCTAAAATTATCGAAAATCGATCTCAGAGATCAGTGGAGAGTCTCCCACAGGAAAGTGCACCCCACAGCACAAGATAAATAATTTAATTAATTGTAATGGTTCCCAAACAATTATAAAAGGTGAAGCATTAGTACAATACTTCCAAAATTAATAAGAGCTCTCCCAGTTAACACAGTAAATGTCGACAAAACAAAATTGGAGATATATATTTTGGCCGGGTCATGTACATTTGATTATTGGAGCAGATCTATAAATTAACAGTCTGCAGAGTCGAGTGGTTAAATTAAATGGCCTCCTCGGCCAAAAACCGATTTTGGATGGATTGTCTCTGGATGTAAAAAATCCAAGTAGAAGAAAACAACTGTAGCAACTACAATATAACCGAATGATATGGATCGGTATTGGGAAGTGGAGGAAGAAGACTCAAATGATATCGAATCTAAAATATGTGAAAATAATTTCACATAAGCTATGAAGAAACAAGCGATGGCTCGTTTCATGAATCTGGAGAAAAAATTAAAAAGAAATGGATTTAGGACATATGGTTGAGGTGCAGAACGAAGGTAAGTATTTCTTATCTCGCCAGGCTGTAACAAGAGAATCGAGCCTGACGACCATTTTATCAGAAGTAGCGTTAAAAACTACTGATAACAAAAATAAGCATATGTCCAGCGCCGCTACATAGAGCAATTGTCAACTTCAAGTACAGAACACTCACTATGGAAAGCTCACCCAACTTTAAGATCAACGAAGGAAACGATAATGCCTATTAGAAATCCCACAGGCGGCCTGACGCGCAGCGATGTAGATAGAGCCAGCACGTTTGCCAACCATCTTAAAAATGTCTTCCAACCAAATCCTGCCACATTTCAGTAAAATAGAAAAAGTCAATTATAATAATGATAGAAAATCCGGGAAGTAACCATACAATCCACAGGTCGTATAGACTTTCATGTTTATCTAAACTCTTTGAAAAATGCGTATTGCCTCGCATAAATATATACCTAAGAATCCAAGAAAGAATTCCATCACATCAATTTGGGTTTCGTGAAAAGCACGGAACAATTGAGCAGGTCAACCGAATAACATCATGTACTGGGTATTCTGGAAGATCGCAGATACTGCTCAGCTGTCTTTCTTGATGTTCGACATGCCTTTGATAGGGTTTGGCAAGAAGGTCTCTTTTACAAACTAATGCCACTTATGGAAGCTAATCGTGTCATTCTTATATAAAAGGGAGTTTGCTGTCGACATCCGTGCACAAATGACACTGCATATTATCCAGTTGGTAGTACCCCACCGTCTGCCTCCCGGCGGGTCCAGACACGCAGCACGCCATATTTGCTCTCCGCCCTGGCCGCGTAGTCCGTACATTGATGGGTATAGACTTAAGTATGAAGACAAGTTGATCTACCTTGGTGTAACAGTGGACCGTCGCCTTTGTTGGAAAGGATAAATGTCAATTTATCCTTGTCGCGTGTTTGGCTCAGCTAGATCAAAACTGGACAGAATGGCCGGCTTCTTCGACCAAGTAGCACCTTAGCCCTTCAGTCTAAGTTGTGACTCTTCAAGGCCATTGTCCTCCCGACGTTGAAGTCGGGAATAACTTGCTGGGGCACAGCCTGTGATTCAACTCTTAAAAGGGTAAAAACGTGCATATCAAAGGCGCTTAGGAAGATACTGGGTGTTTAATAACACCATTATGTCGAAAATCATGTGTTGTTTCAGGACTCGGGAGTGCCGACGGTTACGGAGACAATTTGTAGCTTTTCAAATCGATCTGACTAGACGGCTTGCTACACATTGGGTCTCCGCGGACGGCACACAGCGGACCTGTGGATTATTGACCGTGGTAGACACGGGCACCTCTTATAACGACACAAGAATACTGACAAGCTTTTACCTGCCCTGCACTTAATACCCGAATATTTGCGATCTTTGAACACTCCTACGCATACACGAAAACAAGGACCTTGCTTGTGTGGCGTGTGGGTTGGTCTACGAGTTCACAAAGATATTTTTGACATGAAGTATCTGTGGATGTTGAAAAAATTTATCGTCAGATAAAAATTAATGATTATGATCAACAGTATCAATATATTTTACGGTGAAATTCTTCAAATGAAAAAAAATATAAATTGGCAACAGTCACATATGGATTATTATAAAAACAAATATCTAAGTGAAATAGTTGGGAATGATTTCTATATGTAGAAGATTAAGATTATTTCTGTAGAAGAATCCTACAAAATGTCAATAACTCCAAAGTAACGCAAACAGTTGAGGACACAGTAGATAACAAAGTGCTTGCTATTGTGGAAGTTATAAGCGTTAAGTCTATGGTGCTTCAATGGGAACCTCAAACGGATTTATTTAAATTTAAAGTTAATTGAGGGGAATAAAAAAATACTAACAAAAGGATAGTGTTATCGACATTATAAAAATATATGATCCCCTAGAATGACTGGCTCCTTTCAGGAGAGATTTTTATTCAAAAACTCTGGATAAATAAAAGTTATTGGGATCAGGATTTATTATGTTGGACGTTGATGCACTATGGTCAGTAAATACAAGTGGCCCTTACGCACCTAGCAATGCTTGTTACGCATGGACCCCAGGGGTTTGTTCAAAACAAGATCGCGAGATGTGGAAGAAAAGAGACGGGCGGAATAATTGAAAACACATACGAAACAAAATACTGCATTATGATGTCGTGCTAAGTAAGGTAAGATTAATGCTTTCAAAATTGGTAAAGAGACGGTAGTAATGACTAAGTTCTTCCGGAAAGACCTGCTCTGCTGGGTTGCCGACCGGGTCCTCCTTCGCGCTCGAGTCTCCCTTGTAGACCTTCACTCTGAAAATTCTGTTCCCCGTGAGCAGCCTCTATTGGGGAAACTGATTCCTTGTTCAGCACGACGATGACCTGACTCACCGGCCCCTCATGCTGCTCCACCTTTACGACCTCCCAGTCGTGCTTGGGGAGGTTTGGGTTTCACCTCTGCAACATAAAGAGGATATCTTCCGGCGTCTTTATGGAGGACGGCAGCCAGATCCTCGCTCGGGGCCTACTGGCGACTGTAGTGTACAGCGCGCCGCGCGTTGGCGCGCCGTTATTATTTAGGCAGCACTAGATGTTCGGAAAATATTCCATCTTGTATATAAATTATAAAACCGTTAGGTATTTATTTTATATTTTTATTTATTTCCATACGCCCGTAAGGGCATAGGTATTTTATACAGAGTTAATTCTCTGGAGTACAATTTTTGACTAAACTTAAGAACCTATCCAACTGCAGCTTGAGGCCTTTGGCTGGCTGCAGCGCTGTCGCCAAGGTGCCGGGTCAGCGTTTTGTCCCTGCCCGTGGCGATCACTCGCTCCGCTAGTGCTCTGGTCTGACTCCGGGCACTTGCACCCGGAACGCGCGGTCAGCGGTTTCTTCGCTGCGCGTGCAGGCCACCGGATATGGTGTGCAACTCGGCAGTTTCTTCTTTTGGGAACTGCCTGTGTTAACTTCTCCCCCCTTCAAGTGGTCGACGTCCCAGGGACCCGCTCGTTCCACATCGTTGTCAGTTCTTGGTTTGGTGTGACTTCTGGTCCTTAGATAGCTATAGCCGAGCCAAATGGTGGAACACAGAAAGAAGGTAGCAAGTAGGGCAAAGGAGTTGCTGAGGAAGGACCCCAGTGTAAGTTCTTCTCTGAGGGTCCCGATGTGGTGGAGATTGCTCAGACTCAGCTCGTGAAGAAATGGGAGTCTCAGCCGGTTCTGATGGGCCGTGATGTTGACTATGGCCTCCCTCAATTTTGACCGTGGTCCCCAGGTCTGCTTCAATGATTTTTTCCGAACATAGTGGCGAGAGCTTGTTTCCTATGCGTTTGTTTGCCTTTAAGAAAACTTTTTCACCAGCTTGATAGCCCTTTTGGGTCCTATCTTTGTTTACCTGGTCAAGGGATTTTTCTTGAGCCTGTTGGATTCTCTTACTAATTCTGCTTTCGAAATCCGCGGGTTTTGAGTGAACAATCTCCATGGGTTTTTTTATTGGTTACCAAGTGGATAGAATTGTTGTATTTGTTGGTTGCCAAAAGAATTAGTTCGGTCGTATCGCTTAAGTTGCGCTCTATTTTCAAGCATCTGGCTATTTCCGCCAGGGTGCTATGAAACCTTTCTACTTGACCGTTTGAGGTGCTATGTAGGGGCGGGGCGTTGGCGATGGTGATATTGAAATGATTAATGAGTATCGATTTAATTGTTTCGGAGTTGAACGACCTTTCGTTATCACAATAAATTGTTTTTGTTTTTGGGAAGAAATTTATTATGTGCAGTATAGGGGATTTTACGTCCACTAAGGCCCTCGATGCGATAGCCTGCACCGTGTCGAATTTTGAAAATTTATCGATGCATGTTAGAAAAAGGGTTCCATCTGTTGAAAAAATGTCGATGTGGAGAATTTCCCCCACAAAAGAAGGTTTCGGTGTTACTTGCTACCACTTGCTTAGATGGATGTCGTTTGCATTTTGCCATTGAACAGGTCTTGCAATTCAAAGTTGTTTCCGTTGCTAACCGAAGCATTTTAGGGAAAAAATAGTCCCTCAAGATTTGCTTTACATTTTCTTGTGCTGCTCGGTGAGTCCTGTTGTGTTCTGCTATGACAATTTCTCTTTGCTCAGTTGTATCCGTTATGTCCTGCACGAAGCGTTTCGTATATTTGAATGACGTGTTGGGGAACAATTCGACTAGTCGATGTTGAATAAATGCCAAGATCGGTAGGGAGCAATATATTGCGTTTACCACCTCAGCATTAACTAAATCTTGTAAAGTCTTAAGCAGATTTTTTCGGTTAGAAATTTTTATTACGTGTCGCACCTTGCTTTTAAACAAGATGAATGTGTCAACAGAGGAGCTGTTTCCTTCCTCAATTACTATTTGGTTCCGGAAACAGTTTACTGGGTTGTCCGTCGTGTCTATGGTGTATGTCAGTGATTGTTCGCTGTGTATGGTTGCTACATCTGATTCTATTTCGTCTTCTAAGACGTTTATGTTCTGGCGAGACAGCGCGTCTGCCACAAGGTTTTCTTTGCCAGGTTTATAAACTAATTTCGCGCCGTGATCGTCGATAATTCCCTTCCAGCGTTTTAGTTTCGCGTTAGGGTTTTTGTCCGAGACGGCAAAGGTAAGTGACTGGTGGTCAGTAAAGATCTGCAAGCCTTTCACTCCGTACAAGTATTTCCGGAGGTTTTTCAGTGCCCAAACTATAGCGAGGAGCTCTCGCTCGTTGGTTGCATAATTTTTTTCGTTGTCCCGCAGCGCTCTTGATATCATTGTGATGGGGCGGCCATCTTGTGATAGTACTGCTCCCAATCCAGAGCCTGACGCATCAGTCGCCAAGTCAAATGGCTTTTTGAAGTCCGGGTAGGATAGCAGAACGTCTTCTGATGCCAAGATCTCTCTCAGCCGGTCAAACGTTTCTCTCTGTTCCTTGGTCATATCTATGTCGACTTTTCTCGACTGATACTTGCTAGTTTTACCATTTTCTCCCTTTGGGATATTCGTTAAAGGTCTTGCGATAGTCACGAAGTTTTTTATGAAGCACCTATAATAGCTTGTTAGTCCCAGGAAAGATCAGAGTTCATATAACGTTCTAGACGGTGGGAATTGTTTTATTGCTTTGATCTTCTCAGGTGAAGTTCGTAGCCCTGTTTTAGACACTATGAATCCCAAGTATTCGACGCTTTTTTTAAAGAACTTTGACTTTTCTTGGGACACTCTCATGCCCGCCTCTAAGAGTTTAGTTAAGGCCCAATCCACGTCCCTAACATGGTCCTCTTTTGTTTTGGAAAATATTATAACGTCATCGACATACACTTAGCATATCTTTGAAATTCCTTCCCGGAGGACATCGTCGATGGCCCTCTGGAAAATGCTCGGGGCATTTTTAAGTCCAAAGTCTACAGAATTCGTATTTGCCGTTGTTGATTGAAAAGGCTGTCTTTTCCCTGTCCTTTTCTGCCAGCTCTATCTGATGAAAGCCTGACTTGAGGTCGAGTGTCGTAAAAAAGTTCGACTCGCCCATATTCGACAGTATTGTCGAGATGGTAGGGGTAGGATATCTATCGTCTACGGTTTTTTGTTTTAGTTTCCTAAAGTCGATAACCAATATTCTTTTAACCCCATTTTGGAAAGTTCCTTTTTTGTCCACAACCCAGGTAGGGTAATTATGTGGGGACATGGATGGCCTTATTACGCCGTCCGCAAGAAGTTGTTTAACCTCTGCATTGACGAATTCGGTTACACCCATGGGGTGCGGGTATGACTTAGAAAATACCGGTTCCCCATCCGTTTTAATCGTTGCCAATGTGTTTATGTAGAAAGGCAGTGCTTCGTCCGGATCGGCGAAGGCTTTATGATTTTTTACGATCATTTTATCGCAGGTGGTTTTAATTGCCAGAGGAACGTCCTCGTCATCGATTTTTATGAAGTTAACGTTTTCCGCTTTAGCAAACTGGATCTTTTCAGTTCCATTGCTTATGTGCAGTAAGTCGAGTCCGATAATGCCGTTAAAATCTTTAAGGTCGTTAAGAATGAAAAAGGGTGTTTTTACGTTGAACACTGAAACTAGAAATTTTTTATCTATTTTAGTAAAGCCATGGATCGACTTTACTGTGAAGGGCTTATCCGCTGCCACGATGCCTTTCAGCCCCGGGAGTGGAGTAATGTAATTTTTAGAGGTGCCTGTGTCGATTAATAGTTTTATTTCTTTTCCTGCTACCGTACGTGTAATGTAAGGAAGCAGGGATTTTATTCTAAAAAATTGCAGGAGTCTTCTCCAGCTAACTCGTCCTCTATCTCCGTGGTGCTTGCTTGCGCAACGAAGTCATATTCCTCATCGTCGGTTTTTTCTTCCGACATGAAGTTTATTTTTTGTTGGGATCGTGTTGACCCCCTTTGCCACGCCGTGGGCTGCTTGAACCTGGAGGAGGTGTCGACCTATTATATGGTCTTTGCTTAAAAAAAACCGCTCTGTTAGTTGCTCCCTTTTGGGTCCTGACAAAGTGAGGGTTCTTTTTTATCGCCCCCTGGCTTTGGTTCTGTTCATAGTTTTTCCACCCTGTTTGTCGCTGGTTGCTCGGCCTAAATAACTTTTCCTCGCTATGGCGGGCGAAGGAGGCTGCGAAAGCGCTTCTGTCATTACTTGCCTCAGCTTCTTCAGCTAATGCCAAGGCTGATGGTAAGTCTCTAGGTTGCGCCGGAAAAACGGCTATTTTCGATGACTTTTTTAAACCAGATATGAACGCATGTAAAGCGTCATCTCTGTGCTGTTCATTTAGGACTGCCGCCGCGGTTGCGTCGTGAGTCATGATTGTTTTGTTGGTAAGAAGCGTTAGCTTCCGTTCGATCTCATCATAGTATTTAAGAAGGAGCAGTTCTCCCTGTCTTGATAGACTTGACTCTTGTTTAATTACGTGTGCTGGAGTTTTGTCCGCATACGTAAAATCCAACCTTGCCAGTATGGCATGAAAGTTAAACACTTTGAGTTCTGGGTTCGTGCGTTTTTAAAGTCAAGAACGCTGTCACGGATGTGTGGTACCCTGCTGGTCGATGGGTGACAATCTCTTTCAGATTGATTCTGTTCTGAATTCTGCCTTTCTACTCTTGTCTTCAAAAGTTTTTTGTATTCTTCTAGAACTTCTTCGTCTGATGAGACGTTGTCGCTATTTCTATACATGAGTCAGAAAAAAAAAATATCGTGGGTGCCACAAAATTCAATCAAGGGTTTGTTAAAAAAATATTTTTGCACCTATTATTTTTTGCAACAAATTAGGCATCCAAAATAAAAATTTGTATTACTAAAAATTCTCCAAAAATATAATTGGTTTATTTTATTATAGGAAAATTTGAAATTTATTCGATTTTAAGTGTCTATGAAATTTATTTTTGAAATATTTGCATTAGCGAACACTTAGGACAAAAAGCCTACTCACATGTTCTTATATTTATTTCGTCTACGAGTTCTATGTTTTGCCGACGGCTTTTGCCGCCACTGGTACTGCCGTAGCCGTTGTCGCTGCCGCCGCTGTCGCTGCTGTTGTCGCTGCTGCTGCCGTTATCGCTGCCGCTGCTGTTGTCTTATTAGGGAGTAATTTTTGGGCAATTCTTGTTGCAGACTTCGGGTTTTTTCCACTTGTTAAGAGGAATTTTTTAGATTTTGGATTGCAGATTTTAGATTTCTTCCACTTGTTTAGATTTTGGCTTGCAGACTTTGGGTTTCTTCCACTTGTTAAGAGGAATTTTTTTTCAGTTTTCCTTCACTTTGTTAAAAGTTTTGGGAAATATTATGGTTTGATTTTCGTATTTTTCTAGTGCCAGTTCTTGACCGCACTTTTAATTATATTTTCACTTGCACTTATTGCACTGGATCGCATGAGTCGTTGATTTTAATTTCACTTTTTACTTTCACTTGCAATTTCATGCACTTGGATCGCGTGAGTATCGTTGAGTTGGGCGACAATTATAAAACCGTTAGGTATTTATTTTATATTTTTATTTATTTCCATACGCCCGTAAGTGCATAGGTATTTTATACAGAGTTAATTCTCTGGAGTACAATTTTTGACTAAACTTAAGAACCTATCCAACTGCAGATTGAGGCCTTTGCCTGGCTGCAGCGCTGTCGCCAAGGTGCCGGGACAGAGTTTTGTCCCTGCCCGTGGCGATCACTCGCTCCGCGAGTGCTCTGGTCTGACTCCGGGCACTTGCACCCGGAACGCGCGGTCAGCGGTTTCATCGCTGCGCGTGCAGGCCACCGGATATGGTCAGCGGTTTCTTCGCTGCGCGTGCAGGCCACCGGATATGGTCTGCAACTCGGCAGTTTCTTCTCTTGGGAACTGCCTGTGTTAACTTATAGAAGAGTCGGAGTCGTGCACTTCTAGCATTGCTCGGTACTAAACTCGCCGGATGGGGGGTGGTTCTTTTCTCGTCCTCTATATGATAAACACATTAATCAAGAGTTCGGGGTAGCATTGTATTTCAAAGACGGACTTATGTGTTCCAAATTAATCAAACATATTCAATTCTAAATCCAAATCATTATTATCAAACAAAATATTCACATATACACGTCCGGTGCGTTTAATTCTATAAGCTTTAGCTTATTAACGATCAGTTATTAACGGGATATTTTCCCTTAACATTATCTTTATCAGATTATAATACAAAGAAAAATATATATGTATATATATATACGTTCAAGCCTATCCGATTAAACGACACACAATCAAATCCCAAAAATTATGAAATTCAGAAATTCGTTCATTTACGTACATATCCGTTGACGCAGTTTCGTTGGGCCCATCGAAGATGCTCCAGCAACCTACATTATGTAAAGTTATCAGGAAAATTGGTTTTTACAGTGGGCTGAACATGTGTGTGATTTGCACGTCTGGGGTTTATAACATAATTATCTCGTATAAATGGATTCTAAATAAACGGCTATGATCAAAAACATAAAATACAAGAGTTATTAAAAAAATCTAAACTATATTTGAAAAAGAAAAGAAAAACTCGACTGTTCGTCACATTTTTAAATTAACAACATCTTCCAGCAATCCTTAGTCCGGAGACTGTTCGAAGAAAAGATCCTCCTTGGGCAATTTGCTTAATCCTGGGTTTCGTCAGTGATAATTTATACATGCCGCGCCTGGCGCGTGCTGGCGAGGTAATGAAGCTGCAGTCAGATGACTGCCTCAACGCCTTCCATAAGGTTGGGGTGATCCTAGATCATGGTGGCCGCGCGTGGCGTTATGTGCGCAGCGGTGTCATCGCGATGTATAGTTTTATAGTTGTAGACGGTTTTTATTTTCGGCCACACATATGTGCCGATATTATGTTGATAATCGCTACGCAGTACGTGGCGCACTGCGGTCAGGAGCCGTTCGGCGGGTTAGTTGTAGAAGTTTTCAAGTCAGATATATTTGCTGGCTCAGTCTCCTTTTGGGCGTCTTTGATGAGCACAAGATGTATATGATCAAGCCGCACGTGGCGTGCGGTGTTCCGGTGACGTAAACGATTGATGTGGACACAAAAATTTGCGGTGCCTCACCATGCCGATCCTCTTCAAATTGTCTGCTGACCAGAAGTCGAGCACAACTGTAGCACGCTCGGTACTTCCTGGCCGGCTTTTACTATCACGTTTCTTTTGACGATATTGACCTTCTGCAACAAAATATCACCATCACTTACTGACCTGCCTATCTTATTCACAATTACCTTCTGTAGTTTTTTAATCAAATATGTAGTACTGTAACTCAATATTGGCTGTCTCGCCGGTATTAAACACTTTTCACAAGTTACACGTGGCGTTAAAATTTTTATTGACTTTCAAAACTGCGCTCGCAGCGTAGACGTGTGTACTGTTTTACGATTTGAAATGAAAAAAACAAAAATTCTGGCACGCGCTGCTGTCTGCACTAAGCGAGGTTGCGAAACTTCATATAACGGAATCCTTCCAGGTTTTTGTTCTCGTTTCTGGCTCCTACGTGCTTTCGCTGACGCGCGAGAGAGATCGCGCTATGCGACTCCGTCAACACGAAAAACGATGCGACTAGCTGACGCTCGTCTGCCTGCTTAACGCAACGTTGCCAAACTTCAATGGAATTTTCCCAAACTTCTTTCGCTTATTCTCTGCCCACGCAGAGAGAGAAAGAGAGAGCGCTATTCGATCATGTCAGCGATATACATTGCTTGTGACTCGAGGAATATACGAATTTGAAGGGCAAAATATATTTCGCTAAATTTATTGATATTTATCTTCCTATAAATTCTGGCCCCCACAACCACAGTTAACTCAGCCAGAGTAACATCTCGCCGAGGGGTTAACTGAAAAAGGGCACTGTGAATTATCTCTCGAATGTATCACGTCCTTATGTCTTTTATATGATATACGCCTAATGATTTCTTGGCTTCATTCTCTAACTTCTAATAAGTCGGGCTGATCTTCTTTGTAACGGATGCTTTTATGAAAACAGGGGCTAACTTGCTATTGAACTTTTTCCCAGCATTGCTTTGAGCGAAACTGCGAGCGAATACAGTGTCTCCAACTTTCAAATGTACCCATCGACTCCGCAAATTATATACCCTAGCATTTGCTGAATGAGATTACGGGATTTTCTTTTTAACCTGTTGGCGCGCTATTTGCAACATGCCGGCAGATTTTGATGCCACATCGTCGGTCAATGCACTTAAATTCCTAAGCAACTCATAGTCCCGCCCGTTGATTATCGTATTCTGCCCAAAACAAAGAAAATACGGAGAAAATCCTGTACTCCTATGTACGCTCGATCTTAACGAAGCGCTTATCGCGTCGATGTTTGAATCCCAACTCGTATGGTCAGCGCCTACGTATGCTCTAATTGCTGCTAAATCGGATCTATTTACTCGCTCACTCCAGTTGGCTTGTGGCGAATAGATAGCTGTACAAACGTGTTTTACACCAAATCGATTAAGAAATGCTCTAAAATATCCTGATTTAAACTGAGAGCCATTATCTGTCAGTATGGATTCTGGTGCTCCGAAAGTATAAAATACGTGCTTTTCCAAGTATTCACAAATTCTCTCGGAAGTAAATTTCCGTAACGGCTGCAAGAACTGAAACTTTGTATTATGATCAAAGACTATTAGTAGACCTACATTTCCTTTCTTGGACCTCGGATATGGGCCAAGAAGATCCATATAGAGCTTCTGAAAAGGTCGATCAGAATTTACTGGTCTGCCCATGGGTGGTCTAAGAACTCGGTTTGGGCTCTTTGTTGACTTGCAAATGGAACATTCTGACACATAATTGCGTATTTGCGTTACCATTTCTGGCCAGAATAGATACCGTCTGATCTTATCGATTATCTTGCTCATGCCGAAATGTGCAGCATCGGGTGCGTTATGTGCTCGGGCTAAAACTTCGCCTACAAGGTTCATGGGAACTCAGAGTTTCCATGACTCCCCATTTTGCAACAAATTTTCCTTGGCTGGTTCGGTTCTTTTATACACAAAATCATCCACGACCCTGAGATCAGGAAGGCGTGATTGGTTACTTTGAATTTGTTTCCTTATTTCATTATACTGTTCTGACAGAAACTCCTTTGAAGTCAGATCAATCACAGGTCCTCCATCATTTATCTCAGAAATTAATTCCACTTCGCGACGCGACAATGCGTCCGCCACCACATTTTGAGATCCACTGCGATGCTTGATAGTGAACGAGAAACCCTGCAGACGAATCGACCATCTCGCTAAACGTCCTGTCAGGTCTTTCTGTCTCATCAGTCATTGCAGTGCTGAATAATCAGTAATCACACAAAAATCTTGTCCTTCGATATACGCACTGAACTTGCTAATAACCTTTAAAACTTATAAATTATAAATTCTCTGACTGAGTAATTTCGCAGCGGCTTCGTTAGCTTTTCCGACATATATGCTATAGGCAATTCGACTCCATCTTCATTTTCTTGAGCTAAAACGCAACCTAGACCGTATAAGCTCGCATCACAAAGTAATATAATTGGCTTCTTGAAATCCGGTGTTCTTTAAGCTGGAGATGAGATTAATTTGGCTTTAAGCTGAATAAACGCCTCATCTGATAAGAACTTTGTTTTTCTTCAACAAGTCTGTCAAAGGAACGGCAATCGTGGCATAGTTGTCTACAAAACGCCTGTACCAGCCCGCTAAGCCTAGAAACCTACGTAGCTGTTTGACGGTGGTTGGTATTGGGAATTGTTCAATCGCGCTTACTTTGCCTGGGTCAACTTTCAGTTCACTATGTCCTATGATAAAACCTAGATACTTAATTTCAGTCATACAGAACTTCAACTTGGCTATGTTGATTGTAAGATTTGCGCTGCGAAGGTACGAAGCGACTTCTTCTAAAAGTTTCATATGCGACTCGAAATCATCTGACAAAATCAAAAGGTCGTCTAAGTATACGAACACTCTAGTACGCAACTTAGCAGGTATAACTATATCCATTGGTCTACACAAGGTTTGAGCTGCATTACAAAGACCAAAAGGCATCACCTTGTACTGGTATAGAGGCCTGTTCGGTATAGTAAAAGCTGTATATTGTCTGGACTTCTCCTCAAGCGGTATTTGCCAGAAAACGTGTTTCATATCAAGACCATTTATGAAGCGTGCAGGAGGTAGTCAACTTAATATCGGTTCTATATGAGATAGTGGATAAGCGTCTTTTACAGTTAACTTATTCGCCTCTCTCGAATCGAGACATAAGCGAACTTTTGTTCCTTTCTTGACGAGAACACAGTGCTGCTCCATGGACTTTTAGATTCTTCAATCGCGCCTAACGCTTACATATTTTCTAATTCAGAAAACATCAGATTCTCTTTGGCTGGCGAGATTGGCCAGTGGCGTTGCTTAACTGGTTTCGCGTCAGCGACATCGATAACATTCTCCATTAAATGAGTTCTACCAAGACCATCCTTTTCGTAAGAAGCTAACTTAGTTATAACTGCATCTAGTTATTCTTTTGTTCTGCTGACAGTAAGTGTACGTTTGGCATATCCACAACGTCGTCTTCTCGGCCTACGTCTATCTCCAAGACTGCTTGTTTGTCATCGACTATTTTGTTGAGTAAACCGAAGTCACGCCAAAAATCAATCCCAAGATAAACATCTTGTTAGATGTCTGGGATTATAAAGAACTATACCGGCTTGGTAAGCTCGTGATAACTGATTTCAACTATTTGTTTTCCTGTAACTGAACATTCGGCGTTGTTTGCCGTTCGAATTCTGCCTGAACACTTACTCACTTTTGGATGTTGGCCTAATTCTTTAGCTGCTGCACCACCTATGCAACTTATAGACGCATCTGAGTCTAATAGAGCTACATATTGATGTTTAGCTATGCTTATATCAGTATAAAGTCGATTGTCAGAGTTCATAAAGATTGCGGAGATCAGTTTCTTTCGGCTTCCTCGAACCTTTTTCCAGAAACTGCGCATCCGACTCGTTGAACGTCTGGTTTTCTCAATAAGACTGCAAGAGCTAACGTCTCCAAAGATTCGTTTTCTTGCTGCTGCGTATTTCGCTATTCTAACATGATATGGCTGGGGGTATTCGACGATAGCTGGTAATATTCTATCCGGTTGTTTATTAGATATACCCGTGCTTAATTCTATATATTGTTCTGTCTGGGTACCACTATCGGATTTTACTGCCTCGGATGCGACGCGTGGTTTTTGACCGGCGCATCCATCAGGTAGTTTTCCGAAGGGTTGCACTTTTGGCATTTGGGCTTGTATGTGTTCTTTGCCCCACATCCATAGCAAAAGATAGTGCGAACTTCAAGACAATCGGCAAAACGATGTGCAAATTGCTCACAATTCCAACATTTAAATTTCTTGCGTATCGCTGTTATTTCAGTCGATTCGCTATCGCCAAAATCTTGTTCTATCTGAGTATCAAACGAGCGTTGTTGAAGACTACTCTTCGCTGGTTGAGCTTTAACTTGCGTGCAAACCTGCTCGTTAGTTCCGGTTTCTTCTCTAAGACAAGCTAAAGTATTTATGCGTAAATGCAAAAGCTCATACTGAAGAAAAGACTTAGAATGCCGTATAAGAAGTCTCACCAAGGATTTCTCTGAGATTGGGTTACTTAAACTAGCAACAAGCTTTTCCACTTGAAATTGATATTCCTCAAATGGACTTTATCTACTGCTGTTTATTGATTCCCAAATATCCATATATCATTAAACTTATAACGGAACTCTCTACAAAACTCTATTCAATTGAATTGATGATACGTCCGGTGAAAGCTCCAGTACCATTCACTAGCCTTGCCGACGAAAAATAAATGCAAATTATGGCACAGTTGACGATCTCCATTTAAATTCTGTCTAGCTAATGCTTGCACTCGATAAAGAAATTCCTCAGCCTGTAAACCTTCCTTGGATCCATCAAACTTGATGTGCCAGCTCTGAATAATATTCGGCACCTTATCTGGCTGAATCGAAGAAATTGACCTATTGACACGCTGAGTATTCAGACGAATATCCTGATACACAGTTCCTGCTGAATTTGCTTCCGCTGGTCGTCCTTGAACTACCAATCTGTAGACTCGCTATTTGCGTTCTATTTAGCTCAGACAGCTTTTGTCTAAAGCTTTGCTACTGCGCTTGCATAGCAGTGCGAACTACTCTCTCTATATCCTCCAAATTTACCGCTCTAGAAACATTTACCATTGAGTCTGTGTCTAAACTTCGCTCATGGTGGTGGTGGAATGTATGACCACACGGCGTAGATACTGTTAAATCGTTCGCGATCAATGGTTGTGTACAAATTGTACAGGATGTTATCTCAGCGTCCACCGCGAGTGACAAATCGAGATTACTGTGACTTATAGACATTTTCGACAAAATTTTTTAAAATTGCCTACAAAAATATTGATTTTCTCTGGTCCGTGTTTGTTTTTACAACTCATTGCTTGTTACATAAAATACTCATAATTATATCTTGCTCACTTGTCAAATTAAATCAATTAAATCGAAATTCTTTTGTATTCTTGCCTCTCAAGTGACGTTTTCTACTCTGGTCAGAGATCAAAGTCTCTTCAGTACTCTGCATTTCCTAGCATAGACTATCAGCTTTTGAAACGAGTTTAACGAAAAATTGCTGAAAACGAGGTATAAAGTAACGGTTGGCTCTGGTCGACTATTCCGTAAGAATTCGAAATACAATCGCGATTCCTAGAGATCTAGTTCTCTTTACCTTAATTCACAGAAATTTTCTGATTCATGTTAATTCCGATTTCTGCAGATTGCGCTGGTTCCTAGATTTGTGTGGTCGTCCCAATCCGTAAGCTCTCGGACTGTGGCCGCGTCTCCAAACAACAAATTTATAGTATGCCTCAAACAACTGAGAAATGAAACTAAGCTTAAGCTGAATCTACTACCGTGAAGCAAAAGCTTCTCCTAGCGTCCTGCACTTTGAAATACACAGATTTCTCGGTGGTTTCGTTTCCTAGGGTTTTTGTACATGGAACTCCCCAAATACTTTTCGACTAACATTAAGTTTCTGGTTGCCCCACATTGGGCGCCATTTCCTTATTTGTGTAGTGTATATGGTTCTTTCCTCGTCCTCTATATGATAAACACTGTCACACAAAACAAAAAAGTGCACTAAGCGGTAATCTAACAGATTCCAAACAAATAGGGATGTAAACATACTTTTTGATAAGCGGACGGACGATGAAGACTAAGTAGATCAAAATTAATCAAGAGTTCGGGGTAGCTAGGTGAAATTCACTCTCCTTTCTGTACCCTCCCTACCTTGATAACACGTGAGAAGTTTGGCGGTTATCCCTTATTTGATTTTATTTATAAATTCACAAACTTAATTCATGTAACAGCAGCATTGTATTTCAAAGACGGACTTATGTGGTCCAAATAATCAGCGGCAGCTGCAGCTATTGTTGATGACCTTGAGTCGGATAGTGAACGTGACTCACTTAATTTTTTAGTGCACGCTCCCGGTTGCCTTTTGTCGAGATGCAACTGGCTGGGAGGAAATTAAGAATACTGATTGACACTGGAGCGGCGAAAAACTATATTAAGCCTATAAGTGGCCTTAAAGGTATAGTTCAAGTGGACTCTCCATTTACCGTTAGTTCAATACACGGTTCTAACGCCATCCGGCAAAAGTGTCAGATGCATATTTTTGGAGTTAAAACTGCATTCTTTTTATTAAATTCGTTAACAGCGTTTGATGGGATAATAGGCCTTGATCTGTTAACACAGGTGGGGGCAACGCTGGATTTGAAGCAAGATTTAATAGTATATGGGGATGTAGCAGAAAAGTTACAGTATCAGAGCTGCGACAATGTCAATTTTACCCATGTCGATGACATAGTTGTGCCAGACACCGTGCGTAAGGAGTTCAGAAGCGTATTCTTAACAGAATCAAAGTTTTTTCGAGCCCCAATGAGGCACTGCCTTTTTACACATCGATAGTAGCTACGATTCGCTCAGAAGACAGCCAGCCAATTTATTCAAAATTATACCCTTACCCTATGGGAGTAGCGCACTTCGTGAATAACGAAATTAAGCAATTGCTGAAAGAAGGCATCATTAGGCCATCAAGATCCCCATATAACAGCCCTGTATGGGTTGTAGACAAAAAGGAACTGATGACAGTGGCAACAGGAATAAGCGGCTGGTAATTGATTTTCGCAAATTTTATGAGCGAACCATTGCTGATCGCTACCCAATGCCAAGTATCCCCATGATTCTTGCAAATCTGGGAAAGGCCAAGTTTTTCACCACCCTAGACTTAAGGTCAGGGTACCATCAAATTTACCTTGCGGAACAGGACCGTGAGAAGAAATCCTTTTCAGTTAACGGCGGGAAGTATGAGTATTGTCGTCTACCCTTCGGCTTAAAGAATGCGGGAAGCATCTTTCAGAGAGCAATAGATGACGTTTTAAGGGACCAGATAGAAAAATCTGCTACGTCTATGTGGATGACGTTATCATTTTCTCTGAGAATGAGCTCGATCACGTTAAGCACATAGACACGGTATTAAAATGCCTGTGTGACGCTAACATGCGAGTATCACGCGAGAAGACAAAATTTTTTAAAGAAAGCGTCGAATATTTGGGCTTTATAGTAACTAGGGCAGGCACAAAGTCAGCCCCAGAAAAGGTTAAGTGCATACAAGAGTTCCCCGAACCAAAAAATCTCTTTAGCCTTAGTTCTTTTCTTGGCCTCGCTAGCTATTATAGGCTATTAGGCTACAAAAATATTGATTTTCTCTGGTCCGTGTTTGTTTTTACAACTCATTGCTTGTTACATAAAATACTCATAATTATATCTTGCTCACTTGTCAAATTAAATCAATTAAATCGAAATTCTTTTGTATTCTTGCCTCTCAAGTGACGTTTTCTACTCTGGTCAGAGATCAAAGTCTCTTCAGTACTCTGCATTTCCTAGCATAGACTATCAGCTTTTGAAACGAGTTTAACGAAAAATTGCTGAAAACGAGGTATAAAGTAACGGTTGGCTCTGGTCGACTATTCCGTAAGAATTCGAAATACAATCGCGATTCCTAGAGACCTAGTTCTCTTTACCTTAATTCACAGAAATTTTCTGATTCATGTTAATTCCGATTTCTGCAGATTGCGCTGGTTCCTAGATTTGTGTGGTCGTCCCAATCCGTAAGCTCTCGGACTGTGGCCGCGTCTCCAAACAACAAATTTATAGTATGCCTCAAACAACTGAGAAATGAAACTAAGCTTAAGCTGAATCTACTACCGTGAAGCAAAAGCTTCTCCTAGCGTCCTGCACTTTGAAATACACAGATTTCTCGGTGGTTTCGTTTCCTAGGGTTTTTGTACATGGAACTCCCCAAATACTTTTCGACTAACATTAAGTTTCTGGTTGCCCCACATTGGGCGCCATTTCCTTATTTGTGTAGTGTATAGCGCGCCGGGCGTTGGCGCGCCGTTATTATTTAGACAGCACTAGATGTTCGGAAAATATTCCATCTAGTGTATAGAAGAGTCGGAGTCGTGCAATTCTAGCATTGCTCGGTACTAAACTCGCCGGATGTGGGGTGGTTCTTTCCTCGTCCTCTATATGATAAACACTGTCACACAAAACAAAAAAGTGCACTAAGCGGTAATCTAACAGATTCCAAACAAATAGGGATGTAAACATACTTTTTGATAAGCGGACGGACGATGAAGACTAAGTAGATCAAAATTAATCAAGAGTTCGGGGTAGCTAGGTGAAATTCACTCTCCTTTCTGTACCCTCCCTACCTTGATAACACGTGAGAATTTTGGCGGTTATCCCTTATTTGATTTTATTTATAAATTCACAAACTTAATTCATGTAACAGCAGCATTGTATTTCAAAGACGGACTTATGTGGTCCAAATAATCAGCGGCAGCTGCAGCTATTGTTGATGACCTTGAGTCGGATAGTGAACGTGACTCACTTAATTTTTTAGTGCACGCTCCCGGTTGCCTTTTGTCGAGATGCAACTGGCTGGGAGGAAATTAAGAATACTGATTGACACTGGAGCGGCGAAAAACTATATTAAGCCTATAAGTGGCCTTAAAGGTATAGTTCAAGTGGACTCTCCATTTACCGTTAGTTCAATACACGGTTCTAACGCCATCCGGCAAAAGTGTCAGATGCATATTTTTGGAGTTAAAACTGCATTCTTTTTATTAAATTCGTTAACAGCGTTTGATGGGATAATAGGCCTTGATCTGTTAAGACAGATGGGGGCAACGCTGGATTTGAAGCAAGATTTAATAGTATATGGGGATGTAGCAGAAAAGTTACAGTATCAGAGCTGCGACAATGTCAATTTTACCCATGTCGATGACATAGTTGTGCCAGACACCGTGCGTAAGGAGTTCAGAAGCGTATTCTTAACAGAATCAAAGTTTTTCGAGCCCCAATGAGGCACTGCCTTTTTACACATCGATAGTAGCTACGATTCGCTCAGAAGACAGCCAGCCAATTTATTCAAAATTATACCCTTACCCTATGGGAGTAGCGCACTTCGTGAATAACGAAATTAAGCAATTGCTGAAAGAAGGCATCATTAGGCCATCAAGATCCCCATATAACAGCCCTGTATGGGTTGTAGACAAAAAAGGAACTGATGACAGTGGCAACAGGAATAAGCGGCTGGTAATTGATTTTCGCAAATTTTATGAGCGAACCATTGCTGATCGCTACCCAATGCCAAGTATCCCCATGATTCTTGCAAATCTGGGAAAGGCCAAGTTTTTCACCACCCTAGACTTAAGGTCAGGGTACCATCAAATTTACCTTGCGGAACAGGACCGTGAGAAGACATCCTTTTCAGTTAACGGCGGGAAGTATGAGTATTGTCGTCTACCCTTCGGCTTAAAGAATGCGGGAAGCATCTTTCAGAGAGCAATAGATGACGTTTTAAGGGACCAGATAGAAAAATCTGCTACGTCTATGTGGATGACGTTATCATTTTCTCTGAGAATGAGCTCGATCACGTTAAGCACATAGACACGGTATTAAAATGCCTGTGTGACGCTAACATGCGAGTATCACGCGAGAAGACAAAATTTTTTAAAGAAAGCGTCGTATATTTGGGCTTTATAGTAACTAGGGCAGGCACAAAGTCAGCCCCAGAAAAGGTTAGGTGCATACAAGAGTTCCCCGAACCAAAAAATCTCTTTAGCCTTAGATCTTTTCTTGGCCTCGCTAGCTATTATAGAAGATTAGTCAAAGATTTCGCATCAATCGCAAGACCATTGACAGACTTGCTTAAAGGCGAAAACGGTACGGTTAGCAAGCAAGTCTCGAAAAACGTCAAAATTGAATTTAATGAAATACACCGTGACGCATTCGAGCGCTTGAGAAACATTTTAGCGTCGGAGGATGTAATTCTTATGTACCCCGATTTTAGACGGCCTTTTGACCTTACCACTGACGCTTCTGCAAATGGTATTGGTGCTGTTTTATCCCAAGGAGGTAGGCCGATCACTATGATTTCCCGAACTCTTAAACAAAGCGAGTCACACTACGCTACTAATGAAAGAGAACTTTTGGCAATCGTGTGGGCGTTGGGGAAATTGCAGAATTTTTTGTACGGCACCAAGGATATAAACATTTTCACCGACCATCAACCGCTTACCTTTGCGGTCTCAGATAGAAACACGAACGCAAAAATTAAGCGATGGAAAGCTTTTATTGATGAGCATAATGCCAAAGTTTTCTATAAGCCAGGAAAGGAAAATTTCGTAGCTGATGCCTTCTCTCGGCAAAACCTGAATGCCTTATAAAATGAGGTTCAATCTGATGCCGCTACTGTACATAGCGAAGTGTCTCAGACCTATACCATCGAGACTACAGATAAGCCGCTCAATTGCTTCAGAAACCAAATACTTCTGGAGAAAGCGCAGTTTCCTTTGAAGCGCACGTTTGTACTCTTTCGCGAAAAGGTGCGACATCACATATATTTCACTCACGATGATGAAGCACTTCAAGAGGCAAAAACGGTGGTTCAGCCAAACCTCGTAAACGCGATTCGTTGCAATCTGCACATTTTGGCTTATTTACAGCATGAGCTCGTAAAAACCTTTCCGGGAACAACATTTTGGTACTGTAAGACAATGGTGACCGATATAACTGACAGGCCCGAACAAAAAGAGATAGTTATAGCCGAACACAGTCGCGCTCATAGAGCGGCACAAGAAAATGTTAAGCAAATTCTTGGCGATTACTATTTCCCAAAAATGGCTAAGCTGGTCACAGAGGTAATAGTGAACTGTAATGTCTGCAATAGGGCCAAATCCGACAGACATCCTAAAAAACAGGAGCTAGGTGTAACCCCAATACCATCTTATGCTGGTGAGATTCTCCACATCGATGTCTTTTCTACTGATAAAAAGCTATTTTTGACATGCATCGATAAGTTTTCTAAATTTGCTATTACTCAGCCAATAGTATCTCGGTCAATAACGGATATTAAGATCCCTATTGTTCAGCTTGTAAACGTCTTTCCCAAAACCAAAGTAATCTACTGTGACAATGAACCAGCGTTTAACTCTGAAACTATTAGGTCGCTCTTAAAAAATCAGTTTGGTATCGACGTTGTTAACGCACCTCCACTGCATAGTTCGTCAAATGGGCAAGTGGAACGCCTCCACAGCACTTTACTAGAGATCGCAAGATACCTAAAGTTGGAAAAGAAGTTTGAAGATACAATTGAGAGTATTATGCAAGCGACTGTAGAATATAATAGGACTATTCATTCGGTTACTGGAATAAAGACTATAGACGCAATTTACGCTTCGAGTGAAGAGTTTAAAGAAAACATCAAGAACAGGTTAATAAACGCTCAGCAAGCTCAACTAGAAAGAAATAACCCTTCCCGACAAAACTGGATATTCGAGGTAGGGGAAAAGGTGTTCCTAAAAAACAACAAGAGATTAGGCAACAAGCTAACACCTTTATTTTCTGAAGAGAAAGTTCAGGCAGACCTGGGAACGTCTGTTCTTATAAAGGGGAGGCTGGTCCACAAGGACAATTTAAGATAATCGCATATCTATTGAAAGTTAGGACAAATTAGTAAACTTGAACACGGAAACACTGAATGGAGCTTGTGAAAGAATTTAAGGGAAAAGGAGGAATGGCATACTCGATGCAAATGACTCTTACGTGAAACGCTGTTGGCCAAGAATTGAATGCGGTTTCTAATCTTACTCTCACAGAATCAAATGCTTATTTTTAGCCAAAGCGATTTAAAGTTATAATTTACAGAACATTTCACAGTAATTTTTTAGTCTCTCCGTTAAAGGGTGCAAATCTGCTGGTGGCACATAAGAGCGCCGTGCTGCAAGAGACTGGCGAACCACTAATTGCATACTAAGCTATATCGCAAAACGTTTCCACTCGTCGACTGTATGCCGGAGTTTGACCGAATCCTGCATGTATCCAAATAATATCACATCGATTACAATGATGAAGAGAGAGCGGTCCTGATACAAGAAAAACTGGCAAGACACAAAACCAATGAAGGACCGAGAAGATGTGCGAACGATCTGCCTTTCAATATCTTTAAACGATCGGCAATAGCTATCAGCACCGAGATATTTATGTCTTTGTGAAGTGTCTCCATTAACAATATCATTGCACATGACTCGGCATTACGGCTACGCAGCAAGGATGCCCACGAATGAAATAAAAGGTCCTCCAAGGCGTCGAATATAAATACTGACGAAAGTTGACGAGTCATCTAAGAATCAGTTGTGGCTATTGCAGTGGCTCCTGGTCTTCAAAGGCTCAAACCTCCTTTACCCATGAATGAGGAGGCAACGAACTGCAACGGAGATCCAGATGGCCGATAATGGTTGGCATTGCCCGGGACGGACAAACTTAAGGGGGGAATAGTAAACAAGTTACCCTCGCGCTGAGCTAGCAGGTGAATTGCTGTGATATACTGTCGCTCGCTTCCAATGCGAGAGCAGCATTATCACGTATGCTAAGTCGGCTGGCCGACTAAACTTGGTAGCTTATGCTCATTTCTTTATCTCTCTCTCTCTCTCTCTCTCTCTCTCTCTTAGCATAATCTCCCTTCATAGCATAGTTTAAGTATACTTATTTTTGTAACCTAGTTTTAGTCGTACTTGGCACGTAAAGCAAGCAGAAGCTTGAAATAAACTTCTACACCAGCTATAGCTGATATTCTTATTTATTGTTGCTAAGCCATAAGGCTAGTAACTGGTACCCAGATACCCAACCTAATCTTCATTTCCTTGCTCCACAACTGGAGCGGCTTCGACAGTGGATACCCCGGCAACTCCCTTGCAGGAGCTGGCAAGTTGGTCCATACCCTGACTGGAGTCGGACAGCAGCCGTGACGAAAAGGTCCCCTGGCACCTTATATGTAGAAGCTTTACTTATATACGTTCAAGCCTATCCGATTAAACGATACACAATCAAATCCCAAAAAATATTAAATTCAGAAATGCAATATATGGTTTCCGTTCACTTACGTACATATCCGTTGACGCAGTTTCTTTGGGCCCATCGAAGATGCTGCAGCAACCTACATTATGTAAAGTTATCAGGAAAATTGGTTTTTACAGTGGGCTGAACATGTGTGTGATTTGCACGGTTGGGGTTTATAACATAATTATCTAGTATAAATGGATTCTAAATAAATGTCTATGATCAAAAACATAAAATACAAGAGTTATTAAAAGAATCTAAACTATATTTGCAAAAGAAAAGAAAAACTCGACTGTTCGTCACATTTTTAAATTAACAACATCTTCCAGCAATCCTTAGTCCGAAAACTGCTCGAAGAAAAGATCCTCCTTGGGCAATTTGCTTGGGTTTCCTGGGTTTCGTCAGTGATAATTTATACATGCCGCGCCTGGCGCGTGTTGGTGAGGTAATGAAGCTGCAGTCAGATGACTGCCTCAACGCCTTCCATAAGGTTGGGGTGATCCTAGATCATGGTGGCCGCGCGTGGCGTTCTGTGCGCAGCGGTGTCATCGCGATGTATAGTTGTATAGTTGTAGACGGTTTTTATTTTCGGCCACACATATGTGCCGATATTATGTTGATAATCGCTACGCAGTACGTGGCGCACTGCGGTCAGGAGTCGTATCCGTTCGGCGGGTTAGTTGTAGAAGTTTTCAAGTCAGATATATTTGCTGGCTCAGTCTCCTTTTGGGCGTCTTTGATGAGCACAAGATGTATATGATCAAGCCGCACGTGGCGTGCGGTGTTCCGGTGACGTAAACGATTGATGTGGACACAAAAATTTGCGGTGCCTCACCATGCCGATCCTCTTCAAGTTGTCTGCTGACCAGAAGTCGAGCACAACTGTAGCAAGCTCGGTACTCCCTGGCCGGCTTTTACTATCACGTTTCTTTTGACGATATTGGTATCCCTCAGCCCCAGTACCGTACAATACATCATCCAACGGTTTGTTCTAGATAGAGGTGGAGAACTATCGATGGCACTATCGACACTATCGATGGTTGGGCGCTATCGAGCCACTATCGATAGCAGCAGACACCTTCGATAGCGGCCCGTCCACTATCGATAGTGCCATCGATAGCGGGCGTCTCACATCGCTAAAATACTTTAACGCGCATTTCACACACAACTTCACACAAACAACTGAAAAATTGTTAAAATTGACGGGAATTATAAAAAAAACTATTAAAAATGGAACGCTTTTTAAAAAAAGGTATGTTTAATGTATTTTGCATAAGTATTTTGATGGATAATGTGTTGCATTTAAGGTACACGTCGGAGGTCCGCAACACCTACTGCGCCAAGTCCAAACAAACAGGACTGTGATTGCACCAGCACGGACTCTGAAAAAGATGTTCTCCCCGAAAGCCAAAAGAACTCTAAAAGGAGTAAAATATCAACTGTTTGGAAGTATTTTAAGAGGTCCGACGACAAAAAACTTGCCAAATGCCTTGACTGTGGCAAGGAAGGAGCTTTTAGCAAGGCAGGGCAAATTGTTTCCGAGAGACGCACCCGGCTCAAAGAGAAAAACATTAACATCCTGTTATTTTTGAATCAAAACTTTTGGTTAAAATAAACCATTTTTCTTAAAAACTTAAAAAAAAAAATTTTAATTTCGGACGATATTATCGGTGACTATCGATGGTACTATCGACACTATCGATGGTTTGAAAAAAACAATCGCTCACTATCGATGGCGCCGACTATCGATAGTTCTCCACCTCTAATTTCCGATTTACGGTTTAAATTTCATAAAAGTCGGACAACTATATCATATAGCTCCCATACGAACAATCGGAAAAATAAATGAAAAAAATTATAACTTTGCTGTTTTTTAATTTTTTGTTTAGTTCTTCGACATTAAGTAATGGTAAAATATTTCCGATTTGCGGTTTAAATTTCATCAAAGTCGGACGACTATATCATATAGCTCCCATAAGAACAATCGGAAAAATAAAAAAAAAATATTATAACTTTTCTGTTTTTTAATTTTTTGTTTAGTTCTTCGACATATAGTAATGGTTAAATAATTCAGAATTATGGTTTAAATTTTATCAAAATCGGACTTCTATATCATATAGCTCCCATAGAAATAATAAAAATATATAAAATAACTATCAAATAATTGAGCTGCAAATCATCATAGCTTCAATGTTTTCAATTATATATACGAAAGTAAATCATAATTTTAATGTTTTCAAAAATGTTTAATTCTTGCAATAGCTGCAAGGGTATATGAACTTCGGCTTGCCGAAGTTTGCTTTCTTTCTTGCTTTTTATATATTTTTTTTCCGGTTGCTCCTATGGGAGCTATATGATAAAGTCGTCCGATTTTGATGAAATTGAAACCGTAATTCTGAAATATCTAACCAATACTATATGTCGAAGAGATAAAAAAAAATTAAAAAACAGCAAAGATATATATTTTTTAAAATTTTTTTTCGGTTGCTCCTATGGGAGCTATATGATATAGTCGTCCGATTTTGATGAAATTTAAACCGTATTTCTGAAATATTTAACCATAACTATATGTCGGTGAACTAAAAAAAATTAAAAAACAGCAAAGTTATAATTTTTTTATTTATTTTTTTTTCGATTACTCCTATGGGAGCTATATGCTATAGTCGTCCGATATATATACTATTGTACCTGCAATAGGAAGACAACTTTTGGGAAAATTTCATGAAGATAGCTTTAAAACTGAGAGAATAGTTTGCGTAGAAACGGACGGACGGACAGACGGACGGGCAGACGGACATGGCTAGATCGACTCGCCTAGTGATGTTGATCAAGAATATATATACTTTATAGGGTCGGAGATGTCTCCTTCACTGCGTTGCAAACTTCTGACTGAAATTATAATACCCACAGTCCAAGCACATACCTACTTATAATTAAACATACCTTATACTACCCTACAATTGTACAAACACATAGCACATACACCCCATGCTACCCTACAACTATGAATCATTATCGGATGATAAGCATACAGTCATAGGACACAACAACTTCACATAAGTCCCCAGCATTCGAGTAAACACAAGTCCCCAGCAGTAGACTAAACAACTGTTATTGCCTAAACATTTTGCCCCATTTTTCACACGCTCGAAGTTCGGACTCGATAGCTCGAAAACAAAATTAGCAAATAACTTCCAGAGCAATCAAAGCATCAATAAAATCCATCACGAACCATAATAAAGCCCTCTCTCAGAATCTTCGAGATTCACCCAAAAGCTCGAGACCGAGGCTTGAGTGTCAGCCCATGCAGTTCATTAATTTATTTAAGTTCAGTTTGAGACCTACAACGAATTGGTCGGTATTCTTCATTATAAATAATCTTGTATTAATTCGGTTAAATAAAATAAAATACATTTTTTTAAACTAACGAATTATTCGAGTATTTAATTGGCGCAGCCGGTAGGATCAAAATTTAAAAAGAGTCCTCTTAGTACGGTACGTACTTAAGTCGTACTTAAGGATACGCTATACAACAAGCCATCCAGACCGGCGAATTAAAACAGTGATTCAAAGTTTGACCCGCAAAATAGTCTACGTGCGTGTAGTATTCAAAACCGAAAAAATCCCGTGCGGTTGGAAACAAAGTTCAAAGTCGAATTTTTATTTCTGAAACATTTAAACTTACAAACATCAAAAATGGTAGGAGTGGCGCAACTCTCCGAGCTTCATCTCAATCAGTTGTTTGCTCAAATCAAAGAGCTACATTACTACGATGCCCGTCAAGCCCATATCATTTATGGCGCTATCAAGCGAGTGATTGTCGACACTGCACTGGAAGCTGTTATTCAGGCAGGAGCGACGACCTGGTTGGAAATCCGAGATGCCTTATAAACATCGTTTAAGGATCACAGGCCCTACGTAACGCTTGTAAAACAATTGGAAGACACCCCACAGGAACTAGGAAGGCGTAAATTTTGATCAAATTGTTTCGGAAACCTCGGACACGGGAGAAGAGGAAGAGTCAGTCCATATGTGAATATTACATATCAGAACAATCTTTACAAAGGTATGATCGACACAGGGTCGTCCATCAATATCATTGGGGAAATTTTGCAAATTTAAAAGAAATAGAAGAAAATCCCACGGTTTACACAATAAAGGGCCTAATAAAATTAAACAAGAGCATAATAATTAAGCCCACTGGTACATCTCCGTCCGAACAAAAATTTTACGTGCATCAATTTTCTCACAATTATGATTTCCTGTTAGGTCGTCAATACTTAGAAGATAGCTCAGCAAAGATTGACTATGAGAAGGAAACTGTAACTTTAGGTTCAAAGACCTATAAATTCAGATACGAGGAGAAAAAGGGCGAAACCGCATCAGCAAGATGCCTCAACACAAGGGAAAAGGATGAGACCGCACCAGCAAAGTGCCACAATCAAAAATCAAGGAAGGTGATTACCAAAACAAACCAAAAAACGGAGAAGACCGCACCTTCAAAGTGCCTTACTCCTAAAACCAGCAAAGATACAGAGGACGAACATTCAATGCAATCCGGTCCTACATCTATTGCTGATGAAACAATAAACTTCGCGATCGATAACGAATTACGCGAATGTAACGAGTTCAGACTCGAACATCTCAATGTTGAGGAGGTGAAATATTTGAAGAAGGTCCTATACGAGTATAGAGACATTCAGTGCAAGGAAGGTGAGAATTTGACTTTTACTAGCATACTATCCTAACCCAGGATGAAGATCCGATTTACCGTAAACCATACAAATAAACCCAGAGTTGACAAACAAATTAAGGAAATGATAGAGCAGAGCATCATTCGAAAGTCTATGTCCCCCTATTGTTCACAATACACATATTTGTTCACCTATTTGGGTGGTCCCCAAGAAGGCATACGCCTCAGGTAAACCAAAGTTCAGACTAGTAGTCGACTACAGGAATCTTAATAAAATAAAAGTCAATGACAAGTTTCTGATTCCTAGAAAGGACGAAATACTTGATAAATTAGGGATATGTAAGTATTTCACCACAATTGATCTAGCTAAGGGTTTTTAACCAAATACAGATGGAGAAAAACTCTGTTGCTAAAAAAGCGTTTTCAACCAAATATGGGCGTTACGAAAATGCACCGGCAACTTTCCAGAGGTGCATGAACAATTTGTTGGAAGATTTAATCTACAAGGATTGTTTAGTATACTTGGATGATATCATAATTTACTCCACTGTGTGCATGCAAACAGAGTACACACTGTACCATCGGCAACAATGTTATCCAAATCTGTAGGATCAGCACTCTTCAAGTGCAAACGTAAATTGACCACACACGCCATCAGCGAGTGATAAGTCGCGCCAGCTTATTCCCACAGTTGGCGACTGCAACAATTAAATCCACGTATGCACATAACATAAATATTAAAAAAACAGCAAAGATATATATTTTTTCCGATTCCTCCTATGGGAGTATGATAAAGTCGTCCGATTTTGATGAAATTGAAACCGTAACCAATACTATATGTCGAAGAATTAAAAAAAAATTAAAAAACAGCGAAGATATATTTTTTTTGTATTTTTTTTCCGATTGCTCCTATGGGAGCTATATGATATAGTCGTCCGATTTTGATGAAATTTAAACCGTAGTTCTGAAATATTTAACCATTACTATATGTCGAAGAACTAAAAAAAAATACATTTTTATTTCTGAAACATTTAAACTTACAAACATCAAAAATGGTAGGAGTGGCGCAACTCTCCGAGCTTCATCTCAATCAGCTGTTTGCTCAAATCAAAGAGCTACATTACTACGATGCCCGTCAGACCCATATCATTTATGGCGCTATCAAGCGAGTGATTGTCGACACTGCACTGGAAGCTGTTATTCAGACAGGAGCGACGACCTGGTTGGAAATCCGAGATGCCTTATCAACATCGTTTAAGGATCACAGGCCCTACGTAACGCTTGTAAAACAATTGGAAGACACCCCACAGGAACTAGGAACTAGAATCCTGAAGACGTTTATTTAATAAATCTCATTATCATAATCGCAAGAACAAAGGAAACAAAAATCAGAGTAACAATCAAAGGTATTACAATGACAAACAATGCGTATTATTCATCAACTAATCAAAATATTTATCAAGCTAATCAAGCTTACAATTTGGATAGAAATACCCAGGATCGTAATTCAAGTAACTTCTAGAAAACAGGATTGAAGATAAATGCCGAAATACTCCAAATAAAATTTTCACCGAACATGAAGACGGTCGTATTGTTCGCAAAATTAAGGAAAACCCAAAGCTATCGGCTCCAAAAATCGTTGATCAGGTCGAGGAAGATGTGGGCCAAAAATGTTGTGCTGATCAGGTCGAGGAAGATGTGGGCCAAAAGTGTTGTGCTGATGCAGTGCGCCGTGTGTTGCATGATCACAACTTAAATGGCCAAGTTGCACGGAAAGATCCATTTATCAGCAACAAAAATATTGCTGCTCGCCTTAAATTTACAATTGACCATATACTTTGTTCGATTTCGATTTGGAATGACTTATTATTTGCAGGCTAGTTAAAATTTAACCTTTTTGGTTCAGATGGAAGACAATATGTTTGGCGGCGACCTAATACGGAGCTCGAAAACAAACAACTAAAAGCTACAGTCAAGCAAAGTGGGGGTCATGTTATGTTTTGGTCCTTATGGCAGCCTCTAGCGTGGGCAACCTGATTTTTTTTGACGGGATCATGATGGCAGAATATATATCGAACTTTAAAAATAAAATCTGATTCAAAGTGCTGAAAAATTCGGCATACGCGATCGTTTTCGATTCTACCAAGACAACGATCCAAAGCATTTAGAAGGCATTGTGAAGTCCTGGCTCGTCTGGAACTGCCCTCATGTCGTCATAACACTAGCACAGTATCCAGACTTGAATGTCTTCGAAAATTTATGGGAAATATTGGACATGGCAATTGGAAAACGACAAATTTCGAATAAAAACGATTTGAAGAATGCTCTAATAGAAGAATGGCAAAAAATAGCAGTAGAAACGACCAAAAAATTAGACGCGTCAATGGAAAATCGTCTGAAAGCTGTCCAGAAGTAGAAAGAATAGCACACAAAATATTCTAATTTTTTTCAAGAATAATAAGTTTATCCAAATCAACTGCACGAAGTAAGCTGCGGCATGAAAAAAGCCTGTACATATTGTTTTTGTCATATTTTGTTCTTGTTTTTAAGATTAAGGAGATCGTTTTTAGTTTTTTAAATATGCTACTGTTTCTAGTTAAAATATTGCGTTTACATTTTTGTTTTATATATATTGGTTTAGCCGCAATACCGATTTAAAGTTTTGTAATACAGCTGCACAAAATAAGCTGCGAGCCACTGTATATTGGTTTAGCGGTAGGTATCGAATTAATTGGTTTCGAGAAGCGCACACGTCAGCAAAATGCTGCAGAATATTCACGACTACAAACGTCGCTCTAATGCTGTGTTACGGAACTGCATCTTTTCCGGAGGGCAGCGCCGGCTAGCCACGGAGTCACAGGGCGGAGTACCCCCTATGCCCTGCAGTCCGAACAATCGATTTCGACTCATCGGACGTCTCACGTCACTAACTTGACGATTTACCATCTCTACCACAAATCAAAACAAAACAAAGTTATATTTACATCAAAAAACTAAGACAATTGGACGAAATTGGTGGCTTCGATGTCCTTGCCACAACGCACCCACCCAACCTTGGGTGCCCCAAGAAAGATGTGGGAGGCACACCCTATCTCCGGCAGACCGGAGTCTATTCCTGGTGGATTAGGATCGGCTCATGTCCCCGCCCAAGGTAATTCACACAACCATCTCGGTAGCTTGTTCACATTTAATTTTTGGTAAGATTAATAAATAAATGCATTCATTATTGATTCCTTCTAATAATCTACTCTTTTTGTTAGAAACATTTAAGGCCTATCTCAGACCGTCGCCCAGATGAAAAGCGGTCAAAGCGGCAACAACCGAAGGGAAACTTTTAGACGCTTAATATTACAAGTGTCAGGCGAAATCTCCGCACGGCACTAAATTGGAGGCGTTTGCCAACCGGGCCGCCTAATCCTGAGGAGCTCCAAGGGAAAAGAAGGGACGTGCTGAAAAGGTAAGTACGCTAAATAAATCCCACAAATCATTAAACTTCGTGACCCAATTTAGACGTAGTTGGACGCGCGGCTAGGGCTCGGAATTAAGCCTCTAATTTTAGATTAGATTTCACAGTGAGTACTTGACAATCTGGACTGTATGATATTACAAAAACAATAACTAAAACTTATTTATTGCAGAGTTCAACGTCGGATGTGGTGAAACAGCAGCCAGAATAGAAAAATCGCTAGCGTCTGCGTAAGAGGGGCCGGAGGCAGTGCGTCGGTGGACTTAGAGATGACCACGTGGCCAGCGCGGGCATTCGTTCCCGGAACGGACTCACCGAGGGAATCTCCGTATCTGCACGTCTCGGAGGCAGTCGTTGTAGCTGCTGACGCTGGAGGCTGCTGCTGCTGCTGATCGCTGCTGCTGCTGCGGCTGATGCTGCTGCGGCTGATGCTGCGGCGCTGATGCTGCTGCGGCTGATGCCACTAATCGCTGCCGCTGTTGGAGCCGATCGCTGCTGCTGGTGATGCTGCTGCGGCTAATGCTGCTGCGGCTAATGCTGCTGCGGCTAATGCTGCTGCGGCTAATGCTGCTGCGGCTAATGCTGCTGCGGCTAATGCTGCTGGGGCTAATGCTGCTGCGGCTGGTGGACGACGACCAGGTTAGGTCCGCCTGGTAAGTGTTCACTACCCGAATCTTTTAAATTTCCGGGGCCCCTTAGATAGGGTCCCCGGTGGCTTTAATATTTAAAAAAAAATCACTGTTATTTATAAGTTTATTGCAAATATATAACCACTCACTTCAAATTATCTAAACACTAATTATGAATTTATCTTTTCCTGACTGTTCTCCTACGACTTAGTCTGAAGGAGAAGTCTGAAGTCTGTAAGGAGACGAAATCCCCGAATTTTCGAATGCAAGTTGGTATCGGTGAGAGAGTCCAGACTGAGCAGCCATTTCAGAAGCTGTATATCGATTTCCTGGGGAAATATCCGAGGTCGAAGAAGGGACAGGCCTACATCTTCATTGTGGTGGATCATTTTTCCAAATACACTGCATCGGCTTCAAATGTAGTGGAGTTCCTCATTCACGAGGTTTTCTACAAGTTTGGGGTTCCAGAAATTGTGCATTCGGACAACGGCCGCCAGTTTACGTCCAAGATCTTCGAGGAGGCGATTTAAAGCTTTGGCATCACGCACATCAAAACGCCAGTCCACTCTCCGCAAAGCAACGCAGCGGAAAGGGCGAACCAAAGCGTGTTGGCGGCGATCCGAATCTACTTATCTTCTAAGATCATCGAGAATGGGACGCGTATCTTCCGGAGATTGAGGTGGCCATCCGCAACGCGGTCCATTCAGCAACTGGAGAAGCTCCGTTCTTCACCGTATTCGGACGACACATGTTTCTGAACGGAGCCAGCTACAAGTTGGCAAGGAAGTTGAAGTCGCTGTGTGATCACGAAATTTCTGGGATGAGAACAGCTGATAAACTCCAACTGATCCATGACAAGGTGCAGAAGAACCTCGAATATGCATACGATCGGAGTCGCCTGCGGTACGACAAAAGAGCTCGTACTTTCCTTGCGAAACCAGGTCAGGAAGTGTATCGCCGCAACTTTGCCCCCAGCGATTTCAAAAAGGCTAAGTTTGCTCGGAAGTTCCTGAAAGCTCGGGTGGTCAAGACAGTCGGCAATAATGCGTACGAGCTTGAAGACCTTCAATGACGACCGATCGGAGTGTACCATGTCAAGGACATTAGGTTGTGAACTGGAAAGAGGAATAACAAAGTACACGAGTTCAGAATCGACATGTGTCTACTTCCCGTAAAGCGTGGGCCCTGCGTTGGACACCGTTGGAACTGCATCTTGGTATCGAGGCTGGCTGAATCTGGATAGTCCAAATCCAAATGCTCCCAAGTATTCCTGCGCTTGTCTAAAACTCTGTGCTAGCGTCTCTCGGAATACATGGTGGTGTTGCATTTTCAGTTGAAGCCGTCTGGAAAATACTAAAACGAACCGATACGTCAGCAGGTCCCGCTATCGATAAGATTCGGTGGTGACACCGACTATTGATAGCGGGAGTTGGCTTTAGTTGCTGCAATAAGTCGTAGGAGAACAGTCAGGAAAAGATAAATTCATAATTAGTGTTTAGATAATTTGAAGTGAGTGGTTATATATTTGCAATAAACTTATAAATAACAGTGATTTTTTTTTAAATATTAAAGCCACCGGGGACCCTATCTAAAGGGCCCCGTAAATTTAAAAGATTCGGGAAGTGAACACTTACCAGGCGGACCTAACCTGGTCGTCGTCCACCAGCCGGAGCAGCATTAGCCGCAGCAGCATTAGCCGCAGCAGCATTAGCCGCAGCAGCATTAGCCGCAGCAGCATTAGCCGCAGCAGCATTAGCCGCAGCAGCATTAGCCGCAGCAGCATCACCAGCAGCAGCGATCGGCTCCAACAGCGGCAGCGATTAGTGGCATCAGCCGCAGCAGCATCAGCGCCGCAGCATCAGCCGCAGCAGCATCAGCCGCAACAGCATCAGCCGCAGCAGCGATCAGCAGCAGCAGCAGCCTCCAGTGTCAGCAGCTACAGCGACTGCCTCCGAGACGTGCAGATACGGAGATTCCGAACCGACGGTACCAACCCGCGGTTCCAAGAAAGGCTCTCACTTCCTTCATGGTCCTTGGCTCAGGCATCCGCCTAATAGCTGCTACACGCCCTGGATCCATCCGCAGACGTCCTCCACCCCCTATGAAGCCGAGGTAGGTCAAAGACTTGAAGCAAAACTTCGACTTGCTCAGACCAATGGTTAACCCTGCTTCTTTCAGGCATTCAGCGACTCGGCGAAGATACTTCAAGTGTGTTCTCATGTCAGGCGCTAGTATTAGAAGGTCATCCAAGTAGACGAACACATTCGAGCGAATTTCAGCTGGAATTACTCGGTCCATGAGTCTCACCAGCCTCTGTGATGCGTTACAGAGTCCGAAAGGCATCACACGGAACTGGTAAAGAGGCCGACCAGGAACCGTAAGGGCTGTGTATTCCTTGCTGCTCGTGTCCAACTCAATCTGCCAAAAAGCGAACTTCAAATCCACGCTGGAAATGTAGTACGTTTGGTCGATTCTGGACAGGATGCCCTCTATGTTGGGCAACGGGTAAGCATCTTTGATGGTCACATCATTAAGCTTACGTGCGTCTAAGCAGAGCCGGTGCTTTCCAGATCTTGATACTACGGTGGTGCGGTTGCTCCAGGGGCTTTTGCTCTCCTCGATGACTCCGAGCGCTAGCATCTTGTCGACCTCGTCCTCAACCACCTTCTGCTTCGCGGGAGACATCGGATAGGGTCGATCCTTGAACACTTTGGCTCCGTCCATCTGCTTAATAGTGTGCTTCTCCAGACTGGTGGTACCTAAGCCATCCCTCTCGAAAGTCAAGAACTGCTGCTTGATCTCCTCCAGCTCTTGTTCCTCGGCCTTGGAAAGCGTCCAGGACTCGGGATCGGTTTTCTCCTCATCGTCATCCTCGACCTCAGCGTAGTGCTCCATCTCCCTGGTGTGTAATTCTTCGGCCTTCCTCACGCCTTCCGGGTCGATGTGGCCTATAATCGCTGGGGCCAGTCTGAATGCTTGCCAAAAATCCACTCCAAAAAAAGCTGGCTGCTCCAGGTAAGGACACAAGTAGAAGAGAATATGCTCTGTCCGTCCTCGGTATTCCACCGGTAACTTGACCCGTCCTATAATTGACCGATCCTCTCCAGAGGCCGTACGGACTGCGGATAAGTACTTTTGTACGGGCACATCCAAGGCCTCGACCAGCTCTCTGCCACCTTTACCAAGCAGACTAACACTCGCTCCAGTGTCCAACAACCCCGTCAGTTGCTTGGTCAGGACTCGGACTGCGGCGAACGGTCTGGGATCTCGCGATAAACACCGCTTCACGGCGGCCACTGCTTCGCGTCGGCAGTTCCGACGTTTGCGAAATCGGTCCCTGGCCTTCTGCACCTTGCGAGACACCATACGCATCCCGCCTAACTGGTGCTCTGAGAAGATTCTGTTCCTCGACTCTAGGTACCGCCGCATAAGGTAAGTATCGTAATGCAAACTTATTGCTATTCTTAGAAGGTAAACATTTACCTAACCCTACCAGCTCTTCTTCTCTGCGGAACTCCTGTCTGGACGCATCCTCTCCGCCCTTGGATCGCCCAGCCGACCGTTTTCCGCACACGGTGTCGGGCACACATCGCTGTGTGAAAATTCGCCAGTTAAGGACTTCGGCTGTTTGCAGGATCGCATAGGAATTTCTTTTAGACTTTACGTTTTTCATTCAAGTCGCGGTGGCCGAGCAGCGCGTGACGACGTCACGGGTCACGACCACACATTTAAGTTTTAAACCGATATGATATGAAAACGCAAATCCCAAGAAAACCCAAGGATCTGCACAAAACAAACAACTACACTGTAACCCCAAAACAAAACATTCATTAAAATTACGTTAACAAAAAAAACATGTCCCTAATACCTATACCACAGTTTTATCACAGTTTATGGTTTAACCTTTCGTGATTATTGCACGGACGACCTGGGATGCGAATCCTTCGATTTCCTTCGAAGATGATGTCACCGCCAAATCACAGCTAATCCTTGTGAACTGTGCCTCGGGAGCAATTGTCCTACCTCTAGTGGACACGCCTCCCTTTCTTCCTACAAAATTTAAACAACTTTTCTCCACCAGTCCGCATCCACGGTGCAATTGCATATGTGTCATGCCAGCCACCGTTCGTGGGCTGGCTGGAGATATAAATATGCGAGACGCCGTCGACTCGGCTATCACATATTTTATTTGTTAAATTGGGCGCCATATTGTTACGGAACTGTATCTTTCCCGGAGGGCAGCGCCGGCTAGCCACGGAGTCCCAGGGCGGAGTGCCCCCTATGCCCTGCAGTCCGAACAATCGATTCCGACTCAACGGACGTCTCACGTCACTTGGTGGACGACGACCAGGTTAGGTCCGCCTGGTAAGTGTTCACTTCCCGAATCTTTTAAATTTCCGGGGCCCTTTAGATAGGGTCCCCGGTGGCTTTAATATTTAAAAAAAAAAATCACTATTATTTATAAGTTTATTGCAAATATATAACCACTCACTTCAAATTATCTAAACACTAATTATGAATTTATCTTTTCCTGACTGTTCTCCTACGAATTATTTTTTTTTTGTGGTTTAAGTTGCCGCAACACCCGTAAGTGCCGTGGAGTTATTTGGCCGCCCTCGCGAACGTGGAAATCGCCAAGCTCTTGATTTGGTTACTGGTTGGTTATTCAGATGCTAATCTTAATTTTTTCCAGATATTCAATTATAATTTGCTATGAGTTTGTTGGTTCGTGTTTAAACAAATGGTAAATGTCGTGGTATTTTTTCAGTGTTGGGTAATTTTGTCTTGCAGAGTTGTATTTGGAACAGCTGAATATGATGTGCGATGCGTTATCGAATTCGTTGCAACTGTTACATCTGTTATTGTTTACTACGTGCATTTTGTTTAAAGTATAATTGTCAAAAGCGTTACCGCTCATTAATCTGTTTATGATTTTTATACCCGAAGGACTGAGGTTGCAGTTCAAGTTGTTAAACCAAGGTTTGTTTAGCGTTGTTGGAAAGAGTTCGCAGTAACCCCGCTGTTTACCACTAGCGAATTCGGCATACTCCTTGTCCCAGTCCTCCTGTATTAATCTGTGTATTTCAGCTGTGGCATCTTTTATGCTCCATCCCACTACAGTGAAGATACCGTGTGAAGGAGCGTTTTTGGCAGCCAAGTCCACGAAATCGTTTTGGGGTATGCCAGAGTGGCTGGGTATGTAATGGATTTCAACCGCCACTAGTTGAGGATGATTGGCAATTTTCTTTCTTATGTTGCAGCTTATGTAGTTGTCGTGACTGGACTTAAGAATTGCAATTGCGCTGTTTCTGCTATCCGTCAAGAAGGCTACGCGAGTTATGCCCACCGAAACGACATGGTCGAGGGCCTTGTCAATCGCTAGCAGTTCGACCGATAGCGACGACAAAATCTTGTTCGTATAGTAACTGGCTGTAAAATTCGAGCTATTTACTAGAAACGCTGCGCTTGAATACCTATCTGTTACTGACCCGTCTGTGAAAATGATGTCAAAGTTCCTATTCCTAAGAGATCCCATTTTTTCCTTAAATATTTGTAAAATACTAGTTGTATTCATATCACATTTGTATTTGGCTGTTCCCTTAAAGAAATCTAGGTCTACCCTTATTTTACTATTATGTACAGGTAATGGATCACATATTTTGACTTGATCTAGGATATGTTTAAAGTCTTTATATAGTTTGGCATAACTAGTATTAATTTCACTATTGGATACAAGTGTATCTTTGGCTGGCAACTCATGGGCAAAAACTTTTACCAATTCTTTTGCCGTTTGAAAACAAATTCTGTACTCGGGCGGAAGCTCCGCTGCCATGTGATATACTATTGGTACCGGTGTACACTTTATTAAGCCGAGTACGCGTCTAAGACTGAAATTAGTTTGTACTTTTATTTTATCCATATCTGTTTTGGACATTTTGCTAAATGAGGAACATGCATATTCTATCCTACTTCTGGCAAACGCTTTGTATAGCAGAAGACCTTTCCTGGGATTTACCCCGAAAGTGCATCCACTAAGTAATTTTAAAAATGCACATGTTTTGTTTGCAGATGATATTGCGTGTTCAATGTGTGCGCATGGAGAATTATTGGCGGCTACTATTCGTCCTAGATATTTGATTTGCACTACATCTTTAATAGGGATTCCCTTATAAAAAACTTGAAGCGAATGTTTGCGCAGATTAAAGTGAATAACGCTGGACTTAGATGGATTAAAGGATAAATTTAGCTCACCACACTCTGTTTCAAACTCCGTTATTTTTTCTAAAAGTATATCCCTTGCTCCTGAAAAGGTAGCATCGAAGCAAACTAGAAAGAAGTCATCTGCGTATTGAAACAATTCGCAGTTTTCGTCATTCAAACTGTGAAGATTTGCAGTGTATAGATTAAACAAAGTGGGGCTAAGGGAACTACCTTGGCAGACTCCTCTTGAGTTTAATAAGGCCCTCTGTTATCTTAAAAAGTACGCTTAGCAATCAAATTGGCCTATAGTTATTTATAACTGATGAGTCTGCGTTTCTTTTTGGAATTGGTACCACGTTTATCTCCCTCCAGCTTTCTGGTATCTGGCCTGACAGCCATACATTGTTAATAAGATGAAATAATTCGGATTTCTTTCCAGGAGAGAGCATTTGTATCATTCGATACGATAACTTATCTAGTCCCCTGGTAGAATTTCTGCCTAGCAGCATTTCTTAGACGAAAAAGTTTTTCAGCTTCCTTGCACCACCATTTTTTGGGTTCGTAGTTATTTTTTCCTGTTATTTTCACAGTGTTTAACTTGATTGACGCTTCTAATGACTTGGTTATAGCTTCTATGCTGGTAAATTTGGTGATTTCGAAATCAATTGCCACTTTGTCGTGGAGAATTTTAAAAGTATTTACTTCAGTACTGACATTGTTAATAACAATTTCGATCGGGAAATGATTGCTGTTGGTAATTTTAACTTTGGAGGAACTCCATGAGATATTTAAGTCCCTTCTGTTGCAAAAGGTGAGATCTAGTACCGAGAACTGAACAGGACTGAGCGAAAAGGTTGGCGAACCATCATTTAGGCAAACAAAACCAGCATCAAGGGAAACTCTTTCCAGTGTGTGACCCTTGGCATCACTGGTCAGGCTGCCCCATGTTGTTGACTTCGCATTGAAGTCACCACCAATAATGGTGGGGTTGGCCAATGTAGAAGCGTAGTTAAAAAAAAAGCTAAAAAAGCTTAAAAAGCTAAAGCTAAAAATATTAACATTCCTCTTAAGGTTAAGAGTTTGAACGCCAATGTTTTCTATTAGATCAAATGATTTTAGAATTCTAAACTTGATGTTGTTGCGGATATAAATCCCAACGCCGCCATAGCCGTCATCTCTTGGTTTGCAATGAAATTTGAAATCTGGGATACTACAATCGGTATTATCCTTAACCCAGATTTCTGAGAGTACAGCTATGTCAACGTTGTTATTTATTTGATACATATTAAGTGCTTGTTGTTAAGTTTGTTCAGGCTTTGAATATTGATTTGAAGAATTTTCATTATGGTATTACGGTTTGATGGTGAGATTCAAAAGAGCTGGCAATCTGAAGTGCATCCAAATCCGCGTTGCTTTTGTTCACGAAGTCTCTGATCTCAGTTAGAAATTTTATAACTATTGTGTTTTTACCTACTTCATTTCCTGTGTTACCATAAACTCCGTGATTTTCTTGCATAACGCATTTAGTTTGTCCTGAGCTACATTGGAACAAGTCTGAGAAATGGAACTCAGATTGTTCATCCCGTTCCCTTTGGTTGTACTGGCAAATGAGTTTATAGAATGAATACCCTTGGCTGATTCTGCTGATGAATTAAGAGTACTGTTTGCCTGATTAATTTGCCATGATGGCGTTGGGAAAGATAACTGATCTTCCATTGCAGGCGCTCCTCTGCGAAATAGGGAGGGTATTTCTTACGCGTCTCTTGTATAGTTAGGTTTTCTAAAGTCCTAGTTTTCTGAATGGCATACGCTTTCTTTCTGGCTGAACAAGATGGCGATCTAGCCACGTGGCTTTCCTTGCAATTAGCGCACTAAACTTTTGTGCATGCTTCTTCTTTGTGCACAGAACCGCACTTGAAACATTTCTTCTGTCCCTTGCAATGCTTTGCAGTATGTCCAAATCGGAAACACCTGAAACACTGCACGAAATACAAATACGGCTGAACCTCCACCTTTGAGTACAAGAATTTGATCTCCTTTGGTAGTTGCTGCCCATCAAAAGTTATTTTGACCCTGCCTGTGGGAACAAGTTTATTCTTGTTGTTTTTATCCTCTAAGAGCTCTTCATTTTTTAGATTGGATGGAATATTAAATATTATGCCTGTCCTGCTTGTGAAATGCTTAAAAATCTTCGGAATATAACCCTCTCCTTCTAACTCATTACAGCTTGCTAGATTGTTCGCTGAAACGGCCGAACCACACGTGATCTTGCACCTCCCATAACCGATTCTGGCGACTTCCTCAATCCCGCCAATTTTTAACTTTTCCAAAGAAGCCGACAATTGGAATTGATTAATGGCTTTCCTTTCTGCAGTAATGCTTAGCTTGTCTATACAGACCACGAACGGTCCTTTATGATTTTCGTCGTAGCAGTTCTGAGAAAAACTTTTTGTTGAACTTACAGTTTGCTTTGGGCTTACACCTGGTTTTTTTCCAATCTTCTGTTCCTTTATAGTTTCCATTTTTGGGGCGGTTTTCACGATTTTCTTTAAATCCTGTGGTCCTTTGCTCCTTGTAGCAATAGTTGATGCGACATAAGTTGGTTTGACTTTCGGGATGGTACCACTTGGTGGTGGCTTTTCGTTTTTCTTTGTCAATCCCATTTCAAAGGAATTTTAGGCGCGTTGGCTCTTCCAACGAAAGCGCGAGCGTCCTGGAAATCCAAGCGTTCTTGGAAAAAAAAACTGTCAAAAATTTGGCGGCCAAATAAATTCACACGGCTTTGAGTCAAGAGCGCACAACCTTCACCACTGACGGCTGAAACGCGAGTGCTCCTACGACTTATTGCAGCAACTAAAGCCAAAACCCTGACCTACACCAAAGTCGTTCGCCATTTTCCCTCCCGCTCTCTCAAGATGGGCCAGCGAACGTATTCAAGGCTATTTAACCCAGTTAACGAGCGAACCGGGCTAAATTAAAATAGCTAGATCCTCTCCCGCTATCAATAGTCGGTGTCACCACCGAATCTTATCGATAGCGGGACCTGCTGACGTATCGGTTCGTTTTAGTATTTTCCAGACGGCTTCAACTGAAAATGCAACAGCTGCTTGGATTTGCTTTTGCAAATGAAAGACTGATACCTCCCGCTGCACTGTAAATAAAAATTTTAATATGTTAAGGTCGTTGTTCTCTTTTCAGTTTTTCTTAATTTATTCACATTTCTTTCTTTATTGTTATTGTTCCTCGCAAACGTGTTCCTGTTCGGCTTGGTTCCCTCAGTGTCTCAAGGTATCGATACATTTCTAGAGTTGTGTAACGCTTAAGGATGCTATCGATTAGTTTCGAATATAACTTAATCATACTTACTTACATACATAATTTATATATCGTTCTAACTAGCAAACATCATATTTAAGATGGTTTATCTTATAATTAACAATCAACTTATCAAATATATTGTTCTGATTCCTTATTTTATTTATTTAAATTTAGATCAAGCACTTCATCATTCTGCCCAAGAATTTATTCTCTTCAATTACTGAATAAACTTCAATGGAAGCAAAGTGGAAATCACAATAGCTTTTTGTGTATTCGTTTAATGGTTAAGCAGTGAATATTCTAATTGAAATGTTTCCATACATTTAGTTTCGATATCATAAACAGAAATCGGCAGTTGATTTCTTGATAGCACATATTCAGATTTATTATTTCTCAAATAAAGATTCTGAACATCCCTTTTTTGTATGTGTGCCCAGCGTAAAGAGCTTTTTTTAAGTTTAGATTTGACATATATTTGTGCACTTCTGTGTGAACCGATAATTCACTCATAAGCCATAAGCCTACCGACACTATATTATGTTATTATTGCTTACTTATTGTTTAATAGGAAAACAACCAAAATGCCACCCTTTAGTTTAGATATATAAATTAATCGCACGATAGGTTCAATTGAAATTACTTCTTGATTTTATTAGCTGTGCTCGGAGTTGCAGCGATTTTGTATAACTGACTTGCAGAAAGCTTGACTTCAAATTTTGTACACGTTTTCGCTGTAGCTCAGCTGAATAGATAACGCGACAAATGTAGCGGGATAAGAAAGACGAACAACAATAAACATGCAATGCTGTACAACCGCCCTGCAGCATGTGCAGCACACACGCCCCGTTGGAGGTTTCACATTTCACGAACCCTTGGCTTCCTTTGTTTGTATTCATGTAAATTAAATTGTTTTTGCTGTTTACTTTTATCGTCTTTGGACTCCTTGATTTTATATTGCATGTTAATTGTTTCACCGTGCGGTTTTCAATAAACACTGTAGGGGACGACCCTGTTCGATTAAGACCCGTAGATTCATCACGTTCCGGACTATGTGTAGAATAGCAATCAACACCAGGTTGTAAATCACTTCTGCAATTTGTTGACTGTGGTCGATAAATTCGATGATGTGTCATCACCCATAGTCTTATTCGATTTTGATGATATTAATTGTTGGTTTTACATGCTGTTTTATATTTGTTAACGATTATTTATTGAGCAAAAGTTGCAACAGACCCGAGGACGCGCTCGATGTGAGCACTCGCGGTCGAATACTTCTCGCGCAAGTTCCGCTTGCGTATCGCATATATTCATCAGCAAGTTAAGAAACAAGAAAAGTGGAATCAGGAGTAAAATCTTATAGAGAATATCGATCTGGTTGGGATGATCTATCACTTGCATATTATTCACAACATTGGCAGCGTCATTCTCGGCTTTGGAGCTTTTTCAGCCCATTTTTTGATTTTTATTTTCTGTCAAAAATGAGGTCCTTGACCAAGGACCAAACAAGTTTTAGAAGATCCTGTAGTATCTTTTTAAGTAAAGCCTTTTGGTTTTTGGTTTTGTCACTAAGGTTACTTGAGGTCCTTGTCAAAAAAAAAACAATATGCTTTTCACTGCACTCGGTTACTGCGATTTTACTGCGGTCCACACTGTGCTGCTTCTTGCCTTTCTTGATCGGCTGTCCCCTTATATAGGCTTCTCTCTACCAAGAATGATAAGAGGTGAATTCTTTCGTTCCTATTTAAATTCCCGTTTTGCCTCAAATCTGTTCTTTTCAATGCTCCCTGATTGAACACTCCGTGGTGAAGTCGAATTTCGGTCATTTGGGTGCATTCCCAGATGAATTACTTTGGATAACGGAGGCGTCGAATTTCCCGAATTCAGAGGGCTGCAGCTATTTCCGCAATCTTGGCTAATGCTGTTATATTCTAGAAGTTGTGAAGTCCGGTCATTAACCTTTGTGAGCCTTTCTCCTTGCTCTTGCCGTGCTCCACAGTCCGTTGCTAGTATCAGTGACGCGACTTGAGCGTGGATTGGATTCGTAAAAAGTAAAATATTTTTAGCACTGTATTATGATACCCTCAAACGTGAGATAAGAGTCTCATGCTCTACCGACTGAAAAGCCAGGCCTTACTGGGTAGGTAAGTTCTTATTATATTGCTTTAATGTAAACCCTTCCCCGCATATTAAAAACATTGATTTCAAAGTTCTTATTATACTTTACTTAGCGCCTGTGCTTCCCGTCACCGAGAGTAAAAGCTCTTAATATCTATGTTTACTCCCCTCTGGGTGTGATGGTCTGCTTCCGGCTATTTCTCTAATTGGAGCCGTCGGTACTGCATCTTGTGCAGTTCAACCTCGCCCGGCGCTCCATGTACATTCGCCTTTCGATAGCGGCCAACAGCACCTTGATTGCCGCTACCGCTTCTTCAATCTTATGATTGATGAATCGGATGTCTATATTAAAATTAACGATTCCTTCCATCTTTTTATTTTTTTCTTGCTGGATTTGTTTTGATTAAAAAATGAACTATTTCTAGTGCAATGAGCTGTCGATGAAATAGTTTAAACAGAACTGGAGATAAAAAATAAAATTGACATAACAACAGAGCAAAACGTTATTTACACTTTTAAAAAAAAAGTGGTACCATACAAACAAATTTGATTGTCAATTTTTGAATAAAGGAGTCCATCTGCACCGAAAAATCAAGGTTTGGTCTCTGGAGGATTTCATCGATTTAAATTTGTAAACTATTGTAATCAAACCTTGCTTGGTGGAATAAATTTAATGAAAACAAATATTCTAAGAAATTTTGAATATTTTGATTAAGAATTTCTTTAAGGAAAAAATGTAATAAATGTACGAAAAGTGCAAGGTATCGTCAAATCACAGCACAACAATTAATGGGAAATCTACCCAAATATAGGGTACCAATGTCATATCCATTTTTAATTACAGGTATTAATTACGCAGGACATTATAAAATTAGAATTATTAGAATTATAGAATTTATGAACTACCATCTAAACCGGGTTATTGGTGATGGAAATCTGGCACACGAAGAGATGTCGACATTGCCAAAAAGAAGGAGTTTTAAATTCTCGCCTCCCATAGGTTAGGTAAGGTTAAGGCGGCTGCAAGGCGTAGCATGAATATTCTTTTTCCCCTTGACCTAGTGTCAGATTCTCTGTTGCAGCTGATTTAGCATAGCTCTTATCCGGTTGCTTTCATGAACGTTATTTTTCTTGTAAGGCTTGTGTTGGTAAGTTCTAAAAAAAAGGAATTCCACCGTTTCCTCTTTCTTCCTGCAGTCTATGCTGAAATCATTTTGGGGTCCTGCCGGTCTGCTGGCATGTGTACTACCCAGTAGCCAGTGTCTTGTAAGTCTTAGCAATTTCGACGATCTTTTCGAGTCTGTAATGGGCCATGTTTTGTCTGAAATTTGGCAGTGTCTTACATTCAGCCATGCTAGATTCGCTAGTTATATTTAGCTAACAGGAAACCATCGGCATACCAATGTTCTCCTTATCCGGCAGGAGAAAGATGGTATTGCCATGTTTTGCCTGCTTGTCGGCTATACAGATGCCTAGGGCGTTCCGGTGTTCGTGGACCCATGTCAGGTTAATATAGCATTGTACAGCCCTCTCGTGCAGAGATCTGCGACAGTTTGATATTGTATGAGAGTTTGTTTTGGTCGCATAGATAGACCAAATAGCCGCTTTTCTATCGCTTTAGATATTTAACCATCTTCTATATGCGCTGACCCTGCTCCCAATCTTCTCTACTTGGAAGCATGTTTTCAAAGGTGGTTTTATCAAACTCTATTGGTTTGCATAGATCCGTTTTGGTGGGGATTAATTTTTATTACTGCAGAATTCTGGCATTTGACCAATTGTTTGGGATTTCCAGTGTTCAGTGTCTCTCAAACGAACCTCCGCGATTTTGGCGCATTTCATGGCGGCTAAGTTCAGACTAGGAAGACTCAGCATAGCGTTTAGCTCGTTGTTTTGGGTACAGCAAAAGGCCCCACTTATGTATTGGGATTCAATCTGTTGAACCTTGTTTAGGTTTGCTGTGGTTGTCTGCGTTTTTAGCGCAGGCCACTAGATTAATACTCAGTAAAGTACAATAGGATTGACTATTTCTATGTATATCCGGTTGACAAATTTTGGGGACATGCCCCATTTCGTCCCGATGACTTTTTTTTTTGCTGATGTAGAGGACAATTGTTATGTTCCTCTTTCTCTCTTATCGGTCTGAAAGCCTTGGTCGACGTGTGTGTGATGATCAGTTCCCGGTGATTTAAAGGGCTTAAAGCTGTTTATGGCCCATTTTATGCTGCGCTCTGATAGAAGCGTGTCCAGATTGATGCCTCAGCTCGAGCCAGACCTTGAGCCGTCTGCTTCCTGTAGGTTTCCCACAGATGAGAGTGTTTTGGAGATTATTTTCCAAAGCCTAGCCTCAGCAGAAGGTCTGCCAAGCTGATCTTTTTGCTTTTCTTACTGCCTTCTTATATGAGGCTTATATTCAAGTTTGTATTGTTGCCATTTCGCACCTCATATTCAGACTTTGCCCAATTGAAATGGGCTCTGAGTTCCGACAGGTTTTGGGTCCACCAAGGTGTTTTTTTCCTCCACTTGGTTTGTATTTTGAATATGCTATTCTAAAGACCGTATTACAAGCTTCAGTAAATTTTCGTACTATGTTGGCTAGGTTAAGTATATATTGTTTTGTTCATTTGGGGGCTAATATACCTAATACCAATCAGAGCTTTTTTGTAGAGACGCCAATTTGCACGTCTAGGGTTAACGAACTCAACTGCAGTGATAGCGTGGTTTCCATAAATCTGTGGTCGCCGAAGGAGAGCTAGTTTGATACTTCCCATTTTCTGACTGTGTCGATGCCAAGGTAAGGTCAACGACCGTTTAACTATTTTTTGTAATAAAGGTGGTGGTGTTACCCCTGTTACATAAATATAAATTTGAGCCAAGGATAAAATTAAAAGGAGACTCACCCCTGTTTTTGATTGAACGGCTTCACCATTGCGTATGGTAAGCGTTTGCATCGATTACCAGGCCTATTTTGAGCAACCGGTCTCTTCGACCAGTCCTCTGGCACGTAGGCCTGATCATGGCTGCTGGCAGTTTCAGTATTTCCGCGGTGTGGTCTCCATTGCTGAAACTATGAAGCAGAAAAATGCTAAGGTGCGTTTGGCCAAAATGCAGTTTCGAATTTTACCTCCTTAAGGACCAAGTATTAACTTGTTTGCCGTGGTTCCTTATCCAGAAACAGCAGACGCTGTCTTACAGTTCACTTGCAGTAGCCTTAGCGACATTAGCGCAGTTTTCCTCCACAACCGGATTTTCGTTGTCGCTGAGGTTCTCGTCATCTTCGTCTGTCGGCGTCATCGCTTGCATCCCTCTGCGTAGCGACGCGATCTCGTCGGCAAAGACCTGCTCGGCCAGATTGCAGAAAGGTTGTCCCTTAGAGTGCGAATCGCACTAAACACGAAGTTCAGCTCCCCGTGAGCAGCCTCTATTTGGGAAACCGACTCCTGGTTCAGCACGACTGTAGACTGGCTGACCGGCCCCTCATGTGACTCCACCTTCACGACCCTTCAGTCGTGCGTGGGAAAAAGGGGGTTGCATTTCTGCAACATGAAGAGAATGTCTACTGGGGTCTTCATAGTGCACGATCTTCGCTCAGCGTCTAATGGGGACGTCACACTAGTCGAGTGCCGATTTTCGCCACTTTGTAGATCTCCCCAAGTTGCGCTTTGTTGTAAAAGTCAGCCACCTTTACCCTGCACTGGAACCATCCCGCATCCTTGCAGAACGGTGAATTTTGTGGGGTGTCTCCAAACACTGCCATCCTTCCTTCTACTTATTTCTTGGAATCCGGCCTTGGGGTTTCCCTGGTTCACAAGTCTTAGCAGGAAGCTGTCTCCTTGGATCTTTTTGCGGTAGGTCAAGGCAATTCTAAAGATCGAAGATTTTTGCTTAAGTCGTTTTTGGCCATAATTTGGGAGCACAGTCCTTGCCCATTTCACCTTCTTCAGCCATTCGGCTGAGGGGTGCTTTTTTTGGGGGATTGGAGTGTTTCGTTCGTTTGCTCGGCAGGTGGCGCGACAGTCTAGGCTGTACCTACTGCGGGTGCTGACGCCGACGCGCACTTTGCAGATGTACTGGGGGGCGACCGTCTGTCACCTAACACCTATAGTTTGAGATGTGTCTCTTTCGGAAAAGACCCTGAGCTGGTGCAATGCAGGTGGAGTCCACGCTCGCATTGCCTGCACCAAAAAAATAGAACAGGGGATCGCCATCTCCCTGAGCCCATCGTTAAAGACTGAGCTAGTGTTTAACCCGGGCCCTCCGCCAGGCTGACTCTCGGCAAGGTCCAGCTTATACCATAGTCCGGCCCGGGATGCAATGTTGTGTGGGTTAAGATGGGGGTAGGTTGTGTGTAACGGGAGAGGTTTTGTGTTGATGCGGCTGTGTTGATACTGCTGCTAAGCAGTGACAGATACCCGCTGGCCGTCCGGGACTGTTTATTACTGTGGTTTCTATCTGACGGAATCCGTTTGACTTCACCTACTGTTATCAGAACCATTTCACTAGTTCTAAGTGAATTGAGTGGAATTCAATTCCCCCGGCAGGACCTCACATTGGAGGTATCTGGGAGGCCGTCGTAAAATCTATGAAATACCATTTAAAACGAGTTATTGGTGACAGAAATCTGATACACGAAGAGATGTCGACACTGTTATGTCAAATAGAAGGATTTTTTAACTCACGCCCCCTATATTTATCAGATAATTTTAGAGGACAATGAAGTTCTAACACCTGGACCCTTTCTGATAAAACGCCCACCGTTGGATGTGATTGAGACTATATATGAGAATGGAAAAATTAGAATTTTGGATTAAATGGAAAGAGGACTACAACAGAGGTATAAATGGAAAAAGAATGTGCACAAAATAGAGAAGAGACAAGTAGTTCTAATAAAGGACGAATGCTGTCATCCATCGAGATGGCCGTAAGGGAAAGTAGAAGGAGTACATGAAGGCAAGGATAAGACAGTTCGTGAGCAGCAAAATTTGCCCTCTTATAGGAATAAAAGCTACCGAAAATAATGAAGAAGAATCCAAATCAAAAATGATAACTAGGGGTTAGTCTAGGATATCAAAGCTGGTGTTGACAATGAGTATCCTAGTAGTGAAAATATTTTGAAAGATGTCTAACGCAACACATACCTCTGAAAATGCAGCTAAAAATAAAGTTAAAACGATAAATAAAACATCAGCTATATACTTGGATCCAATGGGCGAAGTGAAAAATGTCTCTTCCTCTTGGAATTTTGTCGTTTTCTATAACATGGATGCTTATTTTGATAAGCTAAGAAAGCGCCTTAGTAAAGAAGATAAGACGAGTATGTGAGAAGCTTTATAGCTTCGAAGATAAGTGTAATCTTGTTCTAGACAACACATTGAAACAACTTATTGATTTAAAATAAAACAATATATTATTTATGGCTCGTAGCAACCGAAGAAAGAAACAAGCTCCAATTTGATTTATGGGGCCCTTTTATCATATTCTGTTTGGAATAATGGATGAAGATGATAGGGTACAAATGAAGGAAATTTATTAGGTAACCAATACAGCCCTAATAAACTAGGCCAAAAGCAACTGTGGATTCAGCCTCAAATGTTCTTAAAAAGAAAAATGACGAAGTTATTAGTAATTTCAAATACATGAACAAAAGGAAAGAGTATATTTACAATTTTTAAATTATTGTTAACAATGAACTGCTAACGTACACCTATATGCCAAAATAAGTCCAATTTGAATAACTAAATAAGGGAACAGCGATGTCATATATATATGCTAAGGAGGAGGCCAAAGTTCACTTCACTTATGAGAAGCTTATGCAAAAAAATTAATCCAATGCACATTCTACGATGTTTTAAAGACTTTAAATAAATTAACAGTAACCTTGACGAGTAAGGTGGCAAACGCCAAACCGGGTCCCAATTCAGATGTCAAAGAGCAAATAATAAAAATTGCTTTTGGACTGACTCGATTAATTTTTGTTAATCAATATATTGAGGGCTCCAAACACATGCGCAGTATTCCAAAATGGGGCGAACCATGGAAATGTAAAGAGTCTTTGTTGTATACGGGTCGTCAAACTCCTTGGCCCACGTTTTATGAAGGCTAAAACACCCTTAGCTTTACCAATGATGACAGAAATATGGCTTTTGAAACATAACTTGCTATCAAATAGGACACCTAGATCAGTTACTTGCGTAATACGTTATAAAGTACAGTTTTCAAGATGGTAGGGCTGAAGTCCGGTAAAAGGACATACATTTGCATTTAGTGTGATTAAGAAGCAACAAATTGTTGGAACACCATAATTGTAATTGACCAATGTTCGACTGTTGGCGAAGGTATGACATTTGGTCAGAGAATGATAGGCAAATTTTTACGTCGTCCGCATACATAAAATTACACTACTTTTGGAAGAACATTAATAAAAATAACGAAAAGTAGTGGCCCCAGATGACTTCCTTCGGGGACATCAGAAAAAACATTTGCGACGGAGGGAAGTTGATTTTTGAAGAGGATGCGTTGAGTTCTGTTTGAAAGATAGGCAGAAATCCAGTTAAGTAAATTAGGTGGAAAACCAAGAAGAGATAGTTAATGAAGGGGAAGGCTATGGCTTACAGAATCAAATGCCTTGCTGAAGTCAGCAAAAATAAAGTCAGTTTGGCGTATATTTGGGAAACTACGGTGGATGAGAGTAGAAAATTCGAGAAGATTAGTAGTAGTCGACCGTTGTTTTACAAAGCTATGCTGTGAGGGAGAGATGATGGAGGCACACATATGTTAAAGTTGACAAGTGACCAGCTGCACAAAAAGCTTAGGTATGGCAGAAAGTTTGGCTATACCACGATAATTTTCGACATCGGGCATTGAGCCTTTTTTATGAATTGGAATAATAATAGATTCATTCCAAATTCTCGGGAACTCGGAAGATAATAAAGATTAGTTAAATAGAAAAGTGATTGGCCAAGACAGAGCTTCGGCACAGTTTATTAGAACACAGCTAGGAATGTTATCAGGACCCGCAGAATAGGACGTTTCCAGCGACAGAAGGGCTTTAAGAACATCGCTAACTTCAAATTCAGGAACAAAAATATTATTGATGCAGGGCAGATCATAAGGGTAGGGAGTGGAGAAGTCATAGGATTGTAGAGAGTAGGTTGACTGAAAAAAGTTTGCAAAAAGATTAGAACTGTCTAAAGATGATGATTCAGTTCGGTTGTGAAAATACATACTTGAGGGATACGCATTTGTTTTTCTTCAGGAGTTTTCAAAGGAGATAAAGGAATGTTATCTCAAAATTGAGCGATGTAGAATTCATAACAAAGTTTAGAGGCATTAAAAAACAGCACGCGGGTCGTGACATAATTGGAAAAATCCACCGTAGAATTGATTTTAAATATTTTTTATACAACCTCGATTTTTTATTTTTGAGGTAAGACAAGTGCCTATTGAACCATGGGGGCTTAGAAGAGTCACTTACCGAAACCTCAGGAACGAAAAGATTTATCGACGACTGCAATGTCAAATTAACACTGCAGTTTCTAGGTCATTACATGATTTTAAGAAGGACCAATCGATAGCACTCAAATGCTGGTGTAAACCAACAAAATTGGCATTGCGGAAACATTTAACGCGTAAGGCCGCCTTAGTCTGAATTTCTGCAACGATCTCAACATTCAACAACAGGGTTGGATGATAGGGGTCTTCAGGCAGAGAAAAGGAAGGGCTTCTGAGGACATTAGCTAGAGTGTCGTTAACAAATATTAAGTCGAGAAGTCTATCCAAATGGTTCTTTACAAAGTTTATCTGGCCCAGAGACAAGTCCGTCAGGCCGTCGATAAAGTCATGCTGGCTTTCGGCAAAAAGGAGATTGGAGTCCAGTGAAGAGACCCAAGACACGTTAGATATGTTAAAATCTCCCATTATAATCAGGCGGTCCTCATCGGCAATAGAAGAGGATACTAATTGAATGGCAGACAAGTGCATTAAATAGAGAGAAGTATCAGATCTAGGAGGAATGTAAGAGCAAGTTATATAAATATTAATGTTATTGATATTAATTTTAACTGCAACGAATTTAATGGAAAGAGGGTTTTTAAAAGGAAAAATCTCCGATGAAAGTGAGTTGTGAACTGCAATTAACACGCCACCGCCCAGGGAGATGCGATCAATTCTATAGATAACAATCTTATCAACGAATATTTCTTGATCGGAAACCGAAGAGTTCAGCAATGTTTCAGATAAAGCAGTGACGTCAGTGGAAAGACTATTAACATACACCTTACTCAGTTTACCCAGTAGGCTTCGCACATTTTGGTATAAAACTGACAGATTTGTTTTTCTAATTTTTTTGAAACAGCTGAATTTGAGCCACGAGGCTGTTTTTTCTGAAGATACTCATGTACTAAAGTATTAACTGGCCAAAGTGTAGATTCAAGTGCCTTAGAGAAATAGGAATCAGAGATATGAATTTTAAAAGAAGAGATATTGCGCCTTTGCTTAAAAATGAACTTATGTACAGAAATAGCGTTGTCCGGGGCATGCAGTTTCTCACAGAGGAAGATCCTAACATCCTCCGCAGTGGCTTCGGGATTAAGTCTCGTCACGAATATTGATTTTTGAATAACCCCTCTCAGAAGAATCCCAGAGACATTAGAAATTATGGCACCTTTCTTTAATTTCATTGTCATTGGTTTGACGATATGTGCAAAGTCCGGTATGAATTTTCGATAAAATCCACACAATCCTAGAAATGATTTATTTTCTTTTGCTGTTTTTGGTATTGGGAAATTTATTATGGCACTCATCTTTTTTGGATTCGGTTTAATACCTGTAGTAGTTACTACGTGGCATAAAAATTCTGTTTCTTTTTTCATAAATTCACATTTTTCTAGTTGTAATTTTAAATTTGCATCGCGTTATTTTTTAAATACATATTTCAATGATAAAATATGTTCTTCCAATGAAGTGGAGAATATTATTCTATCATCTAGATATACCAAACAATCTTTATAGATTAAATCTTCTAATAAGTTGTTCATACATCTTTGAAAGGTGGCGGGGACGTTTTTGAGACCAAATGGCATTCGTGTATATTCGTAATGACCGTGTTTTGTTGAGAATGCTGTTTTAGCTATTGACTCTTGGATTTGACGAAATCCTTTGGCTAAATCGATGGTAGTGAAATATTGGCATCTTCCCAATTTGTCCAATATCTCATCCATTCTGGGTAGCGGGAATTTGTCATTGATAGTGATCTCATTTAAACTTCTGTAATCTACTACTAGTCTATACTTTATCTTACCTGATGCATCGCTCTTTTTTGGAACTATCCAAATGGGTGAGCAATAGGGAAATTTTTGATTTACGAATCATTCCCTGTTCAATCATTTCATTTATTTGCTTATTAACTTCTTCATCAAAGGATTGAGGATATTTGTATGGCTTCCTATATACTGGGTGTTCGTGTTTGGTTTGTATTGAATGTTTAATGGTACTTGTAATTGTCAAATTTTCAATTGCTTTGTACTGTATGTCTTTATATTCAAACAAAATTTTCTTCAAACTTTCTCTTTCTTCACCGTTCAAATGTTCTAATCAGTATTCATTGAATTCTTTTAATTTATTAAATTAAATGATTGATCCTTTGATAAGGGCGGATAAGGCATTCTAATGCGGTCCTATCCTCTTCAATATCTTTTTTTTTTGGTGGTGGTCTAAGGCATTTTACTGCTTTATTGTCCTTTTCCATATCATTTTCACCATATTTTATGTAAAGTAAAATGTCTCCTAACGTCACTGTTTCTTCTTCATAGTTTATTTTCGCTTGACTTTCTTTCAAATAATCTCTACCTTTATCATAATTCTCAGAAAATTTATGTATATAGAATTTTTGTTTAGCTGGGCATATTTTGCATGGGTCCATTGTTATACTTTTATTCAATTCCATTGATCCATTTATTGTGAATACTTTTAATATCTCTTCTTGTTCTTCGTTATTTCCAAAATTCTTCGTCATTAAATTGATAGATGACCCTGTATCTATCATATATATATATATATCTGACATATGGGCAACCGTTGCTGTTTCCGAGGCAATTTGCTGAAAATTTACATCCATTCTATTCTGTGCACTGTCATTCTCTCGATGTCTCTTAACAGGTGTATTCGGAGAATTATTGGACGTTGATGCCTGGAAATTTAAGGGGTTTTGGGCCCTACCTTGATCTAGGTTCCTCCTATACTCATGATAATTTCCCTGATTTTGAGGGGGGATTTGATTTCTGAGGATTTGTTGAATTAATTATATTTATTTCTTGGATAATTATTGTTGTTATTTCTTTGATAGCTATAAAAATGGGAATTATTCCTCTGATAATAATAATTTTGCTGTGTACTTCCCGAATACCTTCGAATATCATTGCGCCTGGGTTTATAATTACCAAAAAAAATCTGCATCCCAATGACCTAAGACCATTGCTGCTTCTTTTAAATTTGCAAATGTTGTTATAAATTTTTTGGATAAGGAATTATACAATCTATCGGGAAGTTTCCTTTCAATACAATCCCGAATTGTTTTCTTTTATCTGTATTCTGATTCTAGTTCTAACTTATTATGTACATTTGAGCATCTGGTTTTTAGTTCATTTACAAACTTACTGATGCTTCCTTGATAAGGGGTGTCGCGAACGTGCTGTATAATGTCCTCGTATGGCCTGTGATCCTTGAAAGCTTTGATAAGGGCCATTTTTGTTGTTCCCCATATATTGGACTTTTCTTCATCGATAACTGCTTGCGCGGAATCGATGATGGTCCTTTCAATAGATCCATAGATGATGTGGATTTGCCGAACATCCTGAGTAGGGTAAAGTTGCAATAGATACTCTACTCTAGCAACGAAGCGTAGAAATAAGGTAGCTCTTTTATTTGTCCGATTAGTTGATTCAGATGCATCTCAGACAACTGCGGTAGCACTGATGGATTTGCCATGTTTAATGATCTTTGGTTTTTATTTTCAATATTGGCACTTTTTTTTTTGTTTTAAGCGCGTATTGACCGAATTGGATTTTATTTGTTTGTTTCTGCGTGCGAAAATTACACATAGATTCTATGGCGGATCTCGATCTTTGACTTTTTGTTTTGATAATGCACCAGCCACTCAATCCGATTTTTTAGTCTAGAATCTAGGGGTTTCGCTCGCATGGTAATTTTCCATTGGGATCCGAAAGTGTGGGAACGAGCTGATAACGTAACTTGATTCGTTCTGGATGTTTAGTCTAAGGCTTGGGTACATTTCCAATTAGATATTGGCTGGTTGGGGTACTAAGGGTGTATGTGTGTGTGGGTTATATGAGATTATGGATATGTCACTATATAGTAGTCTCCTATGCACTCGCTCTTGGTGCGCATCATTGTCTATAATGATTTATAACATGCTCGCAAACGAACTCGAAAATTTGAGAAAAAACTATTTTAAACAGAGCAACAGACTTTGTATCAAAATAAAAAAAATATAAATTTATTACTATTTTTTTTTTGAGTATACTATTAGTTCCTCGTAAAAATGAACCAAATATTTTTTTTTGGTTAACGCTTTATTAACAAAAGCATAAATGTTTTTAGACACACATTAGAATAATAAAACTCCTACTTTTAATTGATTATTAGATAAACGTTACTCAGCCAATAAACTTCAAACTAAATATTCCCCTACAAAACTGTCCTTGGTTTGGTGGCGCCATCTGTGGAACTGCATAGCCAATACTAGAAGCAGTACCCCCGCTAACAGTTCTTTTGTTATATCTCTCTACATCAGCTATCACCGGCAGAGCAGCGCAGATAAAAAATCTAGCGGAATAAAAGTCAATTTTTTAACTTTTAAAAAATACGTTAAGCTTTGTTCTCATTTAATTGGTAAACATTGCAAGGCTCAAAAGAGCGTTTGAACGAGCCTTTAAGTGCATCATTAAGAACTTCGAAACTTAACCTTTTTTCAGCACGTGTTCTTTTGGTATTGTTATAGGTTTTATTGAGCTTGAATTTATACGAACATATATATATGTATATACATAAATCGAAGTCAAAAACTCGAGGTCATAATAATAAAGTAATAATTCTTTATAACCGAATTTTTTCTATAACTTTCATCACACTAGAACTCCTTAGGGAATGATTCCCAGCCCAGATAGGACTAGCGCTAGCGCTTCAGCTATCTCTGAGTATAGCAGCTAAACGTCTAAACGTCTTAGGCTCTTCACCAGAAGCTTTGCAATTATGGAGCTGCCGTACACTTCTGGTTCTTGAGCTTATATGAAGTTTTGTCGTTAAAGCTTCTATAGTGTGTGAAACTTAAATGTATTGGAATGTAAATTCGGAAAATGTACACAATTTATATGGACTTTTCTTATCTTTAAAATAAGGTGTTTACTAAATCTTATGTGTTATTCGCAAGCTTCTTTTGCAAGAATTGATTTTGAGCAGTTTACTTACTTTATTGGACTATAACTAACGTTATTCAATCGTATTCAAGCTAATTTTAGTATTTATGTAAAATGTCAGTCCCTGTGGTGTGAAAATGGTCAAATGTAGGCAGGCTTACTGAAAAATGGATGTCTTGCCATTATAACGTCAAGTATTTTGTGCCAAAAAATCAGAAATGGCTTGACAGGCTGCTCATTAAACTCTTGCAGAGCGTATTATAATTTCAGTCAGAAGTTTGCAACGCAGTGAAGGAGAAATTTCCGATCATATACTAGGAGGGTCGATCTATTCATATCCGTCTGTCCGTAAGTCCGTCCGTCCGTCTTTTCGTCCGGCCGTCCTTTTCTACGCAAACTTTTCTCTCCGTTTTAAACTTATCTGCATGAAACTTTCCCATTCTTTCTATTGCAGGTAGAATATAAGTCAGAACGAGCCGGAGCGGATGACTATAGCATATAGCTCCCATAGGAACAATTGTTAAATATTCCAGAATTACGTTTTTAATTTCATTTAAATCGGACGACTATTTCATATAGTTTCCATTGAACAATCAAAATTTAAAAATAAATGTAACGTCTCAATTTTTTAATTTTTTTTCAAAAGTTCTTTTTGACATACTACATTTTTGATAGTTCAGAATTACGCTATTATTTTATTCAAATCGCATTACGGTGTCATAAAGCTGTTATAGGAAACATTGAATAATTAAGCTGAAGATCATCATAGCTTCAATTTTTATTTTTGCAATAGCCTTTGCAATACCTGCAAGGGTACATAAACTTCGGCTTGCCGAAGCTTGCTTCCTTTCTTTGTTTTGTAACAAACATTTTTTTAAATGTTTCCATTCGGTCCGCTTACTCAGGCATTTTTTATTTCAGCGTGACGAATGGGGACATATGTGATTAGTCTTTCGTTTATTAATAATATTAATTTTTTGTACTGTTACTGGTTTTATTGACCTTGTATTTTGTATTCATATATCGAAGTGAAAAACTTGTGACCATAGTTTGTTATTAATCTTTAAAACACAACTTTTTTTAACTTTAATCACAATAACACTCCCTAGGGAGTGTGAAAGTTAAATGTATTGCCTATTTGAAAGCGATCTGCTTTCCGATATACAGACTCGAATGTAAATTCGGAAAATGTAAATTGAGTACATACATATGCACTTTTCTTATCTGAAAGTTGCTTTTGCATGAATTTCTTTTGAGTATTTTACTAACATTAACGTTATTCAAGCGTATTCAAGCAAATTGTAGTATTTATGTAATGTGTCAGTCCTTGTGGTGTGAAAATATTTAAATGAATGCAGGCTTACTGAGCCACTTCTCAGTGCCAGTGGCTTGCCATTATAATGCAAAATATTTTGAGACAAAAAATCAGAAATGGCTACACAGGCCGCTCATTATACCCTTACATTATTATTATAATTATTATAATTTCACTCAGAAGTTTGCAACGCAGTGACGGAGACATTTCCAACCTTATCAAGCATGTATATTCTTGATCAGCATCACTAGGAGAGTTGATCTATCCATGTCCGTCTGTCCGTCCGTCTGTTCGTCCGGTCGTCCGATTCTACGCAAACTATTTTCTCAGTTTTAAATAAAAATAAATGAAGGAAAATTATAGCCTTGCTGTTTTTTTTTTATTTTTTTGCATTTCTTCGAGAAATAGTAATTGTTAAATATTCAAGAATTACGGTTTTCATTTTTTAAAAAGTCGGACGACTATATCCTATCCTCCTATGGGAATAATACAAATTTTAAAAAAAGTAAATTTAAAAAAACAATTTTTTTTCTTTTTACGGCTTATACTAATATAGCTCTCATAGATGCAGCAGTTTATACATATACAAATAACAAAATTTATAACTTCGATGTATTTTTAAATGTTTTTGTTATATGGAAATGGTTTAATAATTTAGAAATGCGGTTTAATTTATTTAACACCGGACAACAAACTCTGAACTGGGAAAAGTTTCCGTTATGATTCTAAATAAATTTTGTTTTCGATTTTTTGGAAACAGGTGTATATATTAAAAGTTGAGGAATCCCTAGGGCTATATACGCACAAAGTCAAACAAAAATCGGTACTGCCGTAAAAAAAAATTTTAACAAATAAATAATTTTAAAATAATTTATTTAGACCAATATTGTTAAGGCAGCGTGATTAGCATTTGACAATACTTTTTTAATGACATATGTCACTTGTCGGTAGCTTTACTAGTTAGTTAGTTAGTTAGAAAGGCTAAGTTTAGATATTCTTAGTGGTTTTAAGCTAATTTTTCCAAAAGTACTAGAACGTACTTTTTCGTAACGACCTGTCCAACACAAGAAAAATTATTCCAGGATTCTAAAACAAGTTCTTTAAGCTTTTGTTTTGAGATGTATAAAGAAAGTATTATTTTAAATAACTTTTTTTGTCATTCTACGCGTATTTTCAACAAAATTGCAAGAATGCTAAAAAAGTTTTACCAAAAATGTTTATTTTTTCATAGTGCAGTGGCATCTGGAAATATATTTCACACATTTTTATACCCGTTACTCGTAGATTAACAAGGTTAATTATAAAGCTCCCATATAACCTTTTTGTTTTTTAATTATTTTTTATTTATATATTTATTTATTTATTTATTCGCCAATGGATATATCCTTATCTGGCTATTACCTAACTTAACTTAAAACTAAGTATTAATTAAGTATTAATTAAAAAGTATTCCCTAAGTAATTGCCTAAGCACATCCTTCTTGGATCCCCAAACCAATCGAATTCTTAGTGGCAAAGAGTTAAAAAGTCTTAGAGTTCTTAAAATTGGCTCGTTACGCGCATAGTTAGTCCTCGCAGCACTTTCGAAAAATGGGATGAAGGTACGGAGACTCCTGGCAGGGATATTGAATTTAATTGAGCTTAATATTAAAGGACTATCTATATTACCAATTATAACATCATTAATAAAGAGCAAGCTCGCTATCGAACGGCGATCTTCTAGACTGCAGGTATGCAGAAGGCAACATTGGCTAGAGTAAGCTGGCAAAGGTTCCGAAAAGTTTAACGGCTGAAGTGCAAATTTTAGGTACTTTTTCTGCAGCCTCTCAATTCTATTGATATGGACAGCACTTGACGGGTTCCAAATAAAGGAAGCATATTCCACTCTTGAACGCACAAAAGCTGAGAACACTGTCAGTCGTGAGTACGGGTCCTTAAAAAGTATGGTGTTTCTTTTGACAAATCCGAACATTGCATATGCCTTCGGCAGAACATGGTTCATATGGTTAATAAACAAAAATTTACTGTCGAAAAGGACCCCAAGTACCATAATCTCCGTAAGAGCAGAGAGTGAATGGTTATTGATAACATATGTAGAAAGGATATTTAAGATACATTTACTATAGCGAACAACATAACATTTATTTAGGTTGAGAGGTAAATAGTTCTGAATACACCATAAACTGATTTTGTTCAAGTCCGATTGTAGCAAATAGCTGTCATTTAAGGAATTCACTCGCATGTATATTTTAAGGTCATCCGCATAAAGAAGATACTTGGCAGATTTAATGCAGAAACAAATATCATTAATGAAAATAATGAAAAGCAAAGGACCCAGAGAACTGCCTTGAGGAAGACCAGAGGTTGCTTCAAAGAGGTTAGAAACAAACCCGCTGACCTCAACATGGTAGGATCGGTTTGCCAAATAAGAAGAGATCCAATTTAGAAAAGAGCCGTGAATACCAAGCTTAGAAAGTTTTGCTTGCAAGGCAGAGTGAGAAACCTTATCAAAAGCCTTGGCAAAATCAGTATAAACTGTGTCCACTTGGGAATGTAACTCAAAGGCTTGTATGCAATGTTTAGCGAAAATAGCTAAATTCGAGGTAGTAGAACGACCAGGCATGAACCCGTGCTGATTAGGGTCAATATAAGTACGTATCAGGAAGGATAATTTTTTAACTACAATTCTCTCGAATAGCTTGGCAATATTGCTTATTTTAGCAATCGGCCTGTAGTTAGAAACCTCAGACTTGCTTCCGCCTTTATGAACCGGCAAAATTTTGGCAATTTTCCATCTAGAAATAAATTTGCCCTGAAGTAGCGAAGACGAGAAGATCATCTTAAGGGGTAGAAGAAGACTGTGATAAAATTTTTTAAGAAAAAATTAAGAAACTCCATCAACGTCAGGCTTAATGGAGTCGTCAAATTGTGAAATATCTTCAGAAATGTCATCATCATTAATTTCAAGGGAACCAATATTACACATTTCCGGAATGTTATTTAGAATTTGCTGGTCATTCCAGTCACAAGCAGGCTCAAAATTGGCCGAAAAAAAGGAAGCAAATAAGTTTGCAATAGTTGTCCCAGAATTAGCTGTAGTATTGTTATATGACACAGTTGACGGTATGGAAGAGTAAGATTTCTTTGAATTAATAAAACGCCAGAACACATTTGGATTTGACTTTAAGCTATTTTCAATGTCGGAAATGTATTGATTATAAAGAAATTTATTCACGATCTAATGGATTACCCCATCTAATGAACCGTTTATAGAACTTATTTCTTAGATTTTTATATTTCTGGAGACCTTTTGTATACCAAGGAAGCCTATAGGAACCCCGTACCTTGATTGAACACGTGCTGTCAAGAATGTTTTTTAAAGCGACAAGAAAGTTATTGTAATTGGTCTCAATGCAAGCATTTGATAGCAAGGAAACCCAATCCATAGACATGAGGCAATCACTTATGGCAACCGAGCTGGCATGATTAAAATTATACATAGGAATAAAGTTAACAACTGGTAAGAAATTATAAAATTCAATATTAAAGCATAAGGGCTTATGATGAACATCACAACTAGAAATACTAAATTCAGCAAGGTTTACCGAGGAATGAACAACAGAATTGATGAATATTAAATCTAGTAGCCTATGCAAATCATTAAAGATGTAATTTATCTGGGTGAGGCCCATACTATAACAATCATCGATAACAATAATTTCATGTGGCTGGTGTACATTGCCAGGCACCATAGCAAGGGATTGGGGATCACATGACCATACAACTGATCCCAAGTTAAAATCTCCTGTCACAACAAGACCAACAGTGTCATCTATGTTGGCATGTAGGCAGGCAATGTTATTCATATGCGCCTGATAAAGCGTAAAGTCACTTCCAGGGGGAATATAAGAAGCAACTATTACACTCTTCCCAGACAATCCAGATACTTCAACAGCCAACTGGTCCAGTAGTGAGTCCTCGTTTGAAAGTACAGCTGCGCAGCAGGAGAAGGTACGACGGACAGCCACAATGACGCCTCCACCTCTCTCGCACTTCATTCTGCTGAAGTCTCTATCCTTGCGATAGACATGGAATAAATTAGTATCGAAGAACTCATTGGAGTTGAAGTTGAGGTTGAGCCAGGTTTCAACCAATATTATTATGACGTAATCACTGTTGGAAGTGCTCATAAAGACAGACTGAGTTTTAGTTCTCATTCCAGATATGTTTTGAAAATAAATTTTAAGGAAATTAGTTCCTATTCTTTTGACTGATGAATTCTCAGAAACTGTTGCCATAGTTTCATAACGGAAGTCATGAAATGGTATCGAAAAATCCACATGCGGCCTTTTCCTCGCAAGCCCAAAAAAGCCATTCAGAGCCGTACGCAATATTCCAGTCCGGATACGTATTGGTAGTGGAAGATTATCATTACGAAGGTTATAGTTGCAATCCATTCGTCCAATCGTAGAAGAACAACTTGCAGATACTTCCAGAGTCGATGAGTGCCCTGGGGAGCGCAATGCAGAAAGCGCCTCATCAAAGAGAGACAGCAGAAGAGAAACTTGCGGAGAGAGCAAGCGTCCGTTAAAATGTAAGATTTTAAAATCCCCCGTTGGCAACCATGAAGAAGTGAGCGGAACTCCAAAAACACCAGTAAACCATCCAAACGTCAGCCGAAGCGCCGAGGCAGCGGGAGGTGAAGGGAGCGCAACGCGGAAGAGAGCGCTATATAGCAGCGGACTCTTTTCAAGTAAGGAGCTGCATAAAGAAAAGGGCAATGTCAACCGATTTTGTTGTTGTTGCAAATATGGGTGCGAAGAGAGTGATAAATCAACGCAATCGCTCAGCCATCCACGAGTAAAGCGAAGCAGCGAGGCACCTGGAAATGGATAGAGCGCCAATATGAGGAGCGCGCTACTATCATATGCATTGGGTACATCAGAAAAAATAGCCGTCAAGAGCGACTGAGCGTAAGAAGCTGCATGATGATGAGAAAGCGAAACTCCGAAGAGAGCGCCGTATTGTTGTTGATGCGAGAACAGCTGCGGCTGTAGGCCTTGATTCGAAACGATGTAGAGGACGAGCGGCCTAAGCGCCAGCTTAAGCATTTGTTGTTGGTGAAGAGGTTGAGAACTGCAGTTATAAATGATGCACAAAAGTGAACCAATAATGACGTCAGAGCCAGTGACGTCGATTACTGAGGGTTTTTTGATTGAAGCTTGGCAGGGGTAGATGTACGCAATGGTTCCCCAACCAATGTGTAACCACGGTAGACTCCAAGTGCTCTCTATCCCTGTGAATGAATCGGCTCACCTCAACTGATTGTGGCCAGAAATCACCGCTTAAGACGGTCTGATAATACTGCTTCGGGACTCCAAGCTTAAAGTTTATGAACTTCAGGGTGCTAAGGCCTACCTCTTTTTTTGTTAATGAATAGCATGATATGGTGTCAGAATTTACTTTTAACTTGTCAGAAACAAACTTGCACAACGCCTCTGGTTTTGTGTTTACAGCGAATTTGCCAATATGCAAAAATCTTTTGCTGGGCAATACTGCAAGTTGATCACAAGCGAGCGCCGAACCAATAATATGCTTCTTGTTGTTACGATTCTTTTTATTTTTCTTGGAGACAACCGTAAAGCCCTCATTGGGAGGGTTATGGTCTGACACAACGGTATTGGTATGATGGGAAGTAGATGAAGCTGGACAGCTGGAAGCTTACATTAGCCGGGGCATCCACAGGTTCAGGAAAAGCGATTTGAAACTTTGTATTTAAGTGCAAGTATAGGCTTTTAAGTTCACGAAGTTCTTCAATGATTTCGTCTGTTTTTGTGTGCGAATCATTGCTCACTACACAGCTATCACATTGCCATAACAGATTTGGCATAATAGTTAGCAATTTTATTGCCTCTTCAGGCAAATTAACACAAGAAGTGTGGAATGTGCGATGACAAAGCGATGAACATCGAACCGCCTCAAAACCACGAAGTTGCGCATGCGTAACGGCAACATTGCACTCAGAGCACATAAATGGGGTCATAACGAAATGAAAAACGCGTCTGCTCGCAACGAAAGCTGATCAGAGACTTCGAATTATTATTTTTTTGTTCTTCGACATAAGGTATGGGTTAAATATTTCAGATTTACGGTTTAAATGTTATTAAAATCAGACGACTATTGAAAATTTAATACTGCTTTGTATTAATAACGCGAAACTTGTGAAGAAACTATTTCGAAAGCACGACGACGAAAAGGAGTGGTTACGATAACGTTCGATCGATCACTAACTTTAAAATTTCAAAAATTTCTCTTAGAACCTAACTTATGCTACGGTGGCGAGAGACGGGGCGAATTCGCAAGACCGAACGGACGAAAGCTCCCGCTCTCGCCCTACAACTAGTGATTTAAAATACAAGCGCCTAGTGCGCAAACACCGCTCCCTCTGAAGGGACGACGTCCTTCAGCCCAGAACGGGCAACAGGGCCAGTCGGTGGAAAGCTCGCCGATACTCCCCGTCCTGCTTCCTGAAGTCCGCCACGCGAACCTTGCTATTGGCGCCGGTGTGCACTACCACTCGTCCTATCCAGCACTGCTGGGGCGGAAGGTTGTCTTCAGCGACGACGACGAGCGCTCCCACGACGAGGTTGGGCCACTTGGACCGCTGCTGGAGGCTGGAGATGTACTCCCGGGACCATCGCTGCCAAAACCTGTGCCTGAGAGACGAGACACCTCGCCATCGTCGCAAGCAGGTCAGGCTGATCTAGTTCGGGAGCGTCGCTGATGGTGGGGCCAGAAGAGGGCCGACGATAAGCAGATGCCCGGGGGTCAGGGCCTCGCCGTCGTTCGGGTCGCTGCTTAGAGCGCCGAGGGGCCTGGAGTTGAGCACGGCCTCCACGCTGGTGAGCAGAGTTCCGAGCTCCTCCGCGGTCAAGAGGTCATGGCCTACCGTCCGAAGGAACAGGTGCTTTGCAGACTTCACACCTGTCTCCCATAGTCCGCCAAAGTGCGGTGCTCTGGGCGGTAAGAACGCAAGCTCGCATCCTTTTTTTGATGCGAATGTTTCGATACCGCCCCCCTGCTCCTCCAGACGGGCTCGGAACTCTCTCATGTGGCGATCTGCGCCGACGAAATTGGTGGCGTTGTCGCACCACATCTTCTCCGGAATCCCGCGACGACTCACGAACCTTTGAAATGCCAACAAGAACGCATCAGTGGTTAGGTCAGACACTAATTCTAAGTGAACCGCTTTGGACGCAAAACAGACTGGCTTACTACGGATACGATACGTTGTGCTGAAGGGACCACAAAAATCATCACCACATATATTGAACGGGCGGAGAGCTCGAAGTCTATCTGCTGGCAAGTTCCCCATAATTTGCGTCAAGAGTTGCGGCTTACAGCGAAAGCAGCGCATGCACGACCGAACTGTTCGTCGGCATACTTCTTGAGCATTAGCTAGCCAGATTTTCTCGCGCAGACGACTTACGAGAGCTCGTGGGCTAGCGTGACAGTTCGTAACGTGCAGGTATGACACATAGGATCTGACGAACTGTGAGCTTTTAGACAGCAACAACGGGAATTTGGCTTCGTACGGGATAGGAGCATTCAATAACCGACCCCCAACTCGTAGCAATGTCGAGGAGCACCAATCTAGTTTATTTTCCTGAAGAAAAGGGTTTAACTTTTGAATATTCGTTGCTACCGGTTTATTCTTCCGAATTTTACTTATGTCGTCCCTGAACTCGTGAAATTGGACAACTTCGACAATTTTATCAAAAGCGAAATCCAGTTCTCTCGGCGAAATACTTTTTTCAAAGTGCTTCGACACCTTTCTGCACCTTTGAATGAAACGAAAAACCCACACGAAAACTCTCAGAAGCTTCAGGTGCGACGAAAAGGACTCTATTTTCTGAAGCACATAATTTGGCTCTGGGCTGACTACGAGAGCTATTGCCGATTTGCGTAGCTCCATCGACATTACATCAGCTGGCAGTTCGAAATGTTTATTTAAATTATTTATTATTATATAAATAATATTATATATTTGCGTCCGAACGTAGATGCACGCTCTATACGCTCGCATGGAAGCGACTCGTCCCAATCTAATTTTCGAAGCCACAGTTCCTGCAACAACATCTTTGTCTTTGTGACCAAAGGAAACAAGAGGCCAAGTGGGTCGAAAATTTGAGCAGTCACCGACGAAATATTTCGCTTTGTCGCGCGAAGATCCAGGAAAAAGTCATCCAACCGAAATTGAAAGTAATATTTAACCGGTAACACGGCAAAGGTCTTGGTTACGTCTGAGTCTGCCTCTTGCAAGACCTGAGAAACTTCGTCTCGGAGGCTTTGCAGGTCCTCAACGCATCCGGCGCAAGTCAACAAATCGTCAACATAAAAATCATTCTGAATAGCCTTTGCGGCTTTTGGATGAGTTGCTTGCGCCATCTCTCCTAGCCGCATTAAACACCGAATCGACAAAAAGGGGGCTGGCGAAGTTCCATATGTAACGGTGTTTTACTTAAAGATTTTCGGGGACTCAGAAGGATCTCGTCTCCATACTATGAGCTGGAAATTTCGGTCAGCTTCGTCCACCATCGCTTGGCGATACATTTTATTGACGTCGGCCGCAAGGGCAAACTTATGCAATCTAATCTTTAACGCTACCTGCGTGGAAGTACGGCTCGATGCATCGAAAACTACTCTCAACTTAGTTGAAGTACTTTGTGACCGTAAAACGCATTGGTGCGGAATGAAATAGTGCGGAGTATTTGGAATTTTGTCATTGGTGGACGATATGTGGCCCATTGAAACATATTCCTCCATGAATTCAGGATACATCTTCTTCAGCGAAGGGTCCTTTGACAATATCCTTTCTAGCGACAAAAATCTACGTTTCGAAACTTCGTATGACGAACCAAGAGTATTTGGGTCAGATTTGAGCGGCAAACGAACCGAAAAGCTACTGGACGACAATCTTTGAATATTTTTCTCAAAGTGTTGTTGACAGAGTTGTTGCTCAGGAGTGTGGACTTCAGCCTTGGGCGGCAAGTCCTCCACAGACCAAAATTTCTGCTGGTTTGTGTCAATTGACTCCAACGCTTCCTCCTGTTGAGATGTTCCATTTTTTCAGCGTTTACATTATTTTCAGAGGGCATATCTTCCTGACACTATCCAGCCGAGAACTGTCTTTTGTAAGATGGGGAATTCAGGCCCCTGCTTTATCTGGCCAATAGATAAAAGTTCAAAGAACGTATCAGCGCCGATAAGCATATCTATTTTTTGGGGCTTTTCAGGCACCCTCCACTCGCTGCTGTTCACCGCTTGATCCGGATGATAACCAGAAATATTTTTCATAATCCAAAAATCGGACGACAACTGGCTGTTCCCTACTCGCGACTTCACAATCGTGTTTATTTTTTTCTGGCTTAGGCATTAGTTCCACCAATGCCTCGCAAGCTCACGCACACGTCCTCTCTTGTAATTTTGAGCCTCTGAGCGAGCTCATCGGTCACAAAATTTATTTGTGAACCAGAGTAGAGCAACGCTCGAGCTAATAAAACTCGCCACTTTTGGTTGAATGCTCACAGCCGCAGTTGCAAGAATGACTCGATCCGATGCATTCGCATGCATAACATGCGAAGTGGATAGAGACTCCTGGATGAGCGTGAGCTGAGAAGGGGGTGGCAACGCGAGATTTGTGTTTGGGGAATATATGTGTAGCAAAGTGTGATGTGAGGAATTGCACACTCTACATTTGTTCGATTTGCATTTTTTGACCGTGTGACCTTTTCTTAAGAAGTTCTTCCCATTTTCTTTTATTTCCTGCATCGACCTTGCTCATTACCAGATGTATTAATATAGCATTAGTAATGCGTCTATCATCCCCAATAGACAGAAAGGAGTCATACAAGGCTGTTACCGTGTCGATGAGGGTTCGCAAGGCTGTAGCTGAAGGCTGGGAAATTTTTTGCAAATTAAAAAGTGTCGATATGTTGTCAAAAAATAAGACAATCATTATCGTACACCCGCTTCAGGATAGCAAGGGCATTGGGCTAATTTTCCGCAGTGACTTGAAAGGCCCTAACTGTTCCTAAAGCGTCTCCAGCTAAACACGAAATTAAATGATTGAATTTTTCAATATCGTGTAAAGTGTCATCTTTGTCAACGAAAGTTTCGAAAAGGCTTATAAAATTTTTAAAATCGGAGTGTTTTCCGCTAAGAGTTGGGAGAGCAACGCTCGGCAGACGGCATTGAGGCGGGCGATTTGCTGGCGGAGCGGATTTCTCGATATTATTTTGTTTGCACTTATTTAAAAATGAAATCACCAATGACTTTGTCATTACGGCCCTCTCTTCCAACTCTTCGCGGTATACGTCTTTTGTATCTTTCACTTCTATTTGGTTTTGCAAAAGGGAAGCATTTTCAATGTGCGTATTTAGAATCTCTAATCGACACTCAAGCTCGACCGGATTTATTGATAATTTAGCTTCTGTTAAGTGGCGATAAGTTCGGTTAATACTTTTCATGCAGACATCTCGTTGATGTTTAAGCTCTTCGATATCCTTAGTTGCCATTGCGTTTATTTGTATTTATTTGGTTGGTATCGAAGAGGTGTTAAATATTTATTTTTATTAAATTATTTTTTTTTTTTTGTTAAATAATAAAATAAAAAATCAACGAGTACTATACCGATCGAACACGGTGTAAGGGAGCTAAGTGCCGAGAGAATTACAGCGAAAAATCTAAATAGGGTTTTTATATTTTTTATATAAACCCTGCGACAGTATATGCCGCACGCACGCACTGTAGGGGAGCTACCGCTCAAGCTCAAGCGTACCGAAAAAACGAACAAACGTTTAGGCAGACCGAAAATTGCACTGCTGCAGCGATCGAGAACGAAAACGACAAAAGATAACTCGAAATAGCGGCAGCGGTGTCGGTGTGCGTGTGTATGTGTACGCGGCTAGCGGCTCTTCCTATGCAGATGCTAACGGAGAATGATACACTGACCGATAACTAAGGGCAACGAATATATAAGCCTGACGCCAAAATGCGCGCAAAATTATGAAAAGCGCGAAAAAATTGGAATAGCGCGGGAAAATTCTGAAAAGCGCGGGAAATGTTCGGACAAACTGCAGCGAAAGTTATTGCCGCTAATTCTCTGAGAGCTACAATTTTCACAATTTGCACTTTTTTCCAGCTATTTTTATTTATACCCTAAATTGGTGCTCACTACGACGAAAGTTGGGGGAATTAAGTTCGCACTAATTGGGTCGACGACGAGTATTTTATTGCTTGTTCTTTGGCCAAAGCGATTCACATATAATTCGAAATATATTATGTTTATTGCAGAATTTTGATTGTTAGTACATTCAAATTTTTATTTCCTGGTTAGAATGCTCACTATCTACCGATTTTTACACGAATGCAAAAAGTTGAAAGATGGGCCAAAACACAATTGACAAAACGCCAAAGATTAACATTCAACTTTTAGCACTCTAAACCTGGATGACCGACTTGATAATTACAACTTCCTATATTACTTCCATTTGGCGGCAGCAGCAAATTAAGCAAATAAATTTGCAGGGGCAACTCAAGGAACGGCAGAAAATTTCCAGCGACGAAATATTGGTGAATTTAATTTTGTTTTGGCCGAACCGACACGAATAAAGTGGTTTTTTGATATTTGTTGGTAATTTTTATAGTTTTTCACCGAAAAAAAATTAAAACAACTCGCGAACTCTACTGCTATCACGTCGGTGTCACAATGAAAATTTAATACTATTTTGTATTTATAACGCGAAACTTGTGAAGAAACTATTTCGAAAGCACGACGACGAAAAGGAGTGGTTACGATGACTATTGACTATTCGATTGATCACGAACTTTAATATTTCAATAATTTCTCTTAGAACCTAACTTACGCTACGGTGGCGAGAGACGGGGCGAATTCGCAAGAGCGAATGAACGAAAGCTTTATTGGCTCCTGCTCTCGCCCTACAACTAGTAATTTAAAATTCAAGCGCCAAGTGCCCAAACAACTATGTATATCATATAGCTCCCACGGAAACAATAAAAATATATACACATTTTTTTTTAAATGTAACTTTTCTATTTTGTAATTTTTCTTTTTTAATTCTTGTTGTCTTATTAATAATTTGACAGTTCAGAATTACGCTTTTAATTGTATTAAAATCGGAAAACGATATCATATAGCTGCCACAGGAAATCGAATAATTAAGCTGAAAATCATCATAGATTCTTGTTCTTTTTCTTTTTGTTTGTATTATAAACAATACATATTTTTTATTTATCGTGGTACCACGATAATTTTCGATAATAAAAGATTTATTCTAAATTCTCTGTAACTCGGAAGAAAATAAAGATAAGTTAAATAGATAACTGTTTGGCCAAGACAGAGCTTCGGCACAGTTTCTTAAGACACAGCAAGGAATGTTGTCAGGGCCCGCAAAATCGGACGTTTCCAGCGACAAAAGGGCTTTAAGAACATGGCTAACTTCAAATTGAACAAGAAAGAAAGCAAACTTCGGCAAGCCGAAGTTCATATACCCTTGCAGCTATTGCATGAATTAAATACTTTTGAAAAAATTTAAATTATGATTTACTTAAGTATATGCTGAAAAACATTGAAACTATGATGATTTGCAGCTCAATTATTAGATAGTTATTTTATATATTTTTATTATTTCTATGGGAGCTATATGCTATAGACGTCCGATTTTGATAAAATTTAAACCATAATTTTGAAATAATTAAACATTGCTATATGTCGCAGAACTAAACAAAAAATTAAAAAACAGAAAAGTTATAATTTTTTTTTCATTTATTTTTCCGATTGTTCCTATGAAATTTTGATGAAATTTAAACCGTAATTCTGAAATAATAAACCATTACTATATTTCGAAGAACTAAAAAAAAAATTAAAACACACCAAAGTTATAATTTTTTTTTCATTTATTTTTCCGATTGTTCCTATGGGAGCTATATGCTATAGTCGTCCAATTTTGATGAAATTTAAAACGTAAATCGGAAATATTTTATCATTACTAAATGTCGAAGAACTTAAAAAAAAAATTAAAAAACAGCAAAGTTATAATTTTTTTCATTTATTTTTCCGATTGTTCCTATGGGAGCTATATGCTATAGTCGTCCGATCCGGCACGTTCCGACTTATATACTACCTGCAATAGAAAGACAATTTTTGAAAAAGTTTCATGCAGATAGCTTTAAAACTGAGAGACTAGTTTGCATATAAACGGACGGACAGACGGACGGACAGACGGACGGACAGACGGACATGGCTAGATCGACTCGCCTAGTGATGCTGATCACGAATATATATACTTTATAGGGTCGGAGATGTCTCCTTCACTGCGTTGCAAACTTCTGACTGAAATTATAATACCCTCTGCAAGGGTATAAAAAAATTATAACTTTGCTGTTTTTTAATTTTTTTTTAGTTCTTCGACAAATAGTAATTGTTAAATATTTTAGAGTCAAAATCGGACGACTATATCATATAGCTCCCATAGAAATATTAAAAATATGTAAAATAACTATCTAATAATTGAGCTGCAAAACATCATAGCTTCAAGTTTTTAAACATATACGCAAGTAAACCATAATTTTAATATTTTCAAAAATGTTTAATTCTTGCAATAGCAGCAAGGGTATATGAACTTCGGCTTGCCGAAGTTTGCTTTCTTTCTTTTTTTGATTTCCTTTTGACTTATTATTAATTTGCAGTTTCGTTTTTGCAATAGCTGCAAGGGTATATAAACTTCGGATTGCCGAAGTTTGCTTCCTTTCTTGTTTTTATTTAATTTAAGATATTGGTAACAACCGTATTTATTCAAAATTTCCTTTGCGTTGGCCAAATGTCAACCGATATCGAGTTTAGGTTACGGCCGAATGAAAGCTATAACACAGCGAACAACAAATCTTGCTTAGTTGCTCATAGCAGTTGGTCTCATTCGGATGTATATGTCGAATTATGACCGTTATTGTTGTCTGTCATTGTACTAGCGCAACGTGTTTCGGCTTTGCACACACTCCAAGTTCTGGTACGCAACTGTCTGCGTCTAATTCTCTACCTACTGTGTCTACCACGTATGCCGAATCACGCTCGGCGACAGCGACACAACGCTGTCGCCTCGCTATAACGGTACTTTTTAAAGCGACAGCATGCAGGCAACGGTTGCCTGATAACGGTTGCCTGGCAACCACACACTCACAGCACAAGAGGCTGATGCAATATTATTATTCTGGTGAAATACCGGAAAATGTGTATTCACACACACACACACACATATATTCACAAACCACGCAGTTTCAATGCGCCGACACGGCCATCCTGACCCTAACACGACCTCGTGTAGAAAATAACAACATTAGAATTTTCTTTCTTTCTTATTAAACTGAACATTAAATAGTTTCATAACAAAATCCAATTTTCGTATCTTAATTCATAACAAATTATCATATTAACAGTTTCACAAAACAGTATTAAGTTCCATAACCATAATTTATCAATTCAATTTTTCTTTCTTTCTTTTCGTTTCTTTGTTTTTCTTCTTCTTTTATATTATCCATTCTTCTTCATTATTCACTCTTTTAGTGGCATAATCAAATACACCACACGCCATGATCAAAACAAACAATATGTTTTGCACTTGTGCTTGCATTATATTTTATGGACTCAGTACTCTGCCGTTTTCGTTGGCCAGCAGTTCAACTTTGTCACCCTTCTTGGTGTACTTCACTTTCTTCTTCAATACTCTCAATATTTGCATTTTCACTCTCTTCTTCAATACTCTCAATATTTTCATTTTCACTCTCTTCTGTAGCGGTTACGTTACTTTCATCTAAATTATTATAATCATCGTACACATTTAGCTCTTCGGGCACTTGCCCCTCTGGTAATTTTCTTAAATCTTCATGTGCCTATTTATATTTTGTTTTATTAGTTAAAAACTATAAATGTACCTGTCACCTTCTAGAACTTTTACTACTTCAAAAGGCCCCTTAAATTTTGGACTTAGCTTGGTCTGGTGTCTTTCTTCGCTTTTAAGTACCACAAAATCTCCAACTTTGTGCTTTGTTAATTTTGTCTTATTTCTTTATCATAAGCTGCACCGGCTAATACATTCTATGCAGCTTGCGCTCTTACGTTTGGCAGATCAATAACATTTTCTATATCACTAGGTGGAAGTAATCCTAATGGCCGTGCTACCTTTCCCAATATCATTTCTAAAGGACTTGCTTTCGTAGTGCGGTTGGTTGTACAATTGATTGTCAACTGCACCTCTCCCAACACATCCTGCCAAGACTGTGTTCCAGTTTCAACCGCCGTTAACATATTCTTCAACCATGAGCACGTTCGCTCCACTTGACCATTAGCTCGACTTGCACCAGTGGCTATCAAATGCAAGTTTATTTTTTGATCTGAACAAAATTGACTGAACTTTGCGCCTGTAAAACATCTTCACTGGTCAGCTATTATTCGGTTTGGTACACCAAACAATGAAACGGCAGATTGAACGGCCCTTATACAACTCTCACTGTCTAATTTAAGACTTTGACTAAGATAGACATATTTGGTAAACGCGTCTATCTGAACAATAAAATACTCCTTCTGGTCACTCTTGCCACTTAATTTTCCTGTGATATCGATGTGGATAGTGTGCCAAGGAATAGTGACTTTTGATATTGAATGCAACTCAGCCTGTATTTTTCCTGAAGTGGATTTTGACATTTTGCTAGTGATGCAGTTGTCGACAAATTTTTTACGTATTTTGACATATTGTCAAGTCAGTAGAAATCGTAAGTTTTATCCAATGTCCTTTCGAATCCTAAATGCATAATGGACTCATGAACTTGATTTATGACAGACCATCTCAAAGCTTGTGGCACCACTGGTAAACAACGTGTTCTCCCATTCCTTTGCAATTTTCGATTAAGAACTTCTGCCCTTAATTCTTGGTTTTCGCAATATCTTCAGGCAGAGAAAAGTTTTTAAAATGTTTAACAATTTCGATTATGTCCAAATCTCGACGTTGTTCAGCAATAAGCCAGTTGCTTGAAATTTCAGCTTAATTTACTCTTTTCTCTCGACTATTTTTGCGGTTGTAGTATACTTTTGTGAAAGGGGATTTCTCGATAAAAAGTCAACGTGTGCCATTCTTTTCCCTTCTCTATACTGAATATCGAATGTGAATGACTGCAAATAAGCCCACCAACGCTGTGCTCTGGGGGTCAAATCTTGTTTATTTCTCGACGCCTTAAGCGAGTTGCAGTCAGTATAAACTATAAAGTTACTGCCCAGCAAATAATGTCGAAAATGCTTAATTTCGTTCACGACAGCTAAGGTTTCCAACTCGGACGAGTGATATCTTGATTCTGCCGATGAAGTAGTTTTGCTATTATTCTATTATCTGGGGTTTGTTATTAATTTTATGTAATAAAATTGCACCGTAGCCACAGCAACTGGCGTCTGTGTGCAATTCGATGGGATAATTAGGATCAAAAATAACATGGACTGGTTTGTCGGTAAGAGTGGCAATGACCTTTTTACGTATCTGTTAATGCTCTGTTTTCCAAATAAATTTGTTTTTCTCTGCAGTTAAGAAATATAACGGTTTCATTAATTGTGAAAATCCCTTAATAAACTGTCGGAAATAGGATGCTAGCCCAATGAATTGTCTAAGTGAAGTGACTGACTGTGGAGGCGGAAGAGCAGTCAACGCTACAACTTTCTGTGGGTTTGGACGAATTTCACCCGCACTTATATTGAACCGGTGTTTTCAGGAATGAGCACTTTGTAAAATTGAATGAAAACCCAGCCTTTGTCAAAACATCTAGAACGATCTGTAATCTTTCTAGCGCCTCGCATTTTGTTGAGGCGGCTATCATGATATCATCCATATAGACGATGACAAAGGAATATGCTAGATTCCCAAGCGCTTGTATTACTAATCGTTGAAAAACAGAAGGTGCGTTTTTGAGCCCAAATGGCATAGATAGGAACTCATATTGACCATCCGGAGTCACAAACGCCGTGTACTCGATAAAATCTGAATGTAAAGGAATTTGGTAATATCCGCTGGCCATGTCTAGACATGTAAAGTAATTAACTCCTCCAAGCCTATTGATTTGATCTTGTATAAGTGGTAAAGGGTATTTATCTGCGACCGTAGTTGAATTCAGCTCTCTAAAGTCTGTCCGTACCATTTTTTTCTTCACTAATAATATAGGGCTTGCTTAAGGCGAGCAGCTTGGCCTAATTATATTGCATTTTAGCAGTTCCAGTTATAAACGAATTTGAGTACTTTGCCAACAGTGAATGTAGTTTTATTTTATCTTGTCCCTCAAGCTCAGTATTAATATCGGCTGGCTCATTGCCGGTACATAAATTAACGACTTTGGTCTTTGAGATTTTAAATTGGTTTGATGAAATGACAATATCAAGACCCTGATTTAATATCTCACGGCCAATTACAATGTCGTTTTGCATATCATCATCGCCTATTACATGAAACAAAATTTCAATACAATAATCGTCAATTTTTACATTGCTTAATATTTGTATAGTACTACATATTCCATTGCTGCCGATACCTTTTCACATAATAATTTTATTGAATCTTTTACCAGAAAATATGATATTTAGCTTTTCTTTTATCAACGAGCATTCCGATCCCGAATCGAAGGTGATTTCAAAAATTTGGCCTCTATGGTTCAGGCATCCCTTTGGTACTGCAACGCTGCACTGTTCCACTCGCTTTTCCCGGTTGAATGCCTTGTTCATATCAGCTTCCTTCTTTGTACATTGGTTAGATATGTGACCCAATTCTTCGCACTTATAGCAAGTTACATTTGATTTTCCACGGTGATGAACATCATGCCTGCCATGTTGGGTTTTCAGTCGCGAATTGATTCTGTTGTTTCCTGAATCTGCATTCAAACATTTTATGGCCCACTTTTCCGCAGAAATGGCACTCTATCGGTGATTGTTTTTGCCGTTTAGAATATGTTTCAGACTGATGCTCCATAGCGCCGCTTTTCCTTTTAATAAAAGTGAACGCTTTTAATTCGGACTGTAGATCACCTCTGGTTCGAACATTTGATGTGAAACTTAAACGCTGCAATCGGTGATCGAAGCTTGCCAGCAGCGCAAGGGTCACAGACACAGCAATCTCTTTGTTATCCATTTGGCGCCATTTCGTCGTTAGTTCGGTAACCATGCGACTTGCATGAACGGCCAGACTCTCGCCATCAGTGGGTCGATTTGATAGCATATTAAGAAACATAGCGGCTGGTGTTTCTATAGTGTCGAAGCGTTGTATAAACAATTCTTGAAATTCGGGCCAAGTAATTTCAGCATAGCACACTTGCGAAAGCCATTGCGAAGCACTTCCTTCTAAAGCTGTACTCAAAGCCATAACCAACGCACTGCATCTCAATGTGTTTTCTTGTAAAATTATTTCAACAGTTGTGCACCACGGTGATGCGTTGGCGCCTGTTTTGTCTGGGTTGAATTTGGGTAGTTGCACAGTTTTGTTCTGTCCTGCATTAGGTACAGTTGTTTTTATGGCTCTCAATAGATCAATTAAGTTTTTATTTTGCAATTTCATCAGGGTACGCCATGTTCCATCTAGTGTTGAAGGCTGGTGGCCAGATCCCACTTCTGATGTCGAATTATGATCGTTGTTGTTGTCTGTCATTGTACTAGCGCAACGTGTTTCGGCCTGGCACACACTCCAAGTGCTGGTACGCAACTGCCTGCGTCTAAGTCTCTACCTAGTGTGTCTACCACGTATGCCATATTACGCTCGGCGACAGCGACACAACGCTGTCGCCTCGCTATAACGGTACTTCTTAAAGCGACAACATGCAGGCAACTGTTGCCTGATAACGGAAGGGCCGATTGTGCACTGCTTGGTGTCGTCGTGTCTCGTCGTTCGAGTACGTCGGGCTCGTAGTGTTCTGGGTCGTTTTAGAGAAACGAACTACTTGGATTTTCTAGTGGGATGGGAACCATTGCGCATCGTCAGCAGCAAGCAGTGCAACATACGGCCCTTCCGTAGCGCCGATCCCGCACACAAAGCAGTGCGATATTCAACGAGCTGCGATATACTCGGACCTTCCGCAGCGTCGATATCAACAAGCAGTACCACATTCGGCCCTTCAGAAGCGCCGACGTCACTATCAAGCAGTATTACGCTCGATATAATTATAGTTAAAAAACGTAGTCTTAATCAATCGTACTATAAAAAATATAACCATACTCTGTAGCGTTCGATTTGTGTTCTTCTTTAGGGAAAGGGTGGTAAACCGATCAAAAGAGGATATAAATTTCTGTCTCCAACCCTGGCCACGGCGAGCTATACCGCCTCCCAAAACAGGGTCGTTACATATCTTTCTCCGTTTTTTATACAATTAAAAGCGTAATTCTGAACTGTCAAAATATATATATTAATTAATCAAAAAGGATTTTTAAAAACTATTAAGAAATTAAAAAGTGACATTTTTAAAATTATTTTTTTTAATATTTTTAATTTTCATATGGGAGCTTTATGTTATAGTAGTCCGATTTTAATGAAATTTAAAGCGTAATTCTGAAATATTTAACCAATACCTAATCTCAAAGAAATTAAAAACAAAATTAAAAAACAGCAAAGTTATAATTTTTTTTCATTTATTTTTTCGATTGTTCCTATGGGAGCTATATGCTATAGTCATGCGATCCGGCTCGTTCCGACTTATATTCTACCTGCAATAGAAAGAATGGGAAAGTTTCATGCAGATAAGTTTAAAACTGAGAGAAAAGTTTGCGTAGAAAAGGACGGCCGAACGGCCGAACGAAAAGATGGACGGATGGACGGACGGACGGGCGGACGGACGGACTTACGGACAGAAGGACGGACAAACGAATTCTGAAATATTTAACCATTACTATATATCGAAGAACTAAAAAAAAATTAAAAAATACCAAAGTTATAATTTTTTTTTTTTTCCGATTGTTTCTATGGGAGCTATATGCTATAGTCGTTCGATCTGGCTCGATCCGACTTATATACTACCTGCAATAAAAAGACATCTTTTGGGAAAGTTTCATGCAGATAGCTTTAAAACTGAGAGACTAGTTTGTGTAGAAACGACGGACAGACGGACGGACAGACGGACGGACGGACAGACGGACGGACAGACGGACGGACAGAGATGGCTAGATCGACTCTCCTAGTGATGCTGATCAAGAATATATATACTTTATAGGGTCGGAGATGTCTCCTTCACTGCGTTGCAAACTTCTGACTGAAATTATAGTACCCTCTGCAAGGGTATAAAAAATGTGTTGTAATAAGAACTTAGTAAGCAACTACTCTTAATATAAACATGGCCAAAGAAGTTTTAAGTTATATAGTTAAGTTATATTTTAAAGTGTGTGTAACCCTGGATATATTTTGTGTGTGCTATCCCTGGTTTGTAAAATTATCGATGTGTTTTGCATCCCTAAAAAACGCACGAACGATGAAGATGGTGCGATCGAAAGAAAAGCTGAATAAAAGATAATTAAATTAAAGCAGAACAAAGAACATTATAATTCAGAAGTGGTAACTGAACCTAACCAAGTTACATTGGAATAGGAAAATATCTGTTAACATGGCTTCACGCATTAATCTCGGCGAACTCAAATTAATGGAATGTCCACAAAAGGGAAAAAAAAGACGCACTAATTGCGCAGCTAAGTGCTGTACTACCGTCTGAAATTGCTCCGGAGTTGTACTACGAATAGGTGGAGTCTACGAAAGGTGGAGGAGAAATTGGTGTTGAGATGGCTGTCGCCAATGCAGCCAACAACAACAACGAAGAACAAGACGGCGAAATGGCTTTCGCCAATGCAGCCAACAACAACAACAAAGAACACAGCGAAGAAGAAGATGAAGACGTTTTTGGCAACGAACTTGAACTTGTCGAGACAGTTGATCGTGGTGGCGTTGAACTTCCAGAAAACGGCGTTCAACTTCCAGGAACCGGCGTTCAACCGAGTACTTCAACCTTCGGCGTTCAACCGAGTACTTCAACCTTCGGAGTTCAACCAAGTGCTTCAACCTTCGGCGTTCAACCGAGTACTTCAACCTTTAGCGTTCAACCAAGTACTTCAACCTTTGGCGTTCAACCGAGTACTTAAACCTTTGGCGTACAACGTAGTCCAGCTAGCAACATACTGGCCGAATCGGGTGCCAACGCTGTGGGAATGGAACAGGCGATGCAAAATTTACGTTTCGAAAATGTGGACCGCCTTTCCAAGCCACAAATGAACTTGAACACCGTGAAAGAGCTACTCCCAGAATTCAACGGCGATAGCAAAATAAACGAATGGTTGCTGGTGATAAAAAATGTTCGTGATGTGTTCAAAGTTAGTGATGACGTCATGCGGCCATTAATTTGCTCACGCTTGAAGGGCAAGGCTAATTTTTGGCTGTTATCTTGCCTCAAATTGTCCTCGAGGGAATAGAACCCGATGTGACCCCCTCTGAAATTATAGAGGCTTTAAAAGAAAACGGGTTTTTTGCGCCAAAAATGTTATAAACATTATGAACAAAAACAAGAAGCCGCAACCACTTTTCAAGGTCGAGCTGGAGCCAGACAGCAGAACTTTGAAAAAAATCGCAGTGCACCCGATCTACAAGTTGCAGTACCTTCTGCACCGTAGGATCACAGTTGAAGAGCCGCACAAACGGAACGGGCCAGTGCAATGTACAAACTGCCAGGAATACGGACACACGGTGCTTACTGCACCCTCAGGTCAGTTTGTGTAGCTTGTGGAAACTGCCACGGCTCCGAACCCTGCCCAGCCAACAAGGGAGACTCTCTCACTAAAAAGTGTGTAAACTGCCAAGGAAACCACACAGCAAACTACAGAGGCTGTCCAGTCTACAACGAGATGAAAAGTCGGATGCAAAGAGCGACAACGGCACGCCAGAACATTTACATGAAATCACAAACGACACCCGAAGTTTTCTTCGCAAAAGAAACCAGGTCATCATTTGGCCCTTCAATTACCACCAACAGCATTTCCTACGCCAGTGCTCTAAGATCAGGCACAGCTCACATAGAGCCGAAAACTGATAGCATACAGCAGGCCATGGGACAGCCACAAAGTAACATGGAAACTATGATGATAAATTTGCAACAAAATATGATGAAATTTATGTCCTTCATGAAAACCACCATGCAAACTCTAATGCAAAACCAAAATATCTTGTTACAAATGCTTGCAGCCAGCAGTCCAAATAAATTTTGCCTAGCCTCCGAATAACTCTGTGGAACGCCAACGGTGTTTCACGGCATATACCTGAAATAACTAAATTTCTGAACGAAAATCACATCGACGTTATGTTGCTGGCAGAAACGCATTTCACCAGCAAATATAACTTTCAAATACGAGGATACACGTTCTACGGCACCGATCATCCAAATGGTAAAGCACATGACGGAACCGGCATCTTAATAAGAGACCGTATCAAACACCACTTTCACCAACGGTTTGCAAAACATTATCTGCAATTATCCGCTACATCGATAAAATTACAGTTGGGCACCAGCAACCTTGCCATTGCCGCTGTCTACTGCCCACCCCGCTTTACAGTCTCCGAAGTCCAATTCATGGACTTCTACAATTCACTTGGAGAGCGATTCATAGCAGCAGGTGATTACAACGCCAAGCACACACACTGGGGATCCCGCCTTGTGACCCCCAAAGGAAGGCAACTATATAATGCACTCATCAAAACATGCAACAAACTGGACTACGTTTCACCAGGCAGTCCTACATACTGGCCAACAGATCCTAGAAAACTACCTGATTTAATTGATTTTGCTGTGACAAAAAATATTCCCCGCAATCTAATATCTGCAAAATCGCTTTTGAATCTATCATCGGACCACTCACCAGTGCTAATAACTCTTCTTCAAAGCCCGGAATTAATCGAGCACCCTTGCAGGCTGACGTCGCATCGAACCAACTGGCTGAAGTTCAAAAAGTACGTAAGTTCCCACACCGAACTAACTCCACAGCTCAACAAGGACATCGACTGCTATGCCAATGCACTGGAGTCCGTACTCGTCGCAGCAGCCAAAGTCTCTACACCGCAAGGGGGGGATGGGCACACACACCAACACAAAACTAACCTTGAAATCGAACAGCTTGTTTTGGAGAAAAGACGTTTGAGGCGTGCTTGGCAAACCAGCAGATCGCCATCCTCAAAACATAGTCTTAAGGAAGCTGGTCGCAGACTAACCAGAGCTCTAAGGCACGAAGAAGAAAAAGCACAACGCCAGTACATTGAGAAACTTTCACCCACCAGCACCAAGCATCCCTTGTGGATGGTTCACCCAAATTTAAGTGCGCCGGCCAAAACAGTAACTCCCATAAGAGACTCTTCAGGCAGCTGGGCCAGAAGCTTGTACATTTGCTTTACACCTTTGAAATGCTCTTCAGCCAAACCATGCAAATAATTAAGGGCATCGTTAGTTTCAAGCTGCCGGGCATCGTTAGTTTCGACCTGCCGTTTTATTCCGTATCGTTTTCGGGTCGGAAGCCGGAAACGTGACTTCTGGTAGGAGCTCACTGAGTAGGGCCGGAGTTACGAAAACCGTGCAAGGCTCAGCGATCACGACCGGGCCTGGGTGCGTATTCCTTAACCACACCGGGCGTCGGCGATCCTTACCTGGTCGTGGAGCCGAATTCAAACCGAACGGATCCACCACCATTACCAAGACTTACTACCAGAACACTTACCCGGGTATTCCTCCTAGTTGTTGTTTCCTCGAGAATCGTTGGAAAGCAAGGGACAGGGGTGGGGCTGTGTCTCCGCTTATATAGGCGCTGCTTAGTGTGACCAGATCGGACGATGATGATAATCCCACTTTGAGTAATCGGGTTTATTGGGCGATGATTATCGGCAATCGATAACTTCATCGAATAAGTGTGACCGGGTGCTGTTGACTTTGGGCGCGCGTTTGAATAATAAAAGGCCAGTATTTGGAATGTTTTTTTAAGCTTTAATGTGAAAGTGGAATTTTACATATTTATGACGGTGTCCAGTTGATGGTCTTTACGAGGTAGCACAGCACGCGTTGCTACCGGCACTGCTCAGTTTGGGACGATTGGGGGTAAGTGTACTAAGTGTACTACTCGTGCATTGCATACATACAAATTATTTGACATCACGTGCTTTTGTATTTAAACATAAATTAACAAACTTCAACCAAAATAAGAAAATAATGTAGGAAAATAAACGATTGACAGTAGAAAACAAGAATACTAAAACATCTTGACTTGTATGTCGCTGTTACGGCAACAACAATAACCATTTTCTCCACTCTGTAAAAATATTCCTTAAAAGCAAACTTCGCGAGCCGAAGTTCATATACCCTTGCAGCTATTACAAAAACTAAATATTCTTGAAAACAATAAAAATTATGATTTACCTGCGTATATGCTGAAAAACATTGAAACTATGATGATTTGCAGCTTAATTATTCGATAGTTCCTGTGGCAGCTATAAGATATCGTTTTCCGATTTAAATAAAATTAAAAGCGTAATTCTGAACTGTCAAATTAATAACAAGACAAAAAGAATTAAAAAATTACAAAATAGAAAAGTTACATTTAAAAAAAAAATTTTTATATATTTTTATTGTTTCCGTGGGAGCTATATATATAGTCATCTGATTTAAATGAAATTTAAACCGTAATTCAGAAATATTTTACTAATACTATATGTCGAAGAACTAAAAAAAAAATAAAAAAAAAACAGCAAAGTTATAATTTTTTTTTATTTATTTTACCGATATTTCCTATGGGTGCTATATAATATAGTCGTCCGATTTTAATAAAATTTAAACCGTAATTCCTAAATATTTAACCATTACTATATGTCGAAGAAATAAAAGTAAAATTAAAAAACAAAAAGTTATAATTTTTTTAAATTTATTTTTCCGATTATTCCTATGGGAGCTATATGCTATAGTCGTCCGATCCGACTCGTTTCGACTTATATACTACCTGCAATAGAAAGACAACTTTTGGGAAAGTTTCATGCAGAAAGCTTTAAAACTGAGAAACTAGTTTGCGCAGAAACGGACGGACAGACGGACGGACAGACGAACATGGCTAGATTGACTCTCCTAGTAATGCTGATCAAGAATATATATTCTTTATAGGGTCGGAGTTGTCTCCTTTATTGCGTTGCAAACTTCTGACTGATTATTGCATCAATTGTAGGCTCATTTTGGACCTTGTAAAGCGCTGACCCAATTATTTTGGACTTAATTACTTCTATAGCAATTTGTTCGTATGGTCCATTAGTCATGTTGACTAATTTTGTTGCAGTTCTGAATCGCTGGAGATTTATTTTTCTTCCATCGAATTCAGGCACTGGATTTGAAATATCTTGGATGAATGCCTTTTTGGCGGCTGCTTCGTTGGCCATTGTGCAAGGTTTTTTTTCTGCTACGTTATCTGTTATTTCTTGATCTGATACCTCAGATTGAATTAGGATGGCGGGAATCGTTAGATCGTTTAAATATTTTTCTTTTATTTCAAATCAAACTCTTCTTGTTCGTTCCTCTAGGACTTGTTCTTCGGCTTCTATTGTTTTCGGTTCTTGTTCCAATGTCAGTGGTGTGCTTAGGATAGTCGGAACTGTTAAATCCAAACTATATTTTTCTTTTATACTTATCAAATTTGATTGTAATTTGGTCAAAAATGTAGATACTTGCGACCAATGTGCATTTCTACCTTGTCTCGTTGGTCATATATTAGTGAACGAGCTTTGCTGAAGCAAGTTACTAATATTTCTGCATGTTTATTTGTGGTTTTTTTCTGAATCGACCTTTTTTTGTCAAAGACATAAGATCTATCAACAATATCTTCTCTTAATTTTTACTTAGTTCCTCCCATTCCATTATTCGTAGAAATTACTTTTTAAAAACTACAAAGAAAAGGTTTTTACCTAACATTGGGTGGTCATTTACAACTAATTTCACCTGAACACCGGGGATGGTGGACAATACGATTGCTTTTTGTGTTTTATTGCAATGTATTAAAGCTAAGGATTCTAAATTGAAGGTTTCCAAATATTTAATTTCTAATTCATTTATGCCTATTGGAGTCGTTGAGGCTAATTGCTGAATTATTTCTGCAAATTGCTTTGACCATCCTAGGTCATTTTTTAGGCAGATTAAATGAATATTTAAATTTATTTTGTCATTTATTTTTATCAAAAATTGCACGTAAATTTTTTTTTTTTATAATGATAATTATAATTGCTGTTTTTGTTCTGATATATATATTTTTTTAGATTATGTCTATATCATTAGCTTTGCTTTGGATTTTTTTTATTAGGCATTTATTGTGAAACAAATATAATTTGCAGATCAAATTTCCGATCAAAATAGAAAGAATTATCATTAACAATATATTTGTAAGATACATTCAACATTATTGGATTCTATTTTATTAATTACATTTACAGTGGAATCCACTGTTTTGGTGTCTATAAGACCCATTTTTGGTAAATTTTATCTCTTGGTTGTCAATTATATCTGGTGTTTTATTATTTGGTACGTTAATTTTACTTATACTATTTATTCTCATTACGCATTTGTCTATTTTATTTTTTTTTTTTTTTGAATTTCCTGCCTATTTTCATATAACTTTACGGGCTATACTTCTATTGGGCAGAGAGAGTTTCGCTCAATTTTACAAAATGCAGCTTTGCAGTTTTAAAACAACGAAAATTTTTTTGAGTGTTTTGCGTTTTCTCGAAATATAATCTATAAATTCTCGAATATAACCTATAAATAAAAAAATTTTTATTATTATTACAAAAAAAAAACCCATTAAAAGAAAATGAAGTGAAAACGAAAAGGTGATTCAGACCCAAAAAAAGAAAAAAAAAAGATATATCTGAAAAATAAAGAAAATTTGTGCTACCACAAAATTAGTTTTGTGTGAAAAAAAAAGCAAAAAAGAAAAATACAAAACACAAAAAATCAGATACCAATTAAAATAAATAACATCGATCTCATCCGGGAAATCAGCAAGGGAAATACAAAATGATGTACCTCCTACTCTGGGCAAGTTTAAGTACAATAACAGAAACCTATTTTATTTTCAAGAAAATTTTAATAAAATCAATAAATTCCATAAAATCATATGTGCAAACTTAGATTTCTACTCTATAAAAAAGGAACAGACAGGCAAGTTAGTATAAAAAGCACAACGAGGAAGAATTTACAATGGCAAACCCCAACCTAAATATACCCCCACTACCCCAACAATCAGCTGGGAGTTCGCTTAACATAAACCGCCCTTGATAAACTTGTTCAACCAAATGAGAGTCCCAGAACCGATTACACAACTGCGGACATTCCCGGGAGGTACCGATATACTTGGCCATTTCATTACTGATGTGGAAGATGTACTCCTTCTTTTAAGAGGGACTGATCAGACACCTATGGGCAGAATCTACCTCAAAACCATTAGATAGAAAATTATAGGAGAATCGGACCAGGTGCTTAAAATGTATGTCACCCCATTAATTTGGGATGAAGTAAAAAAGAATCTAATGCAGTACTACTGAAACTCGTTAAAAGAATCTCATATTCACATTAGGGAATTTAAGACAAGGTAGACAGACGTTAAAAGAATTTCATAAGCAAATTATGGAATTACAAACAATGGGTACCTCGCTTTAAAAGAATCTGACCCTAGTGCGACACTATACGAAAGGAGTTTTTTTAGTCAGCTATGTCTGGACCAATTCTTAACAGGATTTAACGATCCCGTAGGATCAATTGTAAGGGCTATGAAGCCCCAGAACTTAGGCGAAGCCTTCATGGCTTGCAATAGAGAACATGAGATAAGGACAAAAAACGGTGAAGATAGATGGCACAACCAAGATGTACAAAAGCGGAATACACCTAGCGTACGATCTAACACTACTTATGGTCACCAAAATAATCACACACAATGATAGAATCCTTTTAATAATCGATACCGTAATAACCGCTTTGAAAATAATAACCAATACATTAGGAAAACCGTTCAATCAGCTATAGCCCATCATCCGTAAATCGCAATTAACCCAAAATAATCCTATAGCAGAAGAAATAAAATCGACCCAAAGCTCCAGGGCCTCAAAGTCCTACGGAGCCGATTATGAAACAGAACTAACAAACATTGAAGGTACGTCAAATTTTCGGGTAGCAGCCCCACAAGCCCCCTAATCGAAGGGTTGTGACCTCCCGTATATCCTTATTGCTTCATCTTTTGGCAAACCTCTTAAACTCCTTACAGACACAGGGCAATGGCCTCGATCACAGACCCAACATTTTTGGATACCGATCACACTATTAAATGTCCCCCAATAATAGTTTCAGGACTATTTATTAAAACAGAAAAAATAAACACTAAAGCCAGATTCGTCTGGTTCGAAGAATTTAAAGTTAAAGGTAATTGAGAATTTCTCGCTTTTAAATTTCATAACTAATTCGATGAACTTATCGGAATGGACCTACTTAAACAGCTAGGTGACAAAACCAACCTTTCAAATTTTACTCTGACTACTTTAACGGCAACACTCGCAATTCGTACTAAAATAGATAACATCTTCTTAGTTAACGTCCACGAAGGGTTATCAAAGAAAATAATAACACAACAGGTAGACGTGGAAAATGGAAACTTTCTTTGTGACTCAATATTTAATTATTACGTTATATTTTTTTATCATCAGGTAAAATTCCCTTAATTGTGCATTTATGACCCAAGAATGTGACTTCGTGCATAAGAAATTAACATTTTAGTTTGAGATTGTGTTTTCGGCATAGGTTAAATACGTTAGGTACATTTTTGATCTTATGATTTTAGAACAACCTATTACTACCAGATCATCCATGTAAAGGAAAGCTTGTGATGGTTATAATCCCGAAAAGGCTAGTGTCATCATCCTTTGAATTGAAACATAGGGTAATTGTTTGAAACGGTATGAACCAGTGCTCGTTGAAAATTTTTTCTAAATTAATTTGATGGAATCCGGACATTAAATCCAGACATGAAAAAAATGTTGCTATTGAATTCTAATACAGAGGGTTCTACTATACCATCTTTAATTAGTTTTTCAACTTGTTTATCTATTTCTTCTTTTTGGCTATGGGGTGATCTATAATTTTTAATATAAACTGGAACGTCATCCTTCAATCTTAATTTTTGTTCTTTTTCTAGTCCGAATATATCAGTAAATTCGGTGCATAATTTGGTGAAGGTACTTTTAAACATTTCGGGAAAATTCTATATTAATTTGGATAAAACTTCGTTTTTACTGATTTTTGTATTTTGTGGTTTTTGATAGTTATCTAATGGCTCATAATCGATTTTAGTAATGTTTATAATTTTATTGGCATCCGTCGTATTTAAAATGCGTGTAAATGTATTATTTGAATTAGCGGCTATATATTGGTATTTATTGAATATATATAATTAATGTATATACAAACTCCAGGAACACACCAGCCCGATTTGCCAAATAGTAAAACACTTTAATTGTCTTTTTAGTTAATTTTTATTTCACAACCGCACGCTCTCGTTGTCTTCAAGTAAGTGGCAAGGGTACGCATGTGCATACAAAAAGGAAACAAAAACGTTCTTTGAAAGAGAGGGAGAGAACAAAGAGAGGAGAGGGCTTTGCCTCTCTCTGAGATCTTCATTGTTCATCCCCTTCCCACACACACACCATGTGTATATGTATAAGTGTGACTTTTGGTATTCTCAACACGCCACCTCAAAAGTTACACTGATACAATTTAAGGAATAACAAAAGATAATTTTCTGACGAGTTTGTGCATTTTCAAATGGTTGTAATATTTTTTTTTTTCTTCTGGGGACTCTTTTTTTTCTGATCCAGCATTTGCTGCAAAGAATTGGGGAAACCCAGTAAAACCCAATCAGATCATTCAAAAACATAAATCAACAAGATTCGCTTATATAAACAGTAATGGTTAGACTAGAAATTATTTTGGTTTGATTATTGTTAAATATATATATATATTCCAAGAGATCCAGTTTGGCTTGGTTTAAAGGTGAATTATAAATTAGCAAAAACTCCATATAAAGGTTCAGGGTGAAGGTCCAGTTAGCCCCATTTGGTCTCGCAGTGCAGTGAACCTAGCTGTTGGTAGTGGCTTCGTTAAAATATCAGCCAATTGGAAATCTGTGGAAATATACTTGACACAGATTAGTTTGTTTTCAATTTGTTCCCTGGTAAAATGATATTTGATATCTATGTGCTTAGATCTCTTGTGGCAAGTAGGATTATTGGCTATACTAATACAACCTTGGTTGTCTTCAAAAATATCTATTGGGCCAGTTAATTTTAATTTAATTTCATTTATTAATGACTTTAGCCATAATGCTTCTCTAACACCTTCAAATAAGGCCATATATTCGGCTTCGGTAGATGAAGCAGCAACTGATTTTTGTTTCATAGTACTCCAGGATATTGAACAATTTCCAAACATTTTAAATATATATCCTGTAGTACTTCTCCTATCAGTCTCATTTCCAGCCCAATCAGAATCGACATACCCTATAAGAATATTATCCACTTTAAGATTCCTTTTGAACGATTACTTTAAGTCAACAGTTCCTTTTAGGTATCTTAAAACTCGTTTAAGACATTGCCATAATTCTTTGTTATTATTATTAGTATACCGGCTTAAGATACTAATTGATGTACTCAAATCCGGACGTGTACACAACATTATGTACATTAAACAGCCAATTAAATTCCTACATGGTGCTTCACATGATTCTTCAGCTTGCAAGTCCTCATAATTTAGTTTGCTTGGAAGAGGGGTACTAACTGGATTGCAATCTTCCATATTGAATTTCTTTAAGACATTTTTAATATATGCAGATTGACTGAGACAAATTTGATCATCTTTTCGATCAATTTTTATACCAAGGAAATGTCGTATTTCACATAAGTCAGTCATTTGAAACGTACTTGAAAGATAAGTTTTAAATTTAGACATACTTTCGGAATTACTGGTGGCAATTACCACATCGTCAACGTATAATAATATATATATATATTTTTACTTTTATCTCCCTTATTTAAAATATATATACATCGGTCTACTTCTAGATTCTGAAATCCAAATTGTTTAAGTGCACTTTCAAAAACCTCAAACCAGCATCGCGCAGCTTGCTTAAGGCCATAAATAGCTTTACATACATTTACATACTTTATTTCCATCATACTGGTTTAAACCTTTTGGAACCTTCATATAAATTTCATCCTTTAAAGTTCCATTTAAAAATGCTGTTTTTACATCCATATGATGAATCAGTAAATTATATTGATTAGAAAATGCTAAAAGAAATCTGAAACTAGAAATTCGTGCAACAGGTGCAAAGGTCTCGTCATAATCTATCATATATTCTTGGGTAAAGCCCCTTGCTACCAGTCTTGCCTTATATTTTAGAAAATTACCATTTTCGTCTTGCTTTAAACTAAAACCCACTTGCAATCTACTATGTTTTTATCCATAGGCCTTTGCACTAAGCACCATGTATTATTTACAAAATGAGAATTTAGTTCATCTTGAATGGCTTCCTCCCACAAGGTTCTGTCATCGCGAAATTTAATTTCCTCATATGTATTGGGAATATCACTTAAACACAATTGGGTATTCATAAGACATTTTTCTAAAAATCTATAAGATAATTTTGGTTTATCTTTATTTCTCTCACTGCGTCTGACTTGTTGATTTTCATTTTCTTGTATATTATCACCAGTTCCAACTACTGGATCGGTATTCTCGAGACAAGTGGAATTTTCATTTGAGTTTTCACCAGACTTTGAATCCATTGATTCATTCATTTCCTGTGATGGAAAAACTAACTCTTCATTCTCTCCAATTTGAGAATCATGACTTCTGCTAACATCATTATGTTTTACCACAGAGTCATTTTCATTAAAAGTCATAGATTTTATGCTTTTTTCGTCCACCACTACATCTCTAGCTATCACAAATTTTCTCGATTCCTCATTCCACAATTTATAGCCATTTGGCTCATACCCGACGAGTATAGTCTTGATCGATTTGTCATCAAATTTTCGCTTATGCACTTTATTTAGTGCGTATACAGTCGATCCAAATATTTTTAAATATTTTAATATTGGCTTCTTTTTATGCCACATCTCATATGGTGTTTTTCTTATATTTCCCAAAGCTCTACTTGGGGACCTATTAACTAAATAAGTTGCTGTTAAAACAGCTTCACCCCAAAACTTTTATTAAGTTTAGTACAGTTAATCATAGAGCGAGCTTTTTCGGTGATTGTCCTAATCATCCGCTCTGCAACACCATTCAATTGTGGGGTATGAGGAACCGTTAAGTGATAGCTGATACCTTTTTCGACACAAAATTCACGCATTTCATTAGAGAGGTATTCCCTGCCATTATCAATATATAGATTTACCATTTTTAAGTTGAAATGAGCCTCACTTTTTGCCACAAAGTCTTTGAATACAAAAACATGTCTGATTTATAAGTTATTAGATATGTCACACAGTAATGTGTAAACTGATCAATAAATACTACATAGTAGTTTTTATTATCAATAGTTGAGGGCGTAATCGGACCACATACATCAGAATGAACTACGAACAATGGGCGGTCAATATTTTCTTTGTTTTTAGATTTTTCAAATTTTAGCCTAGATTGTTTTCCGTTAATACATGCCTCACATAATTCATTTCTATTTAGCTGTACGTTTTTTATAAGTTCAATATCTTCAAACAAGCTGTTTCGTTTAATTTCTAAGAATTTTCCTACACTAATATGACCTAACCTTTCATGCCACAAGCGATATTCTGCATCATTTAAAATTTTGGATGTATATACTTTACTATTTAAATAAAATTTCACAATCGGTACATTATATTTACATATCCCTTCAAATGCCAAGTTACCATTTTTGATTACTTTTATTCCATCCGGATTGAATTCGACGGACATTCCAGCATCTAGCATCTTCTTCACGGATAGTAAATTGTGCGGGATTTCCTTGCAGTACAGCACGTTTTGTAATGTAATGTTTTTTCCAGAACTGTTAAGGCTAACTAGTCCTTTCGCAGTAGCATACACAAATTCTCCACGCTTTGCAATCTCAATCGCCACACTTGGATTTATATTCTCATACTCGGAAAACAGAGTTATGTCGTTTACTATGTGATCTGACGCCCCTGAATCTAATATAAAATCTACGCCATCTATCTTTTCACTGGAATTAGCTAATTTCATCATAAATGCAAACGAGCGTTCTGGCTGCGTTGCTGTTGCCATCTGAGCCTGTCTCTCTCTAGCATTACTCTGGACATGAACATTCTGGTTGCCACCTGCCTGCCTTTTTAAGGAGAAACAGTCTTTCTTTATATGGCCTAATTTGCCGCAATGAAAACACTTCAACTTAGGCTTAGACTTATTCTGAAATTGTTTCTTCACAAATTTTGTTATTTTGTTTTTGTATGTGTTATCCCTAGGCTCTCGATTGCCTATAGCCTGCAACACTTTTGCACTTGTGTCCTTGCCAGCACCTTTTAGTTTAATTTCGTGATCTAGAAGCCGAGTCTTTACAAAGGCTAATGTTAAATTGCTCTCAGATAGAGTTTCTATCGCTGTTATTACCCCATCATAGCTAGTTGGAAGTGTTAGAAGCAAATGGGACACTTTGTCCATTTCATCTATCTTGGCTCCCGCCGCAACTAACTCAGTAACCAAATCATCAAATAAACGAAAGTGGTTTACTAGCGGAGTATCACCCTTCAATTTTAAAGACAATAGTTGTTTGCGTAATGAAAGTTGAGATGCCAGACTTTTACGCTCGTAAATAGTATCCAAATTTTTAAAAATTTCCTTAGCCGAGTTCCCATTGTTGGCAAACACTAAAAAAAGAGTCACTCAAGTATTCAATTATAAGACTCTTTGCATTTCTCTCTGCTCGCTTCACTTCCTCACTTTCCTTATCACTTGGTTCCTCATCAATTACTTTTATCAAATCGTTTTCCTCTAACAAAGCCCTGACTCTAAATTTCCATATGGAATACTTTTCCCCGTTAAAAGGTGTTATATTTCTCTTTCCCTTTTCCATCTTCCGAGAATAACTGTTCTTCTTTTCGGTTGCTATGCGCTTCTCAGAATTTTTTTGTTGCTGGTCTGCTCTAACACTCGCACTGAAAAATGAAAAATGTGCGCCAATTTGGTGCGTCGTTATACATATATGTATATGTACGTTGTTCACTTATAAGCACAAATTTCAATAGTAATTATTTTGTTTAGACTTGATTTAAGTTTTAATTTGTTTCACTTTTTTTTTTTTTATTTCACTTTTATTATTCGGTAACAATTAAAGCATTTTTCTATAGCACTTAGCTGCAAATTGTGACTGGGCCCATAACCTATTGAATATATATAATTAATGTATATACAAACTCCAGGAACACACAAGCCCGATTTGCCAAATAGTAAAACACTTTAATTGTCTTGTCACAACCGCACGCTCTCGTTGTCTTCAAGTAAGTGGCAAGGGTACGCATGTGCATACAAAAAGGAAACAAAAACGTTCTTTGAAAGAGAGGGAGAGAACAAAGAGAGGAGAGGGCTTTGCCTCTCTCTGAGATCTTCATTGTTCATCCCCTTCCCACACACACACCATGTGTATATGTATAAGTGTGACTTTTGGTATTCTCAACAGTATTTAATAAGTATTTCTTTGTGAGACGTGTTTATATAAATTTGTCTCACGACTTCAGATCGAGCACGAATTATTTGATTATTATCTATTGAATGTATAATTGGAATGCTGATCACTTGATCGATGTTTTGTGGTCTAGCTATTAACCAGTCATGATCTGTTTGGAAATCAAGTTGGCATTTAAATGATGGAATGGATGGAATGGAATGGAATTTGAAAGGGATTGAAAAATGTTCCTGTTTGTATTTCTATAAATGTTAAACTTTTTGATTTAAGAGTACCTTCTCCTATTCCAGACATTGTTATCATTTTTGTTGTGTCTATGTCATTAAAGGTATTATTTTTAGAAATCTTAAATAAGCTCCTGTATCTACTAAAAGGGTTAAGGGTGTTTTTGTGTGATAGTTATTTATTTGTATAAATATGTTGATACTGAGATTTATTTTATATATAGTTTCTTTGTGAGGCCTTTTCTTCTTAAGGGAATTTTTTAGTTTTCCTGTTCGGTTTCAATAGCTCTTACTTGAGCATTTGAGTTTCCTCTGTTATTTGAGTTATTTCGGAAAGAACCTCTTTGGTTTCCGCTGTTATTATCTTGGTTTTGGTTTCCATAGTAAATCTGTTTTTGATATTGGCCTTGGCCATAATTTCCTCGATTATTATTATATTATTATTATACTAGTAATATTGGCCTCTACCGCGATAATTTCCCTGGTAGAAGTTATTTCTACCACGTATGCAATTACCTCGATAGTTTCCTCTACCATTGCCTCTATAAAAACTACCTCGGTTGTTTGAATACATTACACTATGGTTATTTGTTTGTTGGGTACTGCAGTGAATTTTTTAAGTTATAACGTCATTCATATTATTGAATGAGCTAGCTTCCAAAATGGTTTTGGTTTTTCCGCTTTCGCAACTCTTTATCAAAGTAGATATTGCTTCTTTTGTGCTGAATTTGTCAGCCTGTTCTGCATTTAGTCCTTCGTCGATATAAGATGCTTCTAGTCATTTGCGAAGGTTATCAAGTTCGTTTGTGAATTGAGTGGCTGTTTTTCCTCTTTGGTAGATATTTGCCATTTTAGCTTTTAGTGCCTCTGAAGTTTCGCCAACAATTGTGCTTTGGAGTTTAGTGATTATTGCATCAATTGTAAGCTCATTTTGGACCTTGTAAAACGCTGGCCCAATTATTTTGGACTTAATTACATCTATAGCAATTTGTTCGTATGGTCCCTTTGTCATGTTGACTAATTTTGTTGCCGTTATGAATCGCTGGAGATTTATTTTTCTTCCATCGAATTGAATTGGATTGGTACTGGATTTGAAATATCTTGGATGTATGCCCTTTTGGCTGCTGATTCGTTGGCAATTGTGCAAGGTTTATTTTCTGCTTCGCTATTGTCAGAATCAGAATCTGTTAATTCTTGATCTGATAGCTCAGATTGAATTAGGATGGCGGGAATTGTTAGATCGTTTAAATATTTTTCTTTTATTTCAAATCAAACTCTTCTTGTTTGTTCCTCTAGGACTTGTTCTACGGCTTCTATTGTTTTCGGTTCTTGTTCCAATGTCAGTGGTGTGCTTAGGATAGTCGGAACTGTTATATCCAAACTATATTTTTCTTTTATACTTGTCAAATTTGATCGTAATTTGATCAAAAATGTAGATACTTGCGACCAATGTGCATTTCTACCTTGTCTCGTTGGTCATATATTTGGGAACCAGCTTTGCTGAAGCAAGTTACTAATATTTCTGCATGTTTATTTGTGGTTTTATTCTAAATCGACCCTTTTTTTCAAAGACTTATAAGATCTATCAACAATAGATCTCTTAATTTTTTACGTAGTTCCTCCCATTTCATTATTCGTAGAAATTACTTTTTAAAAACTACAAATAAAAAGTCATTTACCACTGATTTCACCTGAACACCGGGGATGGTGGACAATACGATTGCTTTTTGTGTTTTAGTGCAATGTATTAAAGCTAAGGATTCTAAATTGAAGGTTTCCAAATATTTAATTTCTAATTCATTTATGCCTATTGGAGTCATTGAGGCTAATTGCTGAATTATTTCTGCAAATTGCTTTGACCATCCTAGGTCATTTTTTAGGCAAATTAAGTGAATATTTAAATTTATTTTGTCATTTATTTTTATCAAAAATTGCACGTAAATTTTTTTTTTTTTTATAAAGATAATTATAATTGCTGTTTTTGTTCTGATATATATTTTTTTTTTTTAGATTTTGTCTAAATCATTAACTTTGCTTTGGATTTTTTTATTAGGCATTTATTGTGAAACAAATATAATTTGCAGATCAAATTTCCGATCAAAATAGAAAGAATTATCATTAACAATATATTTGTAAGATACATTCAACATTATTGGATTCTATTTTATTAATTACATTTACAGTGGAATCCACTGTTTTGGTGTCTATAAGACCCATTTTTGGTAAATTTTATCTCTTGGTTGTCAATTATATCTGGTGTTTTATTATTTGGCACATAAATTTTACTTATACTATTTATTCTCATTACGCATTTGTTTATTTAATTTTATTTTTTTTTAGAATTTAAGAATTATTTTTTTGAAATTTTAATTTTACAAATTTCCTGCCTATTTCCATATAACTTTACGGGCTATACTTCTAATTGGGCAGAGAGAGTTCCGCTCAATTTTACAAAATGCAGCTTTGCAGTTTTAAAACAACGAAAATTTTTTTGAGTGTTTTGCGTTTTCTCGAAATTTTACGATAGTGATGAATATAACCTACAAATAAAAAAATTTGTATTATTATTACAAAAAAACCCATAAAAAGAAAATGAAGTGAAAAAGAAGAGGTGATTCAGACACAAAAAAGAGGAAAAAAAGATATATCTGAAAAAAAAGAAAATTTATGCTACCACAAAATTAGTTTTGTGTGAAAAAAAAGGAAAAAGGAAAAATACAAAACACAAAAATTCAGATACCAATTAAAATAAATAACATCGATCTCATCCGGGAAATCAGCAAGGGAAATACAAAATGGTGTACCTCCTACTCTGGGCAAGTTTAAGTACAATAACAGAAACCTATTTTATTTTCAAGAAAATTTTAATAAAATCAATAAACTCCATAAAATCCTATGTCCAAACTTAGATTTCTACTCTATAAAACAGGAATAGACAGGCAAGTTAGTATAAAAGCATAACGTGGAAGTATTAACAATGGCAAACCCCAACCTAAATATTAACATAAACCGCCCTTGATAAACTTGTTCAACCAAATGAGAGTTCCAGAACCAATAACACAATTGCAGACATTCCCGGGAGGTACCGATATACTTGGCCATTTCATTACTGATGTGGAAGATGTACTCCTTCTTTTACGAGGGACTGATCAGACTCCTATGGGCAGAATCTTCCTCAAAGCCATTAGATAGAAAATTATAGGAGAATCGGACGAGGTGCTTAAAATCTATGTCACCCCATTAATTTGGGATGAAGTAAAAAAGAATCTTATACTGTACTGTTAGCACACCACTTCAGTCGACACATACAGGCAGCGCTAGCTCTGCCTGCTTTACCTTCAAAACCCGGAATCTATTTTTACTAACTCTAGCCTATAAATTCCCTGTGTGGGAGACAAATATGTTGACTTGTATATCTTAGAACCTAAGCAATGCAATGTATTTTTAACTAACAACCCCATTCCACTTCTGTGCAATGGTGGCCCCCTTGACTCTGAAATCGTGTATATAAACCCGACCTTAACCCTAATAAAATCAGTACTCAAGTAATCCTTGTGTATTCAATTACTCTACATTCTACGAGTGAGCTGTGTTATTGGCCCTCATATGCATGATTTTCTCCGAGTTAAACCAATTCAAGTGTTGGTTTAGCGTCCTACTGTCACCAGATTATGTTCTAGGGGCAACCACATATATAAATAATAAAAACTCAATAAATCTATAAACATTTTGGTGACTAATTTCTGCACATATTTTTCCAGACAGATTCCCGATCAACTTGGCGATCGAATCATCTAGATTTAAAGTTGTGAAAATCTAGCTTAATAATCCTGTTATTGAGCAGAATTCATAACTAAGGGTAATTTCCCTCGAATAATTTTCAATTTAGTGCAGAGCTCCACTGTTTATATAATAATAAAGAAATAAAAATCAATTCAAAAATTCTAAGCCTGCATCCATTTCTTGATCAGGATAAAATTATCAGGGAAGGCGGGAGATTGCAAAATTCCAATGCCAAATTCGAAGTAAAACATCCAATTATTCCCGAAAAAGGGCACATTTCTGCATTAATTATAGAAAATGCTCATAATTAAACATAACATGGTGGAATAAGTTTAATGAAAACATACATTCAAAGAAAATATTGGATTTTTGGATTGAGAAATTCTTTAAAGCAAAAATTAAATGAATGTACCAAATGTGCAAGATATCGTCAAATCACCGCAGAACAAGTAATGGGAAATCTACCCAAATATAGGGTAACCATGTCGTACCCATTTTTGAATACAGGTATTGATTACGCAGGACCTTATTATATTAGATGTTCCAAAAATAGAGGTTAGAAAACGTATAAAGGGTATATAGCAGTATTTGTGTGCATGGCAACAAAAGCGATACATTTGGATGTAGTAAGCGATTTAACTTCTGATGCCTTTTTAGCGGCGCTCAAAAGGCTTATCGCAAGAAGAGGAAAGTTTGCTGCTATTTATTCCGACAATGGAACAAATTGTGTAGGCGCAGCAAGGAAGTTGGACGAAGAGTTGGCGAAAGCAATAAAAGAAAATTCCGCGGTTGCACCTCAATTTGGGAAAGCGGGAATTGAGTGGCATTTTATTCCCCCGGCAGGACCTCACTTTGGAGGTATCTGGGAGGCCGGCGTAAAATCTATGAAATACCATCTAAAACGGGTTATTGGTGACGGTAGTCTGACATACGAAGAGATGTCGACATTGTTATGCCAAATAAAAGAAGTTTTAAACTCACGCCCCTATATTTATCAGTTAATGATATAGAGGACAACGAAGTTCTAACACCTGGACACTTTCTAATAGGACGACCACCGCTGGATGCGATTGAGCCCATAAATATAAATGAAAAAATAGGGAATTTAGATAGGTGGAAATTAATTCAAAAAATGAAAAGAGATTTTTGGATTAGATGGAAAGAGGACTACTTACATACACTACGACAGAGGTATAAATGGAAAAAAATATGCCCAATATAGAAAAGGGACAAGTAGTTCTAATAAAGGATGAATGATGTTATCCATCGAAATGGTCTTTAGGAAAGATTGAAGAAGTACATAAAGGTAAGGATGAGAAAGTCCGGGTAGTAAGGGTCAAGATGCATGATGCATGTATTTCTCGACCGATCAGCAAATTTTATTAGAAATAAAGGCTGCCGAAAATAATGAAGAAGTCAAACCAAAAAGGATAACTATGGGTGGATTTAGGGTATCCAAGTTGGGGTTTATAATGAGCATGCTGATATTAATGATATTTTGCCAGATGTCTAATGCAGCAACTTCCTCAGAGAATATATCTAAGTATAAGGTGGAAACGATAAATAAAACGTCAGCAGTATATTTGGATCCAATGGACGAAGTATAAATTGTCTCTTCCTCTTAGAATTTATTTGCCTATTTTGAAATGATAAAAAAGAAAATGCTCTAGTAAACAAGATGAGACTGGTATGTGAGAAGCTTCATAGCTTCGAAGATCAGTGCAACCTTGTACTAGACAATACATTAAAACAACTGACTGAGTTGGAAGAAAACAATAAATTGTGTATGGCTCATAGCAGCCAAAGAACGAAACGGGCCCCATTTGAGTTTATGTGGTTCTTATATCACATTTTGTTTGGAATAATGGATGAATATGATAGGATTCAAATGGAGTAAAATATGAGAAATTTATTAGATAACAAATACAGCCTTGATGAACTAGGCAAAAAGCAATTGTCTATAGTGGATTCAACGGCTAATGTTCTTAAAATGACAAATGAGGAAGTTAATAGTAATTTCATATATATGAACAAACGAATAGAGAATATGACAGCTATACTTCAAGAAAGTTACTACGTTTATATGGAGTCTATAAACTTCTTTATGGTAACAAAACCGTTGACTAGTTTGATTGAAGATTGTGAAAAGCCACAAGCAGGTATAATCAGCTTACTAATTGATATAAATCATAGCCGGCTTAACACTAATGTTCTTAAGCCAAGTCAGCTTAAAGGAGAAATATTTAAGATCAAGGAAAGTCTATCTGAAACATTAGTTTTACCAGGAAAAAGAACTGGAACAGAGCAAAAGAGGTTTATACGCTTTTGACAGCTAGGGGTTTGTTTGTAGACAAAAAATTGACAATAAATGTTAAAATACCATTATTTAGCAGACACCCATCGAAATTATATAGGGTAATTCCAGTTCCAGTTTGGTTTACTAATTACTAATAATAAGTGCCAAAAGTGGCAGGCTCAAAGAAGAATTTGTGAAGGAAATTGGCCTTGGAGTAGGTTTTACATTCAACAGAACTCTTACCTGGAATGATCATATTACAAAGTCTGTAGGGAAAACATATGGCATAATAAGGACATTATGCCTGCCCACCCATATACGTTTACTAATAGCTAAAACCTGCATTGTTCCAGCACTATTTTATGGAGTAGAAGTTTTTTCAAACTGTGACACTACCAGTAAGAACAAAATTAAAGTTCTATTTAATTGCATAGCCAGGTATATATTCAACCAACCACATAGAGGTCACGTATCCGAATTTTCGCTGAAAATATTCGATATCTCGCTAAATTAATGGATAAAGATGCGAAACTTAATTTTTCTGCAAAAAATTATTTTCCAAAAAGAACCTTCGTATCTTTTCGAAAAACTTCAGTTTACATCCTCTAGAAGCGCAAACAATCTTACTTGCATAAGACCAAGATCATTGACATCCGAAAGACAATTTTTAATTAATGCTATTCGATCATGGAATCAGCTCCCAAACCATCTTAAAAATAAAAATATTAGCAGTGCCACGCAATTCAAGATAAAATTATTCACACACCTTAAAAACACTATTACGTAAATTAAATTTAAAATAGAAGGCGACTTAGGTTAGTTTTTATGAAAATTAGTTTTAGGTATAATATAACAATTAAATATTTGCAAACTCTTATTGACTAGCGCATTAACTTATACGTTCCAAACTTGTAGCGTTAGGATGAAATTTTATAATAAATACAAATACAATTGCCAACGATTTGGCATGTGAGCTATGACCACTCAAGCCAGGTAGACCAGCTAATTGTGTATCTAAGCGAACATTAGATTCTAGCTCGCATTGGTTGAACTATAAGCAAAAAGCACTTTTCTTTTTAAGGTTCGTATGAATACAAAAATAAGAATTCAATGCGAACATTAAAAAATGGAATTAGTCAATTTGCCAGAGAAAGGAATTTTAACTCTAAGGTCGGATTGCACAGCTCGCACAGACGATAAAATACTAGTAGCACAATATGATATTAAAACAGAAAGGCAAGATGTGTTATCATCAGCGTATATAGGTGATATCACGGATATACCGAAAATTGTTTGAAGCCCATTTGAGAGCCACTCAACCAACCATAGTGCAGAAATTGATAGGCTATCAAAAGAATTAGCAAATTTAAAAGAATTGAAGGGATTAAGTGTACATCATATATCTGGTCATACATCTCTAATTATATGTACATATGTTGATCGTTGTAATTTTAATTATATATGCAATACGTAAGTATAGCATTTACAGGCAATTGCAAGCCATAACTTTTGAAGGCCGTTTACAAGATGCTTAATTATTTAAAGCGTAATTGTTAAACAAATAAAATGTTTGTATATTGTAAAACGCTGTATTTTATATGTCAATTAAAAATAAAAACTGTACCCTTAGTCTTGCTGGCCCTTGGCAAAATGTTCACACATGAACACGAATACATATAAGTATATGAGCTGAACGGAGCAGCCACTTGTAAAATGACCTCCTGTGAGCGTTCACAGAATGTTTTAGCTACAAGTAATATCAGGGTAGTTGTGATCTCACTTTAGAATGATTTCTCAGTTTAGGGATAAACAAGTCACTCTGTGGGTTATTAGAAATAAGATAATGACTTCAAATATAAGATTTTATGAGTTCTGTGCATGTCACTTGTCAATGGAGCCAGAGCCATAAATTACGATCTGTTACTTAAAATCCAAGGGAACATTTGTTTGCACTTGTAATCTGTACGTGCAGGCCACTTTCGCCTCTAAATATTATCACTTGAAATGTTTCCCACACTACACAAAGGACTTGGGCGGGGGTCAAAATATAGCTCTCCCGCTCAGGGCAAAACAGATGCGGTCTCAGCGTAGGGCATAGATAAGAATAGAATACGAACCACATCAATGTTACTTGCTAAGAATCTTATTGAAATAAAAACAGTTTGAAGTTATAACGCAGCAAATGTAGACGTCATTTATAAGTTCTCTCTAACAACCACAAAGATTCGAAATATATTGGAATCAGGGAAACATACGAACACCATAAAAGATATAACTACTTTCCTCAACTACTGGACAAAATATCAAAATTTATAAATAGTTGCACCACCTGCAAAGTATTTAAATAGAATAGAAACCCACCGGCCATAATCTATAGCAAGCCTGAAAACCCCGACAAACCCCTCGAAATAGTACATATTGACATATATGGTATTAAACACAAACATATTGTAACTATAATCGAGAAGTTTTCCCGTTTCGCTAGTGCTCATACACTGGAAGCACGAAGCAGCATATAATTAATCAGAGCATTCGCCCGGTCTTCACACTAACCGGCGCCTATATAAGCGGAGACACAGCCCCAGATCAGTTACTTGCGTTCCGACGACTCTCGAGGAAACATCGCTAAGGAGGGTATCCGGGTAAGAATTCTGGCAGATAGTCTTGGTAGTGGTGGTGGATCCGTACGAGTTCGATTTTAAGTCGGATTTACGAACTGATGAGGATCACCGACGCCCGGTGTGGTTTGCGAAATACGCACCCAGCCTGGTCGTGATCACTGAGCTCGGCACGGCTTGCGTTATTCCGGCCCATCTTTGTGAGTTTCCGACCCGGAAACTATACGGAATAAACGGCAGGTCGAAACTCACGATGCCCACCACTCCCACATCCCACTAGAAAAACCAAGTAGATCGTTCCTCTCAATGATCCAGAACACTACGAACCCGATGTACTCGAACGACGAGACACGACGAAGCCAGCAGTGCAACAATCGGCCCTTCCGCAACGCCGACGCCAAGCAGGGCGCAATCGGCCAGTCCGCAGCGCCAACTCCAAGCAGTGCAACGCACGGCTCTTCCGCAGCGCCAGCATTATAAGATTCCCATTCACAAAGCAGTGCACCAATCAGCAAGCAGTGATATACTCGGCCCTTTCGCAGCGGTGGTATCAATTAGCAAGCAGTTCTGCAATCGAATCTTCCCCAGAGTCGACATCACTCAGCAAGCAGTCCTACACTCGGCCCTTCAGCAGCGCCGACGTCAGCCCAGCAAGCAGTACCACACTCGCCCCTCCCATAACGTCGATGTAATTATAATAAGAAACGTAGCCATAACCAACTATACTATTAAATATAACCATACTCTGTAGCGTTCGATTTGTGTTATTCTTTGGGGAAAGGGCGGTAAACCGCTCTAAAGCGGAAATAAATTTCTGTTTCGAACCCTGGCTTCGGCGAGCTATACCGCCTCCCGAAACAGGGTCGTTACAGTGGCGCCCGCGCAAATTGAACACAAAAAGACAGTAACCTCAAATAGAGACACCAAAGATCGATTACCCTCTTCCTCAACACAACACAAAATAACACCATGGCAGATAAGTTAACTCGAGGCTGAATACGCATCACCAATAAAGCCCAACTGGAAGCCTGCCTAAAAGAATTCGAGGCCAGAAGCCACAAGCCAGAAACACTGTGCGAGGACATGCGAAGACAAATGTCAGATTTTATTAAAAACGGCAACCACAGTGAGGAAACCATCAACCGCCTTCTAGAACTGTCTCAGAAATACGAAAGAAGCCCATCACCAGCACCTAACGGAACAGGAAATCAACCGAAAGGCATTAGTGGGACAACCGACACAGAGGAACACATCTTATGAATTTTCATATTAGAATGCGGAGGCACCACAGCGAAAATTAAAAAAGAACAATAGGAACCAACGCAGAAGCAAGGAACACAACGATCACTAGATACGGAACAGAACACTAACAGAATCACAGATCCAAGAGACCCCCAAAAGGGAGTTGACAAGCCAAATCAAAGGAGTTAGTCACATTGCAAGCCACAACCTCGAAACCCAGCAATGCAATCAATAATAAACAAACAAGTCGACGAACTTAGCACAGAACCTCTGAGAACCCTCTGGGCGGAGTGCGAGCCCACAGTTCGCCAGTGATAATCGTGGAGAAGAAAAATAATGAATGGAGACTTTGCATAGACTATAGGCAGCTGAACGAGCACTCTGAGCGAGACGCTTACCCAGTACCCCGAATGGATCATATCCTCAACCAACTACGCGAGGCAAAATATATAAGCACACTAGATCTAAAAAGCGGCTACCGGAGATACCGATGGACGCTGCGCCGACGCCAAGCACTACACAATAGGCCCTTCTGCAGTTCCGTCGCCAAGCAGTGCGCACTCGTCCAATCCGCAGCGCCAGCACCAAGCAGTGCAACTCATGGCCCTTCCGCAGCGCCAGTGGTACGCACCATCAGTGCAACCTTCGGATATCCAGCAGTATATGATTCGGCCCTTCCGTAGCGCCAATCCCACTCACAAAGCAGTGCACTACTCAGCAAGCAGTGATATACTCGACCCTTTCGCAGCGGTGGTATCAATTAGCAAGCAGTTCTACAATCGGCCCTCCCCAGAGTCGACATCACTCAGCAAGCAGTCCTACACTCGGCCCTTCAGCAGCGCCAACGTCAACCCAGCAAGCAGTACCACAACCGGCCCTCCCACAACGCCGATATAATTATAATTAGAAACGTAGCCCTAACCAATTATACTATTAAATATAACCATAATCTGTAGCGTTCGATTTGAGTTATTCTTTTGGGGAATGGTATGTAAACCGATCTAACTAGGAAATAAATTTCAGTTTCGAACCCTGACCACGGCGAGCTATACGGCCTCCCGAAACAGGATCGTTACATAAGAACTAAATATTAGAGTATGTTGCAGGGAAATAATGTATTTTTACAAGCTAAAATGCCCAAATGGCGGCTAAAATACATCAGACAACTCGAAAATAATAATCTCCTGGTATCAAAAATACCAAGAACTCTCATGTCTTCTGATGGCAGAGACCCTTTCTACTTAGAAAACACAGACAACTGCAGTGTCACGTTAAATGACACGTTAAATGACAAGCAAAGCTCCCGGTCCACCCACACGTTTTACCAACGGAACATTAGAGTTCCCTTCCTTGGAGAGACTTGACAAGGATCGGTCCATCTCCAACGCGTCAACAATTCATTTCGTGGAGATAACCACTTTTCACAAACAGTGACTACAGCATCTTGGCCGCCTTAAAAATAATTATACCTATTCTATCCGTAGTTTCCTTCAGAAGAAATCAAATTAAATCCAACCTACACTCCGTTGGCATCGCTCTGGCCGTCGCTCTATTCCAAGGGGGCAGGAGTTATGAATCCACCCCTGGCCGGGCCCATGGTCATGCATCCCCCCTGGGTAGCTCCATTTCGTACTGAGTTTCCAGGAGCATCGATTATCAACGCCAACACTAAAAACACCAAGCTGACACCGATTCACGAGCATAGATCAGCAGCGTCCACACTAACTACTAGCTGACACTGCCATAGGAGCATTGACCAGCAGCCTCAACACCAACTACTAGCTGACACCGCTACACATGCATCGGATGGTCGTGGTGGATGCAAGCCAGCCGCTGCGTCGGCAAGAATGGTAAATGGCCGATTGTTTCCAAATAATTTCAGTTGCTCTGCTGCGACAGAGCTAAGGTTGTTTTTAAGACAATTGAAAATATAAAATCAGTCTCAAATCGCAACTGCAAAGAATACGTGTTTTTATCGAACCTTAACTGGCGCAGAAGTTTACAAAACATAGTTAAACAGCGACCCGGGGAAATACAAGTGACAAACAACATCAATATAAAAAAAAAAATTAGTGCAGTTTTCCTAATTACAAAAATTTATAAAAAAAAACAAAGAAGTTAAAAACTTATATGGAAAATTCGTGCAGTTTTAAATCAACGAAAAAAAAATAACAAAAAACCCCATAAAGAAAATGAAGTGAAAAAAAGCAGTGATTCAGACTCCAATAAAAAAGACGAAAAAAGATATATCTGAAAAATAAAGAAAATTTGTGCTACCTTAAAATTAGTTTTGTGTGAAAAAAGCAAATGAGAACAATAAAAAACACAAAAAAATCAGACAGCAATTAAAATAGATAACATCGATCTCATCCGGGAAATCAGCAAGGGAAATACAAAATGATGTACCTCCTACTCTGGGCAAGTTTAAGTACAATAACAGAAACCTATTTTATTTTCAAGAAAATTTTAATAAAATCGATAAATACCCTCACTACCCCAACAATCAGCTGGGAGTTCGCTTAACATAAACCGCCCTTGATAAACTTGTTCAACCAAATGAGAATCCCAGAACCAATAACACAATTGCAGACATTCCCGGGAGGTACCGATATACTTGGCCATTTCATTACTGATTTGGAAGATATACTCCTTCTTTTGCGAGGGACTGATCAGACTCCTATGAGCAGCATCTACCTCAAAGCCATTAGATATAAAATTATAGGAGAATCGGAGGAGGTGCTTAAAATGTATGTCACCCCATTAATTTGGGATGAAGTACAAAATAATCTAATACAGTACTTCTGCAACTCGTTAAAAGATTCTCATATCCAAATTAGGAAATTTAAGAGAAGGTAGACTAACGTTTAAAGAATTTCATAAGCAAATTATGGAATTACAATCAATGGGTACCTCGCTTTAAAAGAATCTGACGCTAGTGCGACACTATACGAAAGGAGTTTTTTTAGTCAGCTATGTCTGGACCAATTCTTAACAGGATTTAACGATCGCGTAGGATCAATTGTAAGGGCTATGAAGCCCCAGAACTTAGGCGAAGCTTTCATGGCTTGCAATAGGGAACATGAGATAAGGACAAAAAACGGGGAAGATAGATGGCACAACCAAGATGTACAAAAGCGAAATACATCTACCGTACGATCTAACACTACTTATGGTCACCAAAATAATCATACACAAAGATCGAATCCTTTTAATAATCGATACCGTAATAACTCTTTGAAAATAATAACCAATACATTAGGAAAACCGTTCAATCAGCTATAGCCCATCATCCGTTAATCGCAATATAACCCAAAATAATCCTATAGCAGAAGAAATAAAATCGACCCAAAGCTCCAGGGCCTCAAAGCCCTACAGAGCCGGTAATGAAACAGAACTAAGAAACATTGAAGGTACGTCAAAATTTCGGGTAGCAGCCTAGCAGGACCCACAAGCCCCCTAATCTAAAGGGGCAAACCTCTTAAACTCCTTATAGACTCAGGGGCAATGGCCTCGATCATAGACCCAAAATTTTTGGATACCGATCACACTATTAAATGTCCCCTAACAATAGTTTCAGGATTATTTATTAAAACAGAAAAAATAAGCACTAAAGCCAGATTCGCCTGGTTCGAAGAATTTAAAGTTAAAGGTAATTGAGAATTTTTGGCTTTGGAATTTCATAACTAATACGATGAACTTATCGGAATGGACCTACTTAAACAGCTAGGTGCCAAAATCAACCTTTTAAATTTTACTCTGACTACTTAAACGGCAACTCTCCCAATTCTTACTAAAATAGATAACACTGTCTTAGTTAACGTCTACGAAGGGTTATCAAAGAAAATAATAACAAAACAGGTAGACGTGGAAACTGAAAACTTTCTTTGTGACCCAATAGAAATTTCAGAAAACCTACAAATTTCTGAAGGTCTCTATAAATCAACTAATTATAAAGTAACGATTGAAGTCTGCAATTTTCAACGGTTCCTATTCAACTAATTTCACAAAAAATCCATTCGGTTCAACCCTATTCAGACAACTTTATCGAAGTATATAGTCTCCAATTAAATGAAAATCATTCCAACTCGAAGAATGACGTCTCTAATAAAATCAACACCCAAAATCTGTCATCTGAGGAGAAAGAAGCCCTTCTAAAGATTTGTAAAAAATACACAATAGGGAACAAGATTTATCTTTTACCAATAGGGTTAAACATAGTATTAAAACCACAGATGACTCTCCACTATATACGAAATCTTATGTACCCGTACTCACAGAGAAGAAGTCCGAAAACAAGTACATGACCTCTTAGAACAGGGTATTATCCGCTCAAGCTACTCCCCTTGGAGCATCCCAGTTTGGATAGTTCCAAGAAAGTCGACGCCAGTGAGACTGAGGCGCAACACAAGCAAACGAGAGCATATCAGCTGTCCTGCGAGTCCATGGTGTTTCTTACCAAGAAGGTGAAAATCTAAAGTCACTGTTTCACTCACTGTGTTTCAATGTGAAACTTACGCCGCCACCGAGAATTCGCGAAGCATTTTGTATATCACCAAGATGGCCCAATCCGACCGCGGACCCGGTCATTATAATAAAATTCGAGCACGTGCGCGATTAGGCTACTGGCGGCTGGTGCTTACCGCGAGAATTTAAGCAGCCATTAATCCTTGAGCCGCTGGGTATGAATTCGCTGGCTGCTGTTTACCTTAATAAGCAGATCTCAAGAGTAAATTATGAGAACTTCAAAGAGGCGATGCGCGATCCAATGCGTCGGAGATGAGGTATTGTGCGTTGAGAGTATGCAAAAGCTTTTTGATGAGAAATTTTGTGCTGATAAGGAAGGCGAACTAAGTGGAGCTCCAGATAATCAAAATGTTTTTCGTTAGATGATATCTCTTAAATATGAAATGTATTAGGGTTAGTTTTACTTCTGTAGTAATAGTTATTTATATTAACTGGTACAAATTGATTGTTATACCAGAGGGTATTATAATTTGCAGAGATATTATAATTTAAGTCGGAAGTTTGCAACGCAGTGAAGAGGACGTTTCCGACCCTATACAGGATATATATTCTTGATCAGCATCACTAGGAGAGTCGATCTAGCCATGTCCGTCCGTCCGTCTGTCCGTCCGTCTGTCCCTCAGTCTGTCCGTGTGTCCGTCCGTCTGTCCGTCCGTTTCTACGCAAACTAGTCTCTCAGTTTTAAAGCTATCTGCTTGAAACTTTCCCTAAAGTTGTCTTTCTATTGCAGGAAGTATATAAGTCGGAACGAGCCGGATCGGACGACTATATAATATAGCTCCCATAGGAACCATCGAAAATAAATAAAAAAAAAATGTATAACATTGCTGTTTCTTAATTTTGTTTTTTTAAGATCTTCGACATATAGATATAGCTACTATTTCAGAATTACGGTATAAATTTCATCTAAATCGGACGACCATAACACAAAAAAACAATAAAAATATTAAAAAAATTCTTTTTTAAATATAACTTTTTTATTTCGTAATTTTTTTTAGAAATTCTTTTGACTAATTATTAATTTGAAATACGTTTTTAATTTTATTAAAATCGGAAACAATATCATATAGCTGTGATAAGAACTATCAAATAATTGATCTGCGAATCATCATAGATTCAATGCTTTTGAACATCTGCAAGGGTATATGAACTTCGGCTTGCCGAAGTTTGCTTCCTTTCTTTTTTTTAAATTGCGTTGTTTTTTAAAAATTATTAAATTTATTGATGTAGAGGCAAGCCAATCGAATAGTCGTGCAGTATTAAAAGTTCTTGCCAAACAAAATAAAGGGTTACATATTTGTCATATAAATGTGTAAAGTCAGTGCAAGAAGATTATAGAGTTCAAGTTGGAAAAGTTCAACATAGATTTATTTTGTATATCTGAAACGTAGGTTAAGTCAACGTAATGATTTAATAGTTGCATGCGAAGGTTACGATTTGTATTAATTCAAAATTTAAAACATAACTTATATATAAGCAGCCATCAGGAAATGCAGTAGAGTATATCAGAATCTGATCAGCTTTCGTTGCGAGCAGACGCGTGTTTCATTTCGTTATGACCCCATTTACGTGCTCTGAGTGCAATGTTGACGTTTCGCATGCGCAACTTCGCGTTTTTGAGGCGGTTCGATGTTCATCGCTTTGTCATCGCACTTTCCACACTTCTTGTGTTAATTTGCCTGAAGAAGCAATAAAATTGCTAACCATTATGCCGAAACTGTTATGGCAATGTGATAGCTGCGCACTCAAAAACAGACGAAATCATTGAGGAACTTCGTGAACTTAAAAGTCTATTCTTGCACTTAAATACAAAGTTTCAAATCGGGTTTCCCGAATCTATGGAGGCCCGGCTAATGTTAACACCAATAAGCGGAAGAAGGAAAAAGCTGCCAACAAACCTCCGGCTTCATCTACTTCCCATCATACCAATCACGTTGTGTCAGACCATAACCCGCCCACAGAGGGCTTTATGGTTGTCCCCAAGAAAAATAAGAAGAATCGTAACAACAAGAAGCATATTATTGGTTCGACGTTCGCTTGGGATCAACTTACAGTATTGCCCAGCAAAAGATTGTTGCATATAGGCAAATTCGCTGTAAACACAAAGCCAGAGGCGCTGTGCAAGATTGTTTCTGACAAGCTAAAAGTAAATTCTAAATGCATATCATGCTATTCATTAACAAAAAAAAAAGAGAGAGCACCCTGAAGTTCATTAACTTTAAGCTTGGAGTCCCGGAGCAGTATTATCAGACCGTCTTAAGCGGTGATTTCTGGCCACAATCAGTTAAGGTGAGCCGATTCATTCACAGGGATAGAGAGCACTTGGAGTCTACCGTGGTTACACATTGGTTGGGGAACCATTGCGGACATCTACCCCTGCCAAGCTTCCATCAAAAAACCCCCAGTATTTGACGTCACTGGCTCTGACGTCATTAGCGGTTCACTTTCGTGCATCATTTATAACTGCAGTTCTCAACTTCATCACCAACAACAAATGCATAAGCTGGTGCTTAGGTCGCTCGCTCTCTAGATCGTTCTTTCGAATCAAGGCGCGCAGCCGCAGCTGTTTTAGCAACAACAACAATACGGCGCTCTCTTCGGAGTTTCGTCTCTCATCATCATGCAGCTTCATACTCTAAGTCGCTCTTGACGGCTGTTTTTTCTGATGTACCCAGTGCATATGATAGTAGCGCGCTCTTCATATTGGCGCTCTATCCATCTCCTGTTGCCTCGCCGCTTCGCTTTACTCATGGATGGCTGAGCGATTGCGTTGAATTATCACTCTCTTCGCACCTAAATTTGCAACAACAACGAAATCGGATGACTTTGCCCTGTTCTTTAAGCAGCTCCCTACTTGAAAAGGGTCCGCTTCTATACAGCTCTCTCTTCCGAGTAAAATCTCACTTTTTTACGGACGCTTGCTCTCTCCACATGTTTCTCTTCTATTGCCTCTCTCTGTTGATGAGCTTTCTGCATTGCGCTCCCAAGGGCACTTACCGACTCTGGAAGTATCTGCAAGTAGGTATTTTACGATTGTGCGAATGGATTGCAACTATAACCTTCGTAATGATAATCTCCCACTACCAATACGTATCCTGACTGGAATATTGCGTACGGCTCTGAATGGCTTTTTTGGACTTGCGAGGCAAAGGCTGCCTGTGGTTTTTACGATACCACTTCATGACTTCCGTTATGAAGCTATGGCAACGGTTTCAGAGAATTCATCAGACAAAAGAATTGGAAGTAATTGCCTTAAAATTTATTTGCAAAACATATCTGGAATGAGAACCAAAACTCAGTCCGTCTTTATGAGCACTTCCAATAGCGATTATGACATAAAATTATTGGTTGAAACCTGGCTCAACCCCAACTCCAACTCCAATGAGTTCTTTGATACTAACTTATTCCATGTCTATCGCAAGGATAGAGACTTCAGCAGAATGAAGTGCGAGAGAGGTGGAGGCGTCATCGTTGCTGTCCGCCGTACCTTCTCCTACTGCACAGCTGTACTTTCAAAGGAGGACTCTCTTCTTGACCAGTTGGCTATTGAGGTATCTGGATTGTCTGGGAAGACTGTAATAGTTGCTTCTTATATTCCCCCTGGAAGTGACTTTACGCATATGAATGTCATTGCCAGCTAACATGCCAGCATAGATTACTCTGTTGGTCTCGTTGTGACAGTAGATTTTAATTTGGGATCTGTTGTATGGTCTAGTGATCCGCAATCCCATGCTGTGGTGCCTGGCAATGTACACCAGCCACATGAAATTATTGTCATCGATGGTTGTTATAGTATGGGCCTCACCGAAAAAAATTATATTTTTTTATGATTTGCATAGGCTACTAGATTTAATATTCATCAATTCTATTGTTCATTCTTGGTTAGCCTTGCTGAATTTAGCATTTCTAGTTTTGATGTTCATCATAAGTCCTTAAGCATTAATATTGAATTTTATAATTTCTTACCAGTTGTTAACTTTATTCCTATGTATAATTTTGATCATGTCAGTTTGGTTGCCGTAAGTGATTGTCTCACGTCAATGGATTGGGTTTCCTTGTTATCAAATGCTTGCATTGAGACCAACTACAATAACTTTCTTGTCGCTTTAAAAAATACTCTTGACACCACTTGTTCAACCAAGGTACGGGGTTCCTATAGGCTTCCTTGGTATACTAAAGGTCTCCAGAAATATAAAAATCTAAGAAACAAGTTCTACAAACGGTTCATCAGATGAGGTAATCCAGAGGATCGTGATAGATATAGACAACATAAGCTGGAATTTAAGTTTCTTAATAAATTTCTATATAATCAATACATTTCCGACATTAAAAATAGCTTAAAGTCAAATCCAAATGTGTTCTGGCGTTTTATTAATTTAAAGAAATCTTATTCTTCCATACCGTCTACTGTGTCATATAACAATACTACTGTTAATTCTGGTACAAATATTGCAAACTTATTTGCTTCCTTTTTTTCGGCCAATTTTGAGCCTGCTTGTGACTGGAATGACCAGCAAATTCTAAATAATATTTTAGAAATTTGTAATATTGGTTCCCTTGAAATAAATGATGAGGACATTTGCGAAGCTATTTCGCAATTTGACAACTCCATTAAGCCGGACATTGATGGAGTTTCTTAATTTTTTCTTAATTAATTTTATCATAGTCTTCTTCAACCCCTTAAGATTATCTTCTCGTCTTTGCTTTCTCAGGGTAAATTTATTTCTAGATTGAAAATTGCCAAAATTCTACCGGTTCATAAAGGCGGAAGCAAGTCTGAGTTTTCTAATCACAGGCCTATTGCTAAAATAAGCAATATTGCTAAGCTATTTGAGAGAATTGTAGTTATAAAATTATCCTTCCTGATACGTACTTATATTGACACTAATCAGCACGGGTTTATGCCCGGCCGTTCTACGACCTCGATTTCAGCTATTTTCGCGAAACATTGCATACAAGCCTTTGAGATACATTCGTAAGTAGACACAGTTTATACTGATTTCGCCAAGGCTTTTGACAAGGTTTCTCACTCTGCCTTGCAAGCAAAACTTTTTAAGCTTGGTATTCATGGTTCTTTTCTAAATTGGATATCTTCTTATTTGGCAAACAGATCCTATCATGTTGAAGTCAGCGGGTTTGTTTCTTACTTCTATGAAGCAACCTTTGGTCTTCCCCAAGGCAGTTCTCTTGGTCCTTTGCTTTTTATTATTTTTTATTATGCCGAAGGCATATGCATTGTTCGGATTTGTCAAAAGAAACATTATACTTTTCAAGGACACATACTCACGACTAACAGTGTTCTCAGCATTTGTGCGTTCAAGAGTGGAATATGCTCCCTTTATTTGAAACCCTTCAGGTGTTGCTCATATCAATAGAATTGAAAGACTGCAGAAAAAATACCTCAAATTTGCACTTCAGCCGTTAAACTTTTCGGAACCTTTGCCAGCTTACTCTAGCCAATTTTGCCTACTGCGTACCTGCAGTCTAGTAGATCGGCGTTCGATAGCGAGCTTTCTCTTTATCAACGATGTTATAATTGGTTATATCGAATTTCCATTCATATTAAGCTCAATTAAATTCAATATCCCAGCCAGGAGTCTCCGTATCGTCATGCTATTTTTTGAAAGTGCTGCGAGGACTAACTATGCGCGGAAAGAGCCAATATTAAGAACTTTAAGACTTTTTAACTCTTTGCCACTAAGTATTCGATTGGATTGGGGATCCAAGAAGTATGTGCTTAGGTAATTACTTAGGGAATATTTTTTAATTAATATTAAGTTTTAAAGTAAAGTTAGCTAATAGCCAGATAAGGATTTATCCATCCATTGGCGAATAAATAAATAAATATATTTCTACAAGGGAGTGGAAGTGGTAGCGCTTCTAACATGCTCTTGGGGTGTGATTACCGACCACACCGTACGATTGATTATTATAATTTTATTTAAGAAGTATCCTCAATGTGTTTTAAATATAATAAAGTTGTAATAACCGAGGACTTTAATAGTAATTTGGTTATTGAGAGGCATCTAATGATAGAGATGGAAAGCCTAGGATTGATTCCTGCAAATTCTACCATACCTACGTACTTCTCAAATACTCTCAACAGCATTATCCATATAGTTGTCTCTGTCTCTGAGCTCTAATGAATCCGACAATGAATGAGGCGAACAATGTAGTGTCATACCCGTATAACAACGTGTGAAATGTTTATAATAAGGGGACTGTTGACAATACGGGTATGACATTACATTGTTCAGAGACATAGACAACTATATGGATACTGCTTTAGATTTCTGTTCTTATAAAATCACGTTCACGCTGCCTTTTTAACGTAAAATTCATACTTTATGGTTTTGTTTATTATATTTATATTTAATTTATTTATTTATTTATTATATATATATTTTATATATTTATTTATATTTTAATTTTTAAAGGTTTTCAGTTGTTACGTTTTAGTGGTAAAAAATATTTCGTATACATTTAAGCCTCGCTTTTTCATTTTGTTTTGTCGTCAACTCCAATAAATTGTACTTTCTAAATTCAATGTTGTATTGTAATTGCAATTGTATCGGTTCTGACAATTTTCCTCATTCGTTGCTTATTGGAATCGTCAAAGATTGTCTTGCTCGAACTTACGTAAGATCGTATATTTAAAATAAAAAATTAGCAATGAATGAGGCCAACAATGTAGTGTCATAAGCCCATAACAGGCGTTAGAAATGTTTATGTCTAATGTAATGTCATGTCAATGTTTGACAAATGAAGTAATGGGTATCTCGGAATATACCGGCTGGATGTCTAGGTTTTTGGCAATACGTCATTCGCCCCTCCCTTAAAAAATTCAACATCCTTTTTTATGATTTAAGTATTGATGGTTAAAACTATAGTTATTAATATTATGAACACAATCCATTTGTACACTGTTTCTTGTTTTTCTTGATAACTAATTGATATCTTAATCTTTAACAATGGATATGGTTTAAATAATATTACATTCGTGCTAGATAATATAATTTTATATTCGTTTATAATCTTTGAAGTAGTAAATTTTATGTTTCCTATTTCTAAATTGCATTATCTTAGTTGTATTATCTTGTTTCCTGTATCTTTTTGTTGAATATTTCGCAATGTTGTTTAATTTGTGTTTTGCTTAAATTATATGCTACAATGATGTTAGGTTCATATATTTTATAGATTCACTCTCTGATACATATGTGTGTTGGCAATTCGCTAATTGATTCGTAAGAATTTGAGGGATACATTGATCAGTGATTATACATTTTCGGTCTAATATATTTGCAATTAAACTTGCTGTATTTTCCAATTAAAAAAGATTGTTTTTATCAGTTACAAAGTTGTAATTTATGTCAATTTATCGGCTAATATTATCTGGGTATTTTATAATTCCATACTTTTGGATTTATTGAAATGAAGTTGTTATATGAACTAAAATAAAAGTGTCTTTAGTCTGGATACTTATCCAAGCTGAAGTTTTGATTGATAATGTCATGTCATGTCTTAAAATTTTAGGATTGAATATTCCTATTCTTGTTAATTTTAATGTTTAATTAAGATATTAATTAAAAGTTTAATATCTAAAAATGTGTAATGCATCCATTTCTTCTTCATCTTTTATAAGCCTTTTTATGTCTTCAGATTGTCTATTTATTATTGTAACTATTTCATTAAAGTCTTTACTTTCAATTACTTGATCTTGTAAATTTTCTAATTTATCTTCTAACTCTTTTTTGTCGTCTTCTGTTAATGCTGCAAATAAGTATTTATAAGCAGTTTCTACAATATTCATTAATCCTCGTTTTGTTTTTGTGAAATAAATTACAATCCCTGTGTTCAGAAGTAAATAACCGTCATTTGAAGTGATAGGTGTAATACTTTGCCAGCTTACTCTAGCCAATGTTGCCTACTGCATACCTGCAGTCTTGTAGATCGGAGTTCGATAGCGAGCATGATCTTTCTCAACGATGTAATAATTGGTTGTATTGATAGTCCCTTCCTATTTAACTCAATTAAATTCAACGTCCCAGCCAGGAGTCTCTGTACCGTTCTCCCATTAAACGAAAGTGCTGCGAGGAGCCAATTTTATGAGCTTTAAGACTGTTTAACTCTTTGCCAGCGAGTATTCGATTGGGTTGGAGATCCAAAAAAGATGTGCTTAGGCAATTGCGTAGGGAATGTTTTTTGATTAATATTAAGTTTAAGAGTTAATTTAGCTGATAAGTCAGATAAGAATTAATCAATTGGCGAATAAATAAACAAATACTCATTTGTTGAGCTGTTGTCGATGTTACTCTCGTCCACGTCATTATCATGATCATTTTCAAAATCAGATTCAGTACTGTCAGGTTCCCTGGAATGATTAGATAGATTTAGTGCTTTAGCTTTTTTAAATTTACTTATTACTTTATGACATCTGTTAGTTTCTTGCCAATGCTTTTCGTCTTTCTGTTCTAATGCTCCTGTCTTTTTGAATGGGTTTACAAATTTCGCTTTACGTTTCATTTCTTTTTCAACTTTGGTATACTTAAGATCTACTTCATGTTCTTCGCTATCTCATGCAGGGCATGACACCGGTGGAGGCCTTAAAGAAGGCAAATGAGCTGAGAGAGCAGCCGGCATTGGGGCAGCACCGGCTGGCAAACGGCTGAACACCAGCCGCACACCACCAACGGATACCCCCAAGAGGTCTAGGCACGGCACAGGGGCTAGTGAGACGTCCTCACGGGTCCCTGAGCAAGAGGGGCCTAGCATATCAGCAGCAGCAGCGGCAAAAAGGCAAAGGTGCAGGCCAGGAAGATACCTTCCCAGCCCCGCCAAAATCAGCAGCCGACAACCGCTGGAAGACGACCCTCTAGCTCGGCACCACCGGTCATCGGACCCCGTCCGACATATGCGGAGGCTGCCAAGAAAGCTACGCTCATCAGGGTGGCCATACTCCCGGAGGGTTTCCCGGCGGCCAGCCAGACCGCGGAGGAACTATCCGGGCTCCAGGAATCGGTCATGGACGAGATGCTCACGTCAGCGTGGAGCGGTCCGGTCGTTTTCAGGGGAATCCACTTCAGAGTGGGTTACCTGATTATCAACTGCCTGGATGACTCTCTCTCTTCACCAGACATCACAGTGAACCAAACCTCGGTGTGATGGCTGCAACAAGCAGCACTCGGCTAGCCCAGGTAAACAACCATCGGGCCAAAGCAGCATCTGCTGTCTTGGCGAGGATGTTCACCTCCCAAACTTAGGACTAGCCCTTGTACAGGAGCCATGGTGGCACCATGGCATTAAAGGCCTGTACACGAAAGACAATAAGGTAATATGCGATCCAGGATGATTTCCTCCCAGATCATGCATCGTTTTAAGGAAAGATATCAATGTAGTATCTTTTCAGAGTTCATGAGCAGAGACTGCGTCGCCGTAGCCATCAACGGCACAGGACCTGCACCAAAGCTAGCAGTGGCCTCTGCCTACTTTGCCGGGGAGGAGGCCTGTCCACCGCCAGGAATACTCGGGCTCGTGGACCACTGCCGGACAAAGAAGATCCCCCTCATCATAGGATGCGATGCTAACGCGCAACATGTGATCTGGGGCAGCACGGATGTCAACAACAGAGGTGAGCAATTACTAGAATTTATTTTAAACAATAACCTAGAGATCTGTAATGTCGGCGCCAGGCCGACATTTTTTACTAGGGTACGGGAAGAGGTGCTAGACATAACTCTAGCAACCAATTCATTTAAACCCCACATTAGGAACTGGCATGTGTCACCAGAAGAATCCATGTCCGACCACAGGACAATTTTGTTTGAGGTTGCCTTCAATACAAAAAGATGTAACACTAAAAGAAACCCCAGGAAAACAAACTGGGACAAATTCAGGTCAACGCTAGAGCTCAATCTTTCCAACGAACCGTCAGGATACCTTAGACATCCCTTGGAATTAGATAGAGCGATAGACAACCTAGGTCACGAAATAGTGAATGCCTTTGAAGACAATTGAAGACAACAAACCAAAAACTGATAGGAACTGGGGACTATACAGGCATAGCCTGACGCTCTACAACAAAGAGATCAGGAAAGCCAAACGGAAAAACTATAGGAACTTCTGTGAGACAATAAGTAACGTCAACGAGGGCGCAAGACTGCACAAAGCAATGGCTAAAAGTGAAACGGATAGTAATTTAGCCCTGAGGAAAGGGAATTACACCTTCACCTCCACGGATCGGGAGAAATTAGAATTGCTATTTGACACGCATTTCCCGGGGAGTACTCCCACTACGGGAAACATAATGCGTGATCAACATAGAACCCCTAAGACAAGTGACTAGGCAGCAGCCAAGTCTATAGTTACGCCCGAGAAACTCAAATGGGCTATTGGAACCTTCCAAACATTTAAATCACCGGGATTAGACATGATCTCTCCAGCTTTCTTAAAGCCTAAGAAGACTAATGGTGAGCAGCCTAGCCCTTGGACACATCCATTGGATACAATTGACAGCAAAAAAATACCTATCTGTGCCTTTCTAGACATAGAGGGAGCCTTCGACAACACATCACATGATGCGGTTCGAGCTGGAAGGAACACAGAAGGAACTACGAGCAAATGGATTGGCAACCTACTTGAATCCAGGCAAGCAACTTGTACACTGGGTTCGGATAGCGTGACAATTGCAACCAACAGAGGCTGCCCGCAAGGAGGAGTACTCTCCCCTTTGCTATGGAGTCTGCTAGTAGATGAGCTTCTCAGCAAACTTACTGAAAAAGGAATCCAATGTCAGGGGTACGCCGATGACATCGTGATAAACGCCAGGGGCAAATTTGAAGCGACACACTGCGACATCGTCCAACTTGGACTAAAGACAACGCTAGACTGGTGCAGGGAGGTTGGACTCAACTTAAATCCTGATAAGACAGTCATCGTATCCTTCACAAGGAAGTAAAAACTACAGAGAATGAGACAAATCTCACTGCTAGGAACTCCTATAGAAACTAGCCGAGAGGTTAAATATCTAGGAATCACCTTGGATAGTAAGCTGAACTTCGCTTTCCATGTCAAAAAGACATTGGAAAAGTGTTACAGAGCACTCAATACCTGTCGAAAAATTGCTGGGAAATCCTGGGGAACCAGGCCTCAGATAATACGATGGCTATACTTAACGATTGTGAGACCAATCCTCACTTACGGAGCACTTGCATGGGGTAAACGAGCTAAGCTCACCAGCATGCAAAACCAGCTAGGAAAGTTGCAAAGACTTGCCTGCGTATGCATGACAGGGGCAATGAGGACCTGTCCTACAACTGAATTAGAAATTCTGATGGAGCCAACACCACTCCACTGTGTAATTGAAATTTAACGCAAAGCTTCATTCCTGAGAATAAGCACTGAGGGCACAGGTAGTGGTTACATTCTAAATAACAGGGATGCGACTAATCTGTTAGGTGAGGTGCCCCTAATACTCCACCCTAGGGATGAAATGACAGCCAAATTAATCTTCGAGCAGAACTTCACAGCACACCTAGGCAATAAAAAAGATTGGACCACATTGTCTGAAGTGCACCCTATGGCTAAACACACCAACACAAGGCACGGGCCTTGGAGTGGTAGGGCCTCGCATAAAATACCACGAATCCCTTGGCCAATATACCAGCATATTCCAGGCTGAGGTATGTGCCATTGGACGTTGTACAGAGCTCAACATACAGCGTGAATACAAGGAAAAGGACATATCGATCCTTTCGGACAGCCGAGCGGCAATTACTGCTTTACATAGTAACAAAATCACCTCGAATATACTGGGCAGCCGATACAGGCTGGCCCTCAGATGGATTCCGGGACATAAGAATATATCCGGAAATGAACTTGCCGATAAAATGGCAAAACTAGGAGCCGAACAGTCCCTGATAGGACCAGAGCCCTACTGTGGCATAGGGAGGCACACTATAAAGGAATACCTTAGGAAAGAGGAATGCACCATGAGGCAAGAACACTGGAGGAATACCCCAGGCATAAGGCAAGCCAAAACTCAAATAAATAACTACAACAAGAAGAGGTTCAAGGAACTTATTCAACTACGGAAAAATTCACTTAGGATCGTTACCGGACTACTAACCGGGCACTGTAGACTGAAAAGTCACCTAGGTAAGATGGGAATAACTAGCAGTAGAACTTGCAGATTGATATCTGAGCTGTAGGCTCTGAGTGGGGGTATAATAGAACTTACAGGTCGCGGTACACTAATCACCCCGATACTAATAATAATGTTCTTCGCGGGTCTTATTAATTTTATCTATTAAAATTTCTTTTTGTTTTTGCATATTTTTGGTTGGTTCCTTACCATAAAGAAAGATTTGAGCAGGGGTTTCACCAGTGGCATCATGGGTTATTTCATGATTGAAAACAAACGTTGCTTTTTCTAATTTTAATTTAATTAATTTGTTTTGGTATCCCGACGAAATAAGACTATTTAGATTTATCGGTCACTTTGTGATTGTTACATTAAAACTTAAATACTTTATGATTCGTAGAACAAAACTTACATACTAGAAGTACAATTACATTACATTACGTTACAATACAAATATTCATTTAAACATTTACATTTTAGTAGCATAAAGAAATGAATTGAATTTGAAACATAATGAGAACTTTTAGTCTTCGCATGCTTATGGCGTCGCAGGATCCAAATACTTCAGTACCGTAAAACAAAGTTGGAATTATGCAGGCTTTCACGGTCACGGTCGCCATATTTTATTGAATTAGTTCTTTATTCTGTTTATCGTTTCGATGTCTTTCTTCGAGTGCCACGGCCTGTGTTCTTAGCTTAACTTAGTTTTGTCTGCTGCGCAGTCGGCGCTGTCTGTCAAGCGGGCAGCGCCGCAACCGCCTTACGTTTTAGCTTATGTTTATCTCCGAGAGCTCACAGAGAGAGAGAGAGAGAGAGAGACAGAGAGAGAGAGAGAGAGAGAGAGAGAGAGAGAAGGAATATTATGTGCATACGTGGATTTAATTGTTGCAGTCGCCAACTGTGGGAATAAGCTGGCGCGACTTATCACTCGCTGATGGCGTGTGCGGTCAAATTACGTTTGCACTTGAAGAGTGCTGATCCTGCAGATTTGGCTAATATTGTTGCCAATGGTACAGTGTGTACTCTGTATGCATGCACACTACACACAGCTATACATGCAGCGGACGCAACCGCAACTGTAAAGAATACGTGTTTTTATCGAACCTTAAGTGGCGCAGAAGTTTCCAAAAAATAGTTAAACAGCGTCCCCGGAATATACAAGTGACAAACAAAAAAATATTAAAAAAAATCCCAATGTCAAAAGCTTATATGGAGAATACGTGCAGTTTTAAGTTACCACCTAGAAAAAAAAGAAATTTTTAATATTATTTCAAAAAAAAATCCTTAAAAAATAAAGTGAAAAAGAAGCAGTTATTCAGACTCCAGAAAAAAGATGAAAAAAAGATATATCTGAAAAATAAAGAAAAGTCGTGCTACCCCAAAAATAGTTTTGCGTAGAAAAAGAAAAAAGGAAGATCTATCAAAACACAAAAAAAAATATATCATCGATCTCATCTGGGAAATCAGCACTCTGGGCAACATACATACATACATTAATACACATTTTTACAATATAAATTACAATTATTAATATCAAAAAATTCCATAAAATCCTATGTCCAAACTTAGATTTCTACATTATAGAAAAGGAACAGACTGGCAATTTAGTACAAAAAACATAACGAGAAAGAATTAACAATGGCAAACCCCAACTTGAATATACTCTCAGTACCCCAACAATCAGCTAGGAGTTCGCTTATCATAAACCCCTCTTTTCCGCCCTTGATTAACTTGTTCAACCAAATGAGAATCCCAGAACCAATAACACAATTGCAGACATTTCCGGGAGGTGCCGATATACTTGTTCATTTCATTACTGATGTGGAAGAAATACTCCTTCTTTTGCGAGGGACTGACCAGACTCCTATGGGCAGACTCTTCCTCAAAGCCATTTGAAATAAAATTATAGGAGAAGCGGACGAGGTGCTTAAAATGTATGTCACAGTACTACTGTAACTCGTTATAAGAATCCACTCTCAACCAAGATAGACAAAGGTGGAATACACCTAACGTACGATCTAACACTTCTTATGGTCACCAAAATTATCATACGCAAAGATAGAATCCTTTTAGTAATCGATACCGTGAAAAGCGCTTCAATCAGCTAGAACCCATCATCCGTTAATCGCAATACAACCCAAAATAATCCTATAGCAGCAGAAATGAAATCGACCTCGAGCTCCAGGGCCTTAAAGCCCTACAGAGCCTCAGAAATTCATAACACTGAAACCAATGCCGATAATGAAACAGAACTAACAAACATTGACGGTACGTCAAATTTTCGGTTAGCATCCTACCAGGACCCACAAGCCCCCTAATCTACAGCCAAGGTTCTCCCCAAACAAGAACAGGTTGTGACCTCCCGTATATCCTTATTCCTTCACCTTTTGGCAAACCTCTTAAATTCCTTATATACACAGGGGCAATGGCCTCGATCATCGACCCAAAATTTGTGGATACAGATCACACTATTAAATGTCACCCATAACAGTTTCAGGATTATTTAACAAAACAGAAAAAGTAAACACTAAAGCCAGATTCGCCTGGTTCGAAGAATTTAAGCTTAAAGGTAATTGCGAATTTCATAACTACTTCGATGGACTTTTAGGAATGGACCTATTTAAACAGCTAGGTGCCAAAATCAATCTTCTAAATTTTACTCTGTCTACTCCAACAGCAACTCTCCCAATTCTTACTAAAACAGATAACATCATCGAAGGGTAATCAAAGAAAATATTAACAAAACCGGTAGACCTAAATTTCTGAAGGGGTCTATAGTCTATAGTCTATCAACTAATTTTAAAGTAACGATTGAAGTCTGCAATTTTCAACGGATCCCATTCAACTAATTTCACGAAAAATGCATTCGGTTCAGCCCTATTCAGAAAACAACTTTATCGAAGTATATAATCTCCAATTAAATGAAAATCATTCCAACTCGAAGAATGACGTCTTTAATAAAATCAACACCCAAATTCTGTCCTCTGAGGATAAAGAAGCCCTTCTAAAGATTTATAAAAAATATAACTCCATTTTTTATCAGAAGGAGCAAGATCTATCATTTACCAATAGGGCTAAACATAGTATTCAAACCGCAGATGACTCTTCAATATATACGAAATCTTATAAATACCCGTATATTCACAGGGAACAAGTCCGAAAACAAGTAGATGACCTCTTAAACCACGGTATTATCCGCTCAATATACTCCCCTTGGAGCAGCCCAGTTTGGATACTTCCAAAATAGTCGTCGCCAGTGGAGAATAAAAGCGGCGAATGGTGATCGATAAATATCCAATCCCAAATATTGCCGAGATCCTTGACAAGCTGGACTAATGCCTATACTTCTCAACTCTCGACCTAGACAGTGGATTCCATCAAATTGAAATGGAATCCATACATATCCCCAAAACTCCGTGGAGGGAGGTCATTATGAATATGTAAGGATGTCGTTCGGACTAAAAAATGCACCGGCAACCTTTCAAAGGGTAATGGACAACCTGATTAGAGATCTTATTGGAAACACCTGTCTAGTTCACCTAGACGACGTAATTGTGTTCTCATCATCTTTAGAAGATCACATTGTTAAATTAGAAAATGTTTTCAAAAAAATAAATCAGTCTTCTCTTAAAGTACAATTGGATAAATCTTATTTTCTACAAAAAGAAGAAGCATTCCTTGGTCAGATAGTAATACCAGAGGGAATAAAACCAAACCTGATAAAATTCAGGCAATTAAAATGTTCTCAATTCCCAAAACACAGCAGGAAGTAAAATCATTCATAGGTCTCGATAGTTACTAAAGTCAACTTCTTTAAAAAAAGGTGCCAAAGTTTCACACACAAATGAATTTGTTAAATCTTTCGAAGACTGCAAACAATAACTTTGCAATGACCCCATTTTAATCACCCCAGATTTTCAGAAAAAAACATACTGACCACGGACGTAAGTAATTTTGCTCTTGGTACGGTAATATCTCAAGGTAATATCGGAAGCGATAAGCCAATCTCTCAAAGTGAAACCTTCTATTCAACAATTGAAAAATAACTCTTAGCGGCCAAATATTTTCGGTCCTCCCTTTACGGTAGGCAATTCAGAATTGTTACCGATCATAAGCCTTTAACTGGGCAAATGAGTTTAAAAGAACCTAATTCTAAGCTCGTAAGGTGGAGACTTAAGCTCGAGGAATTATTATTATTTTCCAATTATTATTTTCCAATTCCCATCTATATAGAATTTCGCGGTGCACACAGATAGCGGAAGATATTTCGGACAACGACAAACAAGACGAAATAATAAGAAATTACCAAAAAGATTCTAAATATATTGGAATCAGGGAAACATACGAACACCATAAAAGATAATACTACTTTCCTCAACAACGGGACAAAATATAAAAATTTATTAATAGCTGCACCTAGCTAAAGTATTTAACTAGGATAGAAACCCACCAAGCCTAAAAACCCCGACAAACCCCTCGAAATAGTACATATTGACATATATGGTATTAAACACAAACAAATTGTAACTATAATCGACAAGTTTACCCGTTTTGCTAGTGCTCATACACTGCTTAGACACAGCCCCAGACCAGTCACTTGCGTTCCGACGACTCTCGAGGAATCATCGCTAAGAAGGGTATCCGGGTAAGTATTCTGGCAGATAGTCTTGGTAGTGGTGGTGTATCCGTAAGAGTTCGATTTTAAGTCGGCTCTACGAGCTGATGAGGATCACCTACGCCCGGTGTGGTTTGCGAAATACGCACCCGGACCCGGTCGTGAGCCCGGCACGGTTTGCGTAATTCCGGCCCATCTCAGTGTGTTCCTCTCAGAAGTCACGTTTCCGGATTCCGACCCGGAAACGATACGAAATAAACGGCAGGTCGAAATTACGATGCCCGGCAGCTTGAAACTAACGATGCCCCACACTCCCACATCCCACTAGAAAAACCAAGCAGATCGTTCCGCCCAACGACCGAGAACACTACGAACCCGATGTACTCGAACGACGAGACACGACGAAGCCAGCAGTGCAGCAATCGGCCCTTCCGCAACGCCGACGCCAAGCAGGGCGCAATCGGCCAGTCCGCAGCGCCAGCACCAAGCAGTGCAACACACGGCTCTTCCGCAGCGCCAGCAGTATAAGATTCGGCCCTTCCGTAGCGCCAATCCCGTTCACAAAGCAGTGCACCACTCAGCAAGCAGTGATATACTCGGCCCTTTCGCAGCGGTGGTATCAGTCAGCAAGCAGTTCTGCAATCGAATCTTCCCCAGAGTCGACATCACTCAGCAAGCAGTCCTACACTCGGCCCTTCAGCAGCGCCGACGTCAGCCCCGCAAGCAGTACCACACTCGCCCCTTCCATAACTTCGATGTAATTATAATAAGAAACGTAGCCATAACCAACCATACTATTAAATATAACCATAATCTGTAGCGTTCGATTTGTGTTATTCCTTGGGGAAAGGGCGGTAAACCGCTCTAAAGCGGAAATAAATTTCTGTTTCGAACCCTTCGCCTCCCGAAACAGGGTCGTTACAGTGGCACCCGCGCAAATTGAACACAAAAAGACAGTAACCTCAAATAGAGACACCTCAACACAACACAAAATAACACCATAGCAGATAAGTTAACTCGAGGCTGGATACGCAACACCAATAAAGCCCAACTGGAAGCCTACCTAAAAGAATTCGAGGCCAGAAGCCACAAGCCAGAAACACTGTGCGAGGACATGCGAAGACAAATGTCAGATTTTATTCAAAACGGCAACCACAGTGAGGAAACCATCAACCGCCTTCTAGAACTGTCTCAGAAACACGAAAGAAGCCCATCACCAGCACCTAACGGAAGAGGAAATCAACAAAGGCATTAGTGGGACAACCGACACAGAGGAACACATCGAGAAAGACCATAAATACCTGCAAGCCCAACGGAGATTGTCAAAAAAAAAACCAGTACCCAAGCCCACAAGGACAGAAGGAAATAAAGTGACCACAATGGGAGTAATACGAAATTGGGGAGAAGAATACGACGGCACTGGAAACCCGGAAGAGTTCATAAGTAGAATAGAGGAATTGGCAGAGGCATACGGTACAGATCTCAATCATACAGCAGGAGCAATGGTAATACTTCTCAGAGGCTGTGCCTTGGATTGGTGGCACAACCACCCAAACCCACCCAACGTTTGGAAGAAAAATGGACGTGGAATTACCTTTTTATTAGGATAATTCTGAGTTTTTTCTTTTGGGTGAAGTTATTTTCAGAGTAAACGCAGTAATTGTATTGAAAAAAGTTAAAAAAACTATGTAATAAAGAAATCTATAGTTTCGTTTTAATAAATAATTAAAATTTTCGAAATATAGGCAAGGTTGGGCTGAGGGCTTTCGAGCATCTGCACTTGCAGCTTGAATTAGTTATCTAACATTGCCCTGCAGGGATGCTAGATCTGTCGCTTCGTTTCTTTACGTTCTATATTTTTTCGATAGAAAGAACATTATAGGTCGTCCAACCGCTCTTAATGTTGTATTTATTTTAACATTTGAATGCGAGCTTTGCCAAGAAAAATGCCTTTGGCTGAATGATTTGAGTTTCTTTTTCACTTTGCCCACATCTGTGTTACATTGTAGTAAAGGCTTTGACTTTTTTTAACCAAAATGGCCTCATTTTGCTTGGAGCAAGGTCCACGTATTGAGCTTTCATAAATTCAAAAATGACAATCTGCTTTCCATATGTTAAGCAATTCAGAGTTTGCAAATTTGAGGTTAGAACCTAAAAAGTTTAATGCATACTAACAGAATAGAAAAGTAATTGAATAATCTACAACATGTAACAAGCTTTAGAGCTTGAAAGTGCTGGAATCACTTTGTAGCTTTATTTAAAAATAAAAATTCAGTACAAGCTTTTATTTTTTTTTGGGGTTATACCTTACACAAGATTACAGGGACACCACAATCAATATCTACAATTAACGTTTACAAACACATTACAAACCACTATTATCGGACTGCATGCCAAAAAATTGCACTTGAATTGGTTTCTTTAATTCTTATTTAGTGTTAAATTTGGAAGAAAAGTGTACGATTAAACAGCGCTCGCTTCAAGTTGCACCAACAGCTGACTTTCACAGCAGATAGCTTTACAGCTCCGCGCTCTATTAAAATTTTGGACATGAACAATAGATGCTCGAGGTGCAAAGCAATGGGTCACATAACACGTGGTTGTAATAACCAACCAAGACTGTTTTGTTGGGTATGCGGACAAAATGGAATACGAACAATTCATTGCTGCCGCCGCAATGAAACGACGGGACTCGGCAGATGATCAGATCACCCAGGGCCCACACCACACCCGCAACGTCAATAAAGTTCAACGGTCGACGCATTCTTCAGGGAACTGGCACAAACGCTATACAGCCTGGTTAAGAAGGGGACAAATTTCAAATGGACCGAGATGACAGAAGAGGCGACCAAAAACTTTAAAACTTGGTAGATAGTCTTGATGTGGTGGTGGATCCGTAAGAGTTCGATTTAAAGTCGGCTCTACGACCTGGTAGGGATCACCGAAGCCCGATGTGGTTTGCAAAATACGCACCCAGGCCTGGGCGTGATCACTGAGCCCGACGCCAAGCAGTGCGCAATCGGTGAGTCCGCAGCGCCAGTGGTACGCACCATCAGCGCAACCGATATCCAGCAGTATAAGATTCGGCCCTTCCGTAGCGCCTATCCCGTTCACAAAACAGTGCACCACTCAGCAAGCAGTGATATACTTGGCTCTTCCGCTGCGGTGGTATCAATCAGCAAGCAGTTCTACAATCGGCCCTTCCCCAGCGTCGGTATCACTCAGCAAGCATGCCCAATCTCGGCCCTTCAGTAGCGCCGACGTCAACCCAGCAACCAGTAAAACACTCGGCCCTTCAGCAGCGCCGACGTCATAACACTGTTGTAATTATAATTAGAAACGTAGCCATAACCAACCATAGTGTGTGTTTGTGCGATTTCTCGAAATTTTACGACAATGATGAATACCACCTAAAATTAAAAAAAAAATTATTTTTATTACAAAAAAAAAACATAAAGAAAATGAAGTGAAAAAGAAGCAGTGATTCAGTCTCAAAAAAAAAAAGAGGAAAAAAAGATATATCTGAAAAATACAGAAAAATTGTGCTACCTCAAAATTAGTTTTGTGTAAAAAAAATGGAGATAGGAACAATAAAAAACACAAAAATAATCAGATTCCAGTTAAAATAAATAACATCGATCTCATCCGGGAAGTCAGCAAAAGAAATAAAAAGTAATGTACCTCCTACTCTGGGCAACGTAAATAATGCATACAAGTTAACCAACCCGTGTAACCGGGTCGCTTATGGAATTAATAAACAATTTTCAAAATGCAATTTAAGCAATCTTTGCCAATGCTTTTGTATTTGCCTTTGTCTTTGCCCATGCCGTTGGCTTTCGAGTCCGCTCTTAGTTTCCCTGTCAAGATAAACAAACATAACTTAAAGTAAACATAAGTTTCCACTCGAAGCCCAATCAATTGCGTTCTAAGTTCAAACTATTGCGATCCAAGCCCAAACAAATTGCATCGGTCAGTATATTTGAATTTCACAATAGGATGCCATGATTTCATCCTAAGCTAATATTCTAAACAAAAGGAAAAGTTCTCGAAGCTCAAAGAAAAGCTTCTGGCCGAGGTTACATTGTTTCTTTTGATGTAATCAAAACAGATCCCGAAAAAATTTCCTCAATTTCAAGGTATCCGTTATCATAAAATATTAGAGAACTTCGAAGTTTTCTAGGCCTAACTGGCTATTTCCGAAAATTTGTCGGTAACTATGCAAAAATTGCAAAACCTCTTACAAAATATTTGGAGGGGAAAATTTAAATGTTTCTAAAAGAATATCTACAAAAGTTTTAATACAATTAGACGATTCAGCTATACAAGCTTTTAACAAACTAAAAGAGAATCTAATAGCACAAGTTGAACTAGTTCAACTAGATTATAGTAAAAAATTCACTTTGCAACAGACGCATCAGACGTAGCTATCGGGGCGGTATTATCACAGGATAATAAACCAATTACTTTCATTTCTAAAACACTTAATAAAACCGAGCAACTTTATGCCACAAACAAAAAGGAACTGCTAGCCATAGTATATATAATTATATAATTTGAGAAACTATTTGTACGGAGTAATTGGTATAGAAATCCAAACGGACCATCAATCTTTGTCTTTCACGATTTCGGACAAAAAAAAGATGGTATTCTTTCATGGAAAGTTTTACCCCAAAATAATATATAAACTCGGTACAACAAATGTTGTAGCCGATGCATTATCTCGAATACAAATAAATAACAAATAAATAAGAAAAAACAGAACTGTCAGACTCAGATCAAATAGTTTTGAAAATGTAATACAAGAGACCGTTAAATCAGTTTTAACAACAACTGTTATTAACAACGGGGAGGTTTACAATACTTGAGTCACTGGAAGTTTTTGTTTTTTTTTTTACGAGAATCTTTCTTCAAGACATAGAAAACGATGAAGGTAAAGCCATAATTATAGAAGAAACACACAGTCGAGCTCATAGGGGTCTAGATGAAAATTATAAACAAATCAGTAGGTTATATTATTGGCCAAACTTATTTAAAAAATTCAAAGAATATATAAAAAATTGTGTGATTTGTAATGAAAATAAATATAACAGGCACCCAATAAAAATTCCAATCGGGGAAGCCCCTGTTCCAACTAAAGAAGGAGAAAATTTACATATAGATATATACTACGCGCAAAATTTAACATTTATTACTTGTATAGACGCGTATTCAAAATACCTTGTTGTAAAAGAAATTCATTAAACATTGAAATTAAGGTAATGGAACTACTTCAACAATTTCCCCAAGCGAAAGTAATTATGACCAATAACAAACCTAGTTTTACCTCGGCCCAATTTAAATCATTTGCACAAAGGTGTGGAATTACTTTGCATTACGCAGACCCAAGACACAGTACTTCATACGGACAAGTAGAAAAGCACACTCGACATTAACAGAAATAGCTCGCTGTATAAAAGAGGAGTTTAATTTAACTAATTTTTCCGAAATAGTTATTAGAGCCGCTCAAAAATTTAATCAGAGCATTCATTCCACAACAAACGAAAAACCATTTGATATCCTATATAATAAAATTAATCATGATAATATTCCCATTATCTTGAAGAATACACAATCTAGAATGTTAGAAACACATAATGAGAACAGAAAAGAAAAAGATTATCATGTAGGACAAGTTGTTTATGAAAAGAAACATGGGGAACGAAACAAACTTAAATCCAGATATAAAAAACAAGTTGTAAAGCAAAATTTGCCTAACAAAATCATAATCAATAATAGAAATAGGATTATTCATAAAGATAATATTTAATTCTAATATAAACAACAATATTTTATTTTCAGAAAAAAATTTTTTTTCAGTATTTATACTTAAACTATTACTTTTAACAAGTTCTGAAATAATTGACTATACAAGTCACGAATATTTATTATTTAAGGAAAATAAAGACGTATTGACGTACGATTCATACACAGATGTATTTCACATGACTAATTTAAGTTTTTATGAAGAAATAATTAACACGGAAACTAGATCTTTGATCAAAACATCAAATACAGACATAGAATGGGAAATTTCAATGGACTTCAATGGAACTCATTAAATTAACTTTATCAGAAATAATGCCAAAAAGACAAAAAAGAGGAATTAATGATATAGGAACTTTATGGAAATGGATAGCAGGTACTCCTGATCATGATGATTTCATAACGGTTCAGAACAAAACAGACAGCCTAATTGAAAACAACAACAAGCAATTCACAATAATTTCAAAATTAAGTAAAATATCTTACTGAAAATTTAAAAAATGTAGTTTTCAACGAGGAAACAATTTTACGAAAACATCGTTTGCGGTTACTCACATTTGACATACAAAATTTAGTAGATACTACTATCTTAGCAAAAGCAAAAATTTTTAATACAAAAATTTTAAACGAGAATGAAATTAAAGAAATGTACAATCATGAAAAACAATCTGTAATATTATCTGACCTAATGGACATATCAACTTTTAAAATTGTATTAAATAATGATTTACTTGTAGTTTACATAAAATATCCCATGATTAACGGTAAATGTGACCTTCACAAAACAAGAGCTATTGCAAAATCCGATGGAAAATTATTAATAAATAATGAAGTTGCCAATTGCAAAAACAAATATTACCTAATGACTAATTTTAAGAAAGAAATTTTTAACAACTATTGTAAATTAAGTTTTGAAACTAATTGTTTTATAAAATTATTAAATTTAGTTTTGAAACTAATTGTTTTACAAAATCATTAAACGGAGAAAAAGCCAATTGCTCTAAAATAAGAGAAATTAATAATCAAATAGATATCTTACAGGATGGTGCCATTTTAAGAACAGGGACAAATATAGTAGACAACACTTAATTAAAAGGTTCATATTTAATTTTGTTCAATGACTCAATCATTATAAATAACAACACCTACATTAACAGCGAAAACAAAATATTAAACTATATAGCTCAGAATAAACTCATAAATTATGACATTTCCGAATATATTGCTGCAAATAATTCGGAGATAACTCTTGAAAATTAAAACATTATCAATCTATTTATAAAAATTAATAATACATACCAAAATATCAGTTTCCTTGATTTTATTAATTTTTATCATAATATTTTTAATATTATTACTTTATATAATATACAAAAATTTTGTAACCAAAAAACAACGGCCAGAACTAGAAATCAGTACAAACCTAGAACAAATTTTAAAAGAAGAAAATACTAACCAAGAAGAAATTTTAATAGAAGAAAACACAAACCACGAAGAAACTTTTAAAGAAAACGATACAAACCCAGATTAATGCTTTTATTTCAAAATTAACAGAATTCTTAAAAGAAATTCATAATGAATCGGGGCGATCCATTTTAGAAGCGGGAGAGTTAACCAAACCGTGAAACCGGGCCGCTTATGGAATTAATAAACAATTTTCAAAATTCAATTTAAGCAATCTTTGCCAAGGCTTTTGCATTGCCTTTGTCTTTGCCTATGCCCTTGGCTTTGGAGTCCGCTCTTGGTTTTCCTGCCAAGATAAACAAACAAAACTTAAAGTAAACATAAGTTTCCACGCGAAGCCCAATCAATTGCGTTCTAAGCTCAAACTATTGCGATCGATTGCGGTATTGATATTGCATCGGTCAGCATATTTTAGTTTCACAATAGAATGCCATGATTTCATCCTAAGCTTATATTCTAAACAAAAGGAAAAGTTCTTGAAGCTCAAAGAAAAGCTTCTGGCCGAGGTTCGTTGGATAAGATTTTAGAATTAAGTTGTCAGTCCATTTAGATCGTAAGAAATATGAACAATTACATTTAAGTAAAAATTTAATTTGAAAGATATATTATATAATACATCCTGGAAGATCTAGAAGATTTGTTGAATCTATTTAATAAATTAGAAATGACCGATCAAGTAAATGGTAAAATGGCGAATCAAGAATTAGAAAAGCAAGCCTTTTTGACCAAAGAATTAATAAAACAGATTGTTTCAACAGAGGTAAATTCTTTAAAAAACGAAATAGAAACACTGAAAGCAGAACTTCAAACGAATGTCAATAAAGTAGAAGATTATAAAATTGAAGAAGTTGACAATTCGATAAAATGTGAAGAATCGTATGAAATCATTAAATCAGTTCCAGAATTTAAGGGGGAACTTGAAAATTATGTGAGTTGGAGGGAAGCAGCAGAAAACGCTATGAGTCAGTATATTCGAAAAAGTAAGCGATATTTCGCAGCACTATCAATATTAAGGAACAAGATAACAGGAAAAGCAAACGATTCTCTAACCATCCACGGAACAGTCCTAAATTTTGATGCTATTTTAGCCAGGTTAGATTTCGTTTTTAGCGATAGAAGACCGCTACACATTATCACACAAGAACTAAGTATTCTTACACAAGGAAAACTAAGTGTAATGGAGTATTATAATCAAGTGTACAGGAAACTAACATTACTGACTAACAAAACTATAATGACATATAGTCGTAATAAGCCAATCACTTCAGAAATTAATGATAGACATAGACAGAGTGCATTAAGAGTTTTCATAACTGGCCTTAACGGCCCAATATCATCGACTCTTTATTCCATGAATCCAACTGACTTGCCTAATGCAATGGCGTTTTTACAGGAGATGGAAAGTAACAACATGAGAGCAAAATTCGCTCACAATTTCATTGGAATGAGTTGTAGAAAATATAACTCAAATTATACTACTGGCCCAGAACAAAATAATAATTATTTTAATCAAAAGACCACTAATTACAATAATTCAAACTATTTGAGATACAATCAAAGATCAGCACAAAAAGTTAAAAATAATCAATGGAATCAGAGTCAGAATAATAATAATCAGTGGGGACAAATAATAATAATTGGAAGTTTAATAGCAATCAGGTACAGCCTGCTCCTGAACACATGGAGATAGATGAATCAATCCAGTGTCAAATTCGTCCTAATAATAATTTTAACAGGGGTAATAATAACAAACAAAATTATAATAATTATTATCCAAGAAATAATTATAATCAAAACTAAGCGCAAAAAACAAATATAAGCGCCACTCAAAACAAACCAATTGAATCACATCCACAGTTAAAGCGGGAACCAACTGGTTCAATTAATCAGCCTGCTCAAAATATTATGAGAGTAAATAACATAGAAGAGGATCATTTTTTAGATCAGAATCCGGAGTAGGATTACCTTACTTAATGAGAACTGACAAAAAAATCGAAAAGGAATTAAAAGTTTTATTTGACACAGGACCAACATCTTGTTACATAAAAAGGGGAATTTATCAAAATAAAAAGAGCTCCCAATTTACAAAAGAGTTTCAACCATTAATGGGTTTACAATAATAAAATATTATCATTTAATAACGATATTTAACACAAGACAAGTATTTTATGAAATAGAAGGGTAAGAGTCCGACTTACTTATAGGTTTTAATCTTTTAAAAAAATAGGAGCGGTAATTGATATTTAAAAACGGGAAAAAAGAAAAATTACTTCACGATGAGGATTATGCTTTAAACCAATTATCGCTAACAAATGGAAAAATTATCCTTCCATTAAAAGAATCACAGAATCCTGAGCAAGCCGACGTAGAATTATCCGTCAACAAAAAATCAAATAGTTTGGGATCTAGAAATCCTGAACACGCCGACGTAGAAAAATCCGTCAACAAAAAATTATATAGTTTTGGAAAAAAATTCCTGAACACACCGACGAAGAATTTTCCGTCAACAAAAAGTTAAAACGTTTGGGAACACAAAACCCTCAACGTGCCGACGGCGAACTAACCGTCAATAAAAAAGTAACAACTTTGGAATCAAAGGATTCCGAAAGAAATAAAATAAATAATATTAAAATGTTAAATTCAAATCAAGTAGAAGATTTGGAGAAAAGAATAACTGACATAATCGAAGAGGAACACTCTAAAATAAACCTACAAATTCCTTTTAGAACTGATATTCGGGGCGAAATAAATACAAATAACGACAGGGCCATTTATAGTAAACAATATCCCTATGCTTTATCAGTTTCAGATTTCGTTAACAATGAAATCAATAGAATGATAAATGAAAATATTATAAGGCCGAGTAGAAGTCCTTACAATTCACCAGTACTGGTGGTTCCCAAAAAGGGTCAAAACGAAGACGGTAGCCCTAAACACAGACTTGTTATAGACTACAAAAAATTAAATGAGAACACAATACAGGATAGATACCCGATGCAAGACCCATCTGTTATATTAGCCAACTTAGGAAAGGCAAAGTATTTTTCCACAATTGATTTGGAATCAGGATTCCATCATATTCTTATGAAAGACTCAGATATTGAAAAAACATCTTTTTCTATTAACAACGGAAAATTTGAATTTTTACGCATGCCTTTCGGGTTAACCAATGCGCCCAGAATTTTCCAGAAAGCAATGGATGATATTCTCAGAGAACAAGTAGAAAAAACATGCCACATAATTTTTTCAAACACAATCGAGCAACATTTCTTAGATTTAACTCAAATAATAGGCATTTTACAAAGAGCAAATATGAAAATTTCTCTCGAAAAATCTAAATTCTTTAAATTAGAAACCTCCTTTCTTGGTTACATTGTTTCTTTTAATGTAATCAAAACAGATCCTGAAAAAATTTCCACAATCTCAAGGTATCCGTTACCACAAAATATTAGAGAACTTCGAAGTTTTCTAGGCTTAACTGGCTATTTCCGAAAATTTGTCCGTAATTATGCAAAATTGCAAAACCACTTACAAAATATTTAGGAGGGGAAAATGGAAATGTTTCTAAAAGAATATCTACAAAACTTTTAATACAATTAAACGATACAGCTATACAAGCTTTTAACGAACTAAAAGAGAATCTAATAGCACAAGTTGAACTAGTTCAACTAGATTATAGTAAAAAATTCACTTTGACAACAGACGCATCAGACGTAGCTATCGGGGCGGTATTATCACAGGATAATAAACCAATTACTTTCATTTCTAAACACTTAATAAAACCGAGCGACTTTATGCCGCAAACAAAAAGGAACTGCTAGCCATAGTATATATAATTATATCATTTGAGAAACTATTTGTACGGAGTAATTGGTATAGAAATCCGCATCAATCTTTGTCTTTCACGATTTCGGACAAAAAAAAGATGGTATTCTTTCATGGAAAGTTTTACCCCAAAATAATATATAAACTCGGTACAACAAATGTTGTAGCCGATGCATTATCTCGAATACAAATAAATAACAAATAAATAAGAACAAACAGAACTGTCAGACTCAGATCAAATAGTTTTGAAAATGTAATACAAGAGACCGTTAAATCAGTTTTAACAACAACTGTTATTAACAACGGGGAGGTTTAGAATACTTGAGTCACTGGAAGTTTTTGACAGGACACGACACATAATTAAATATGACACACCAGAAAATTAAATAACTATATTAAAAGAATATATTCCACCAAACATTACGGTAGAAATGTATTGTACATTAGAGGACTTAAATCACATTCAATTACCTTTAAAAATAATTTCACTAACAAATTTCTTTTTACGAGAATCTTTCTTCAAGACATAGAAAACTATGAAGATAAAGCCATAATTATAGAAGAATCATAGGGGTCTAGATGAAAACTATAAACAAATCAATAGGTTATATTATTGGACAAACTTATTTAAAAAAACTGAAAGAATATATCAAAAATTGTGTGATTTTTATTGAAAATAAATATATCAGGTACCCAATAAAAATTTCAATCGGGGAAGTCCCTATTCCAACTAAAGAAGGAGAAAATTTACATATAGATATATTCTACGCACAAAATTTAACATTTATTACTTGTATAGACGCGTATTCAAAATACCTTGTTGTAAAAAAAATTCAAAATAAGTTAAATATTGAAATTAAAGTAATGGAACTACTTTAACAATTTCCCCAAGAAAAAGTAATTATGACCGATAACGAACCTAGTTTTACCACGGCCCAATTTAAATCATTTGCACAAAGGTGTGAAATTACTTTGCATTACGCAGACCCTAGACATAGTACTTCAAACGGACAAGTAGAAAGGGCACACTCGACATTAACAGAAATAGCTCGCTGCATAAAAGAGGAATTTAATTTAACTAATTATTCCGAAATAGTTTTTAGAGACGCTCAAAAATATAATCAGACCATTCATTCCACAACAAACGAAAAACCATTTGATATCCTATATAATAAAATTAATCATGATAATATTCCCATTATCTTGAAGAATACACAATCAAGTATGTTAGAAACACATAATGAGAACAGAAAAGAAATGGATTATCATGTTCAACAAGTTGTATATGAAAAGAAACATGAGGAACGAAACAAACTTAAATCCAGATATAAAAACAAGTTGTAAAGGAAAATAATAATCAACAATAGAGATAGGATTATTCATAAAAGAAATCAGTACAAACCTAGAACAAATTTTAAAAGAAGAAAATACTAACCAAGAAGAAATTTTAATAGAAGAAAACACAAACCACGAAGAAACTTTTAAAGAAAAAGATACAAACCCAGATTAATGTTTTTTTCAAAATTAAGAGAACACTTAAAAGAAAATCATAATGGATCGGAGCGATCCATTTTAGAAGGGGGAGAGTTAACCAAACCGTGAAACCGGGCCGCTTATGGAATTAATAAACAATTTTCAAAATTCAATTTAAGCAATCTTTGCCAAGGCTTTTGCATTTGCCTTTGTCTTTGCCTATGCCCTTGGCTTTGGAGTCTGCTCTTGGTTTTCCTGCCAAGATAAACAAACAAAACTTAAAGTAAACATAAGTTTCCACGCGAAGCCCAATCAATTGCGTTCTAAGCTCAAACTATTGCGATCGATTGCGGTATTGATATTGCATCGGTTAGCATATTTTAATTTCACAATAGGATGCCATGATTTCATCCTAAGCTTATATTCTAAACAAAAGGAAAAGTTCTTGAAGCTCAAAGAAAAGCTTCTGGCCGAGGTTCGTTGGATAAGATTTTAGAATTAAGTTGTCAGTCCATTTAGGACCAAGAAACAGATCGGAAGTTAAAAATTCGATTGTGAAAAATAAAGTGTATTGTACTTGTGAAATTAAACAAAAAGGTTTAACACCAAGTTACATAAAATAAAAAATATATTTTTTCAACAAAATTACTAGTGTTAAACTTAATTGGCGGCCAAAGTGGGGCGGTGATTAAAAAAGTTCTTAAAAATATTAATTATAACAAGTTAATTTAAAAACGGAACTTGCGACGCAAAAACCCAACCATTTTTAGAGGAAAAATTAAAACATTCACAAGAAATCAGCGACACCCAACATTGTGAAAGTGATTTTGATCAGCAAATTTAATTAGAAATCAATTAATGAAATAATCCATTTAAGTAGCTGGTAATATATAATAAATGTGGACCGAATAAATTAATTCACAGTACAAGAACATACTACAAAAAACAAATAAATATATAGTAATAAACCAAAAATATTAATTAAAGCATATTAAACAAAAACACAATTAAAAAAAAAAGTTAAATAAATACATAAACATATCAACTTGGAAATCTAAGAAGAATAAAAACGGAAATATTTCATTTAAACAAAGAAGGAAGGAAGGAAGGGCAACCAAAATAAAAAAGAAGAAAGGAAGCTGAAGGGCATTCCTTCGCCATCATCAAAGAAGACAAGCTTAAAAATTAAAAGATCGTAAGACATAAGAACAATTATATTTGAAGTAAAAATTTAATTTGAAAGATAAATTATATAATACATCCTGGAAGATCTAGAAGATTTGTTGAATCTATTTAACAAAATTAGAAATGACCGATACGCCAAACACAAGTAAAATGGCGAATCAAGAATTAGAAAAGCAAGCCTTTTTGACCAAGGAATTAATAAAACAGATTGTTTTAACAGAGGTAAATTCTTTAAAAAACGAAATAGAAACACTAAAAACAGAACTTCAAACGAATGTCAACAAAGTAGAAGATTGTAAAATTGAAGAAGTTGACAATTTGATAAAATGTGAATAATCTATGAAATCATTAAATCAGTTCCAGAATTTAAGGGGGAACTTGAAAAATATGTGAGTTGAAGGAAAGCAGCACAAAACGCTGAGTCAGTATATTCGAAAAAGTAAGCGATATTTCGCAGCACTATCGATATTAAGGAACAAGATAACAGGAAAACAGGAAATGCAAATGATGCTCTAACCATCCACGGAACAGTGGAAGAAGCCCGCTACACATTATCGAACAAGAATTAAGTATTCTTACAAAAGGAAAACTAAGTGTAATGGTATACTTTAACCAAGTGTACAGGAAACTAACATTACTGACTAACAAAACTATAATGACATATGGTCGTAATAAGCCAATCACTTCAGAAATTAATGATAGACATAGACAGAGTGCACTAAGAGTTTTCGTAACTTGCCTTTATAGCCCAATATCATCGACTCTGTATTCCATGAACCCAACTGACTTGCCTAATGTAATGGCGTTTGTACAAGAGATGGAAAGTAATAATAAGAGAGCAAAATTCGCTCACAATTTCGTTGGAATGAGTTATAGGAATTATAACTCAAATTATAGTAATGGCCCAGAAGAAAATAATAATTTTTTTAATCAAAAGACCACTAATTACAATAATTCAAATTATTTGAGATATAATCAAGGATCTCCGCAACAAGTTAAAAATAATGAATGGAATCAGAGTCAGAATAATAATTATCAGTGGGGACGAAATAATAATTGGAAGTCTAATAACAATCAGGTACAGTCTACTCCTGAACCCATGGAGATAGATGAGTCAATCCAGTATCAAAATCGTCCAAATAAAAATTTTAATAGGGTTAATAATAACAGACAAAATTATAATAGTTATTATCCAAGAAATAATTACCATAACAACCAAGCGCAAAAAACAAATATAAGCGCCACTCAAAACAAACCATCTGAACTACATCCACCGTTAAAGCGGGAACCAAGCGGTTCAATTAATAGTCTGCTCAAACAATTATGAGAGTAAATAATATAGCAGAGGATCATTTTTTAGATCAGAATCCGGAGTTAAGATGATGAGAACAGACAAAAAAATCGAAAAAGAATTAAAAGTTTTAATTGCCACACGAGCAACATCCTGTTACACAAAAATGGGAATTTATCAAAATAAAAAAGAACTCCCAATTTACAAGAGAGTTTCAACCATTAATGGGCTTACAATAATAAAATATTATCATTTAATAACGATATTTAACACAAGACAAGTATTTTATGAAATAAATGGGTTAGAATCCGACCTACTTATAGGTTTTAATCTTTAAAAAAAATAGGAGCGGTAATTGATATTCAAAAAGGTACCATCAAATATAACGGAAAAAAATAAAAATTACTTTACGATGAGGATAATTCTTTAAACCAATCATCGCTAACAAATGGAAAATTTATCCTTCCATTGCACTATGGGTTTCTTTCGGTTTTTTTTTGGCATAAACTCTAATTTTAAACCTATTGAATTGAAATTTGGCTCGAATACATTTTTTAAGCTTCCAAGATGGCCTACCAAGTTTCAAATGATTCGGGCCACTATATACTTTATATAGCTGCCATATAAGCGTTCTGGCCGATTTGCCCCAACTTTTTTGTTTATCAAGCTATTGCTTTGAAATTTGGTTTGTATAAATTTTTTAAGCTCCCAAGATGGCCTAGCAAGTTTCAAAAGATTTGGTGCACTTTTTCATATAGCTGCCTTATAACCGATCTGGCCGACATGCAAAAAAGCTCCATTAAACATTTTTATTGCATATTTTCCTTATATTAAATGAAAAAAAAAAACAATTAACTAAGATCACATTTTAGTATTCATCTCCATTATTAGTGCTTTATTCTGAAAGTAAAGATACATTTAACAAAATTTTAAATAAGTATGGTTATGTTACTTACTATAGAAGTTACTCAATTTTCAGTTTGTATGAGTAAGGGAGATAAGTTGTTATTCTCCTCTGAAAGTTCCGCGGCCAATTTTTGTTTTAGACGAGGACCAGTGCTTTCGTAATCACATTTTGGGCGACCCACTTTATTTGCCAATGCATAATGACCTGTGATTTCTATAAACAAGCTTTTCCCAAGCCATTTTGCGTGCTTTCCCTTAAATCTTTCTAGAGTTGAATTACATTTAGGCTAGTGTTTATTTAAATAACTGACAAAGGATGTCACTTTTTCCTTAATCGACTTTTTGGTCTCGTTATCTAAATGTTTTTGTGCGATCACTCTCAATATGTGCTGTTGTACGGTGCTCCTGAGCGATATTTGTTGCTCCAAACGTCAACCAGTTCAGCACGACTGAACACATATTGTACTAGAAGATTTGGATTTTTTCGAAAACGTGTGGATTCATACAAAAACGGTTAGTTTCTTATTAATGTGCACACTTTGGTTAATAGTTTCTCTTTTATAACTTTTTGCAACACTTTACCATGAAAAAGTACTGATCCACGAAACACAACTACTCTTGTTAAGCTCGTTCTAAAAATACACATAAACAAAATACGGTACAATTGGACAAAAACACATAAAAACGACACAAGCATTGGTAACTTCAGTTTAACCTACATGGATAAACGTTTTCCATATTTATTCATCTTACTTTTTCGTAAACTTTTGCCACAACAAACGATTTAAGTCGCACAATTTTTCGTGCCAATTTCATTCAAAACAGATGGTACATTATCAGCTTAGTTTAACAGCTCGCCAGCAGAACAGTGTTACTCCATAAGTTAAAGTTAGATATTTTATTATATTTAAAAAATTTTAAAAAATTTAAAATTTAAAATACAAAAAAAAAAAAAATTGACTTTATGCCAAAAAAAACATAGTGCATTGGCCATTACAGTACTGGTGTGTTATCTTCTTTTATTAACACCAGCTCTCCTTCCTTAATGTTTGCTGATGATCGTCTCCACTGTAGATAATCAGTTGACCATTGCTTCAATCTCGACTATAACAGTTTCTAACTCCTCATAAGTTGGATTAGCTGTGATGACCTTTTCTAACAGCAAATACTTAGCCGATTTTACAGCAGCTTCTCACAATCCTCCAAAATGCGGTGCTCTTGGTGGAATAAACTTAAAGTTGACTCCTTTGTCAATACAACTTTCCACAATGTATTGTTTTGCCTTTTCGGAAAATATTGCATCTTCCAGCTCTTGAAGCTTATTTCTTGCTAAAGCAAAATTAGTCGCATTGTCGCAATGAAAAATTTGACATTTTCCTCGTCGACTTATAAAACGACGAAGCGCTGCCAAAAATGCCTCTGTAGTAATATCAGATGGACTGCTTTAGTCGCAAATCAGCAAAATATTGCAATATATGCAGTGTGTGGTTTCTTACCACGAATTTTATAATGAGTCTTAAATGGTCTACAATACTGAACGCCAGAGTTTAAAAATGGTCGTGCTTGCTCTTAATTGTGGTAAATCTCCCATTATTTGCTCCAATAATTTTGGCTTGGCTTGAGAACAACACTTCGGGCGACTGTTTTTGCTCTTATACCCCAATATCTCTGGCGTGAAATAGCCACCAGAGCCTCGACACCACAATGCATATTGTCCTTATGCATTTTTTCAAAAATTAATTTGACGATTTGGTCGCCATATGGAAGTAATATTGGGTGATTGGCATCAAATGACAATTCAGCTGCTTCCAATCTACCTCCAACTCTGATGAGATTATCTTGGTCTAGAAATGGTGTGAGCGTGCTTAAACTGCTTCTTTTTCGACTTCACGACAGTTCTTCGAGCTCATATATTCCGTACCGAAATGCCTTTCCTGGATAATGCGTATTATTACTTTTTTGGCTCGTTCCATCTCTGCTAACTGGATTGTTGCACCTTTGACTCGTGGCCTTTTTTTCACACGCATAACATATGCTACTATCCTAAGCAGTTTAGAAATGGAGTTTCTATGTTCATATAAAAATAGTGGGCCAAAAAACCAAAGGCTGTGACTGGCGAATTCGGAACCACATATTCCTCTTGAAGCTACATCCGCGGCATTCTGTTCTGATGGAATATAGCGCCATTCCTTTTGCAGAGACGTTTCTTGTATTGTCGTAATCCTAGAAGCCACAAATTTATCCTTTATTGTGTGGGGCGTAATGGTATTTAATGGAGCCAAACGCAATGTTATTTATTTTTGTATTGTTATTTCGGTTAAAGTAGCAATTTGTGTTTTGCCACAAAGTTTGTCTATCTTGGGATTCCAGAGGATTCCAAGAGTTTTGATGCTGAAATCTTCATATGTGGTATCTTCCAATTGCACATTAGGGATTATGTCATCTTTATTTAACCCCTGTAGAAGTTGGTTGCTGTTTGCGCCAGATGTACCGACCTGATTTCTTATGTATTCTCGATCGCTACATTAACGGGCGGCTAGCTCAGAGAGGTTATGGGTTCGTTCCACCAAATTTATATTGGCTGATTGCCTTTGACCAATGAATAACGCAAGAGTTCTGTTGGGATCGTAACGGTTTTTATTCGTCTCCTTATAAAAGCCTCGCGGCTCTTCAGCTGCTGCTGCTCCTCGTCGTCGACTGCTTGCTGGTATCTGACTCGTGACGGCACCTTCGAGACTCTTGATATTATGCGAACCTCACTGTCGGGACCGGCAACGTGTTTCGCCTAGCAGGTAGAACTAGGTTCTGCCTTTTCGCCTAGCCACCTTTATCGCAGGCTCCCTAAGTTGGTCCGGATTGTGTCGGCAAGGTATATCGCCTAGCAGGTAGAACTAGGTTCGACATCTTCGCCCAGCCACCTTTATCGCAGACTCCACGCAAGGACTCCCTGAGCTCGATTTAACCACGACCTAGCACCCGTTGGAGCTCAGCGTTGAAGCCTCAGCCTTGTAGACTCTCAGTCGTTCGGCGTCTTGACTTTGCGATCTTGATCCTGGTACTCGGCACTTGATTAACTTGCTACTGGTCTCGCGTACACGCACTCGCTCTGATTCTCGCACTATTACTTCTTGGTGTGCTGCGCTTGCGCCGCCTTTTATAGCCTGTGATGGTCCCGTTATATCCCTTTTCCAGCTCGCGTGATCGGGTCCAAGGTCCACGCCGCACCGTTAGTTCAAGGTGCGTCCTCTTTGTGCGGGTCCGAAGTCCGCCAATTTACCGTTCGACCCTGTTGCCCTTGCCGTATGAGGGTCCAATGTCCAGCGTGGTACCGTTAATTCACGGTGTCTCCGCTTTGCCCGGGTCCGAGGTCCGTTGTTTACCGTTTGACCTTGTTGCCCTTGACTCCTCCGGCATTCTCGCCTCCTTCGCTGTTGCTATGCAGCTCTCCTGCATCGGACTTTGTGGGGAGTTGTGAGACTCCTCACATTTCTCCCTTTCTTCGGAAATGTTATGAAAGTGGTGATCTCCCCGCCCATGTTGTTCGTTCATTCAAATTCCCCGCCTCGTGACCCCATACAGTTCCCCAAAAGACTTCAACTTTCCCTTGCAGAGGGTATCATATAGCTCCCATAGGAACAATCGGAAAAATAAATAAAAAACAAAATATAACTTTGCTGTTTTTCATAGTTTTTTTTAGTTCTTCGACACATATTAATGGTTAAATATTTCAGATTTACGGTTTAAATTTCATCAAAATCGGACGACTATATCATATAGTTCCCATAGGAACAATCGGAAAAGAAATGAAAAAAAAATTATAACTTAGCTGTATTTTAATTTTTTTCTTAGTTCTTCGAGATATAGTAATGGTTAAATAGTTCAGAATTTAAAGTTAAAGGTAATTGAGAATTTCTCGCTTTTGAATTCCATAACTAATTCGATGAACTTATCGGAATGGACCTACTTAAACAGCTAGGTGCCAAAATCAACCTTTTAAATTTTACTCTGACTACTTTAACGGCAACTCTCCCAATTCTTACTAAAATAGATAACACCATCTTAGTTAACGTCTACGAAGGGTTATCAAAGAAAATAATAACAAAACAGGTAGACGTGGAAAATGGAAACTTTCTTTGTGCCCAATAAAAATTTCAGAAAACCTACAAATTTCTGAAGGTCTCTATAAATCAACTAATTATAAAGTAATCTGTCATCTGAGGGGAAAGAAGCCCTTCTAAAGATTTGTAAAAAATATACAATAGGGAACAAGATTTATCATTTACCATTAGGGTTAAACATAGTATTAAAACCACAGATGTTCACACGAACACTGATAAATATTATGTCTAAGATTTAATGAGCTCTGCACATGTCATGTAGAACTGTGTAATTCGATCAAGAGCCATAATTTAAAATCTGGGACCCGACAAGGGTTCAGTTTTTCAAATACACTTGTAATATGTAAACAGCAGGCCACTTGAGCTATCTAATATTATCGCTTCCAGATGTACCTTCACCGAGAATCTTGTGCGGGGGGGCAAAATAGATAACTCCCCCGCCCAGACTAAAAAGATAAGGTCTCTGCGTAGACCATAGCTAAGATTAGAATAAGATTTTCACATAAGTTTCTTGTCAAGAAGTTTTAAATAAAATGAAACAGTTTCAAAAGGTTGTATTTATTTACTATCCTTAACATTTTGGTCCTACGAGCAACTCTACAGTAAGAGACTTAGAGCCAGCACCTTAATTGACTCTTGGTTTCCCCTTTATGGTAAGAAACAGAGTATAAATTTAAAAGCAAAAGGACAAATAAGAGTCCTTATTGTTTAAAGCATTTTTCAAAAATAATAAAAAAATAATTTTTTTTTTGAAATTGTGGTCGAGAAATCGACAAGTTAATTAAAAAAAAAAATATATATATATAGTAAATTGTCATCGAACAATTTTATTTTGAGGCGTTTTCGTGGACTTACAATAACAAAAAAAAGTGATTAATTAAAAACAGGCGTATTCGAGGCCACACATCGAAAAAGTGCAAAAAAAGTATATATATATATATATATATATATATATATATATTTAAACTATCAGTGACAAAAAACAAATATTAAAGCTAAAAAAAAAACTCCAATATTAACTGTTCAAATAAATAAAAAGATTAAAAAAAAAACTTAAATCATCTTTAAAAACAACAACGAAGACCCTCAAAGAGACGACAACTGAAGGAAGGCCAGCAGGATCAACAACAGGAGCGGCAACAGAGACAAGGACAACGGCAGCAGCAGCAACAACGACCATCAGCAACAACAGCCGCAACAACAAGCGCATCAGCAACAACAACATCAGCTAAAACAACTACAACGGCGACAACGGCAGTGACGACAACAAAGACACCAGCTAAGTTAATCTTACAATTTAATAAGTTACGAGCACTTTTTATATTAAGAAAAGATAAATCCGTTCAGACGCTCTTTAGTTTTAGCAAAACTAACGAACAGCAATTTATTTTTATATATATACATATACAAAACTAAAGCCAAAACCATGTTGTCCGCTGAAACTACTGTCTTAATAAAAAGGCAAGTAGAAATTACAAAACTAATTCATACCCTTAGAGAGCTACCTAGTCTATCATTCGAATATTTGAAACAGTATGAGGAATTAAGGTCCGAATGTGTTCAAAATCATTCGGTTTTGGTTCAAATTGGAGTAGTCGATCATGACTACTTCAAGAAGAACCATTATGAGAAAATGATGATAGATCTCTCAAATATAAAAGATAGGATAAATAGGGTTTTAAACAAAGCTGACGAAGTTGACTTAGAGGCCAGTAGTTCTAAAGTTGTCAATAAATTAATAGGGCAATAGTACAGGCACGGGAATACTTAAAAGAAACTTTTGAAGACATTATGCTAGATAATGTTTCAACTTTTGAGATTAGAATCCAGAAATTAGAATTTTATTGGACAAAAATAGTAGGTCTAAAACAAGTCGACCAAGTAGATGTCACTGATAGGGGTTATGACGAGGAGTTGAATGAGTTAGAGTTCGACATTTCGTCAATAACCAACACAATGAAAAAAAAAATCGAACAAATTGTGCCCGGAAAGGTTAACGTTGGAAATCATAAAATTGATGATTTGCCAACGTTACCTAAAATTCAGGTACCCACGTTCTATGGAGATTCCAAAGACTGGGACCTGTTTTATGAGTTGTTTAATGAACTCATTCATTTAAGAGAGGATCTAAGTCCTTCTTTTAAGTTCAGTTACCTTAAGATCTCACTTAAGGGAGAAGCCAGAAATGTGGTTTCTCACTTAATGTTGGGATCTGGGGAGAATTATGAGGCCGCCTGGGCGTTACTAACCAAGCGGTACGAAAATAAAAGGAAAATTTTTTCCGATCAATTAAACCGCCTTCTGGATCTTCAAATCGTAAATGTTGATTCAGTTAGGCAACTAAAAATATTTATTGACACGTTTAACGAGTCAATACATATGATAAAATTGAAGGAACAACTTTCTGATGAAGTGGATATTATGTTTGCGCACATAATAATTAGGAAGTTTAACAAAGAAGCTCTTCAACTATATGAGAGCCATGTTAAAAAACTAAAGAGATTCAAGCGTTATCGGACGTCATTGAATTTTTAGAGCAACGGCTAAGTTCGATAAGCTCAGTTCAGGATGAAAAGCCTGTAAAAAAAATGTATAGTGGCAATATAAAAGAATTAGCTACTAATAATTGTCCCATATGTAAAATTTCGGGACATTTTATATTCCAGTGTCAGAAATTTAAGGTTTTAAATCCATCAGAAAGCATGGAAAAAGTAAAAAATGTCCATTTGTGTTTCAAATGTCTGAAACACTCATTTAATAAAAAATGTCAAAGCGACATTTCATGTTCTATTTGCAAGAAAAATCACCACAGCATGCTACATATAAATTATAACGTTAACCAAAAATTAGAAAAGGTTAACACTTGCAGGACATCCGAACAGGCGTTGCTTGCTACAGCACGTGTTCAAATAAAATCCTCGAATGGAGGGTTTGAAAATTTCAGAGCTTTGATTGACAGTGGTTCTCAAAGCACCATAATTTCTGAAGAATCTGTGCAGATTCTAAAATTACAAAAAATTCGATCTCAAACAGAGATCAGTGGAGTATCCTCAAGAAAGTGCATCTCGAAGCACAAAATTCATCTTTCAATTAAATGTAATGCTTCCAAAAAAATTTTAAAAGTTGAAGCATTAGTACTCCCAAAACTAATGAGGGCTCTCCCAGCCCAGAAAGTTAATGTTGACAAAACGAAATGGGAAAAATATAATTTGGCCGACCCCGACTTTAATAAGCCGGGGCGTGTAGATCTAATTATTGGAGCAGATCTATATACTGACATTCTACGGAGTGGAGTGGTCAAAATAAATGGCCTCCTCGGCCAAAAAACCGATTTCGGGTGGATTATCTCTGGATGTAAAAAATCAAAGGGACAGAAGACAATTGTAGCAACCACCATAGAATTAAAAGATATGGATCGGTATTGGGAAGTAGAGGATGAAGATAAAAATGATATCGAATCTGAAATATGTGAAAATAATTTCACAAAAACTACAAAGATAGATTTAGATGGGCGTTACATTGTGTCAATTCCATTTAAAGATGATGTCACCTTAGGGGATTCAAAGAAACACGCGATCGCTCGTTTTATGAATCTGGAGAAAAAATTAAAAAGAAACGAGAAACTAAGGGCAGACTACACTAATTTCATTAAAGAATATATGAATTTAGGACATATGGTCGAAGTGCAGAATGAAGGTAAGTATTTCTTACCGCACCAAGCCGTGATGTGAGATTCGAGCTTGACGACCAAATTAAGAGTAGTTTTTGACGCTTCAGCAAAAACTACTAATAACAAAAGTTTGAACGATATAATGTGGGTTGGTCCACGAGTTCAAAAGGATATTTTTGACATTATCGTTAAATTGAGAAAATGGGAATATGTGGTATCCGCGGATGTTGAAAAAATGTATCGTCAAATAAAGATTGATGATGAGGATCAGCAATACCAGTACATTTTATGGAGAAACTCTCCAGATGAAAAAATAAAAAATTATAAATTGACAACAGTCACATATGGTACTGCATCCGCACCATATTTAGCTACCAGAGTTCTGGTAGATATTGCTGATAAATGTAAAAATAAATATTTGAGTGAAATAATTAGGAATGATTTCTATATGGATGACCTAATGACTGGGGCTGATTCTGTGGAAGATGCCAACAATTTAATTAAACTTATCTCACAGGAACTACAAAAGGTAGGGTTTAATTTATGGAAATGGATTTCCAACAATTTTAAAGTAACTCAAACTGTTGAGAACACAGGAGATAACAAAGTGCTTGCTATTACGGGAAATGAAAGTGTTAAAACTCTTGGGCTTCAATGGGAATCCCAAAAAGATTTATCTAAATTTAAAGTAAATTGCGGGGAATCCAAAAAGACTAACAAAAGGGTAGTGTTATCGACATTATCAAAAATTTATGATCCCCTAGGATGGCTGGCTCCTGTCACTGTTTTAGGAAAGCTTTTTATTCAAAAACTATGGATAAATAAAAGTGAGTGGGATCAGGAGTTATCCAAGGAAGACAAAGATTATTGGGAAAATTATAAAGAAAGTTTGTTAACTTTTGGAAAAGATTCGAATCCCAAGATGGATTAGTTCCAAGAATTGTTTGGGGATACAACTTCATGGATTTGCGGACGCTTCCGAAAAGGCATATGCAGCCGTAGTATATGCTAAGGTAGGAAATTCTGTGAATATAATAGCCAGCAAAAGTAAGGTCAATCCAATTAAAAATAGAAAAACTATTCCCAAACTAGAGTTATGTGCAGCTCATTTACTTAGTGGATTGATCAAAAGAATTAATGAATCCATTGATAATACAGTGGAAATCTACGCTTAGAGTGATTCCACTATCACTTTAGCATGGATAAACAATGAAGATAGCAAGGTCAAGTTTATTAGACGAAGAACAGATGACATTCGTAAACTAAAGAATACCGAATGGAATCATGTGAAGTCTGAAGAAAATCCGGCAGATTTAGAATCAAGGGGAATTAGTTCTAGCCAATTGGTTAACTGTGATCTTTGGTGGAAAGGTCCGAAGTGGTTATCTGAGCCAAAGGAGCAATGGCCTCACCAGGAATCCACAGGAGAAATTGTCTTGAAAAATTCAATTTTAAACAATAAAACCGATAATCCTATTTATAATTTACTGGAGAGGTTTTCCAGTATTGAAAAGATTATACGAGTAATAGTATACATAAATAGATTCATTCAAATCAAGATAAAAAAGGACTCCTATCCTTCCTTCCTATCTGTAAAAGAGTTAAAACTAGCTGAAAAGATTGTTATAAGAAAGCAACAAGAATATCAATTCAGCCAAGAAATAAAGTGCTTAAAAACAAATAAGGAAATTAAGACAAATAATAGGATATTGTCGTTAAATCCGTTTTTAGATAATGATGGTATTCTGCGAGTGGGAGGAAGACTAGAAAACTCCGGTGCAGAATTTAAAGTTAAACACCCAATAATCTTGGACCAATGCCATTTAACTAACTTGTTGATAAAATATGCTCATAATGAAACTTTGCATGGAGGAATAAACCTAATGCGAAATTATATCCAAAGAAAGTATTGAATTTTTGGGTTAAAAAATTCATTAAAAAAATATTTAAAAGAATGTGTCAAGTGTGCGAGATACAAACAAAATACAGCTCAACAAATAATGGGCAACCTGCCTAGATACAGAGTTACGATGTCGTACCCATTTTTTAATACTGGAATAGATTACGCAGGTCCTTATTTCGTTAAATGTTCCAAGAATCGTGGACTAAAGACGTATAAGGGATACATTGCCGTATTTGTTTGTATGGCCACCAAAGCCATACATCTAGAAATGGTAAGTGATTTAACCTCGAAAGCATTTCTAGCAGCACTAAGAAGATTTATTGCTAGAAGAGGTAAATGTGCTAATATTTATTCGGATAACGGAACTAATTTCGTAGGAGCCTCAAGAAAATTAGATCAAGATTTAGTTAAAGCAATCAAGGAAAATACAATGATTGCCGCGCAGCTCGAAAAAGATAGAATTGATTGGCATTTTATCCCGCCGGCAGGACCTCACTTCGGAGGTATTTGGGAAGCTGGAGTTAAATCCATGAAATACCATCTGAAACGGGTAATCGGGGAAAATAGTCTGACATACGAAGAAATGTCAACACTTTTATGTCAGATAGAAGCATGCTTAAATTCAAGACCATTGTATACCCATGAAAATGAAATTGATCAAGATGAAGTCCTAACACCAGGACATTTCTTGATTGGTAGACCACCGCTAGAAATAGTTGAACCAATTGAAAATGAGAGAATTGTTAATTTAGACAGGTGGAAACTAATCCAGAAAATTAAAAGAGATTTCTGGGTTAAGTGGAAAGAGGAGTATTTACATACTCTGCAACAGAGGCACAAGTGGAAGAGAGACAGTCCTAATATAGAAGAGGGACAAATTGTGTTATTAAAAGATGAGAATACTCATCCAGCCAGATGGCCAACAGGCAAAGTAGAAAGGATCCACAAGGGCAAAGATGAAAAGGTCAGAGTGGTAGAAATAAAAATAAAAGATGGATTTGTAACTAGACCAATCACTAAAATTTATCCTTTAGAAGGAATTAAGTCTGTGGACAAAGTTGAATCTGACCCTGAAGAAACAAAACCTGAAAGACGAACAAGAGGTACATCGAAAATATGTTGAAACTTTCTTTTTTAATGGCTTTGTTATTATGTATATTGTGTCAATTCTCTTACGCTTCAGCTAAAGTTGATCAGCCAAAATATGCAATTGAGAAAATAAACAAAACTTCGGCTATATATCTAGATCCAATGGGTGACGTAGAGATTGTAGCCTCCTCTTGGAATTTAATTATATTTTATAATATGGACGCTTATTTCGAGATGCTTAAAAAAGGTAAAGATTTAATCCCAAAAATGAGAGTAATTTGCGAAAGGCTTCTTAGTTTTGAGGATCAGTGTGTTTTAGTTCTCAATAACACAGAAAGGCAGATCTCAGACTTAGAAGATAATAATAAACTTTTTATGGCTCAGGGGAAATCAAGAAATAAACGAGCTCCGTTTGGATTTATGGGATCGCTTTATCACATTTTATTTGGGATGATGGATGAAGACGACAGGATACAAATGGAGGACAATATGAAAAACTTATTAAGCAATCAACATAATATTAATGAGTTAAGTAGGAAACAAACTTCCTTAGTTGATTCTACGACTAATATTTTGAAAAGAACGACTGAAGAAGTTAATTTAAACTTTAAAGGAATGAATAAAAGAATTGAGAACATGACGGCGGTATTGCAGGAATCTTATTATGTGTACAAGGAGTCCATCAACTTCTTCATGATAACAAAACAATTAAGTAACATTATAGATGAATGCGAAAAGATTCAATCCGGAGTCATAAGTCTGTTAATTGACATCAATCATGGTCGACTTAATACCAATATATTGAAACCTAGTCAGTTAAAAAGTGAGATTTCCCAAATAAAAGACAGTTTGTCAGAGAATTTAGTTCTGCCAGGAAAAAGAACAGGTACAGAATTAAAAGAGGTTCATACTTTACTCACCGCTAGGGGGTGATTTGTAGATAAAAAGTTAATTATCAATGCAAAAATACCTTTGGTTGGAAGACATGCTTCGGTGCTTTATAAAATTATCCCAGTACCAGTTAGGCTAGATGAACGTATGATTACAGTACATGTCGATTCTCAGTACTTAGTTTACAATTTTGAAATAGATGCTTATCACCTCATGACAGAACCAACCATTAATAAGTGTCAAAGATGGCAATCTAATAAAAGGGTTTGTGAAGGAAGTTGGCCTTGGAGTAGTGCTAACGATAATAGTTGTGAGCTTAAGCCTCTCAAACCAAATAAGCAATCAGATTGCAAATATAAATCAGTGATTGAGAGTAAATCATATTGGGTCGAGTTAGAAAGGAAGAGCAGTTGGCTTTTTAAGGTTCAGAACAATTCTAAGGCTAGAATTCAGTGCAGCAACTCGAAAATAGAAATAGTGGATTTACCTGAGCAAGGAATATTAACGCTAAGGTCAGATTGTACTGCTCGAACTGATGACAAAATATTAGTTGCCCAACACAGTATTCAGCTAGAAGATCAGGGAACATTTTCTGTGTCTTATATTGGAGAGGTTAATGATGTGCCGAAGATAGTTTGGAACCAGCTCGATTTGCCCTTAATAAATCATACTGATGAAATCAATCGATTAACACAAGAAATACAATATTTAAAGACTCACAAGTTAGAATTAAAAGAATTAGACTTCCATCATGTAACTGGACATGCTTGTTTAATTTTGGCAATTATTATAATACTTGTATTAACTGTATATTTTATAAGAAAAATAAATGTACGAAGGCAATTACAAGCCATTGCAATACCAAACGGTATAATTAATATTTAATCAATTTATGTTATAAATAAATTATGTTAAAGAATGTTTTGATTAAAAATAAATAAATTAAAGATTCAAATTTTGTAATCCTAAAACATAAGTCATTTCAAGCAGTGCAAGGTGTTAAATTTATAATGCAAAATAAAATATATCGAATAAATACAGTCCACTAATGTTATATTGCAATTGAATCAATTATGTAATTACAACACATACACCACAGTTTGCCGGCCCTTGCCAGAATGTTCAGACGAACACTGATAAATATTATGTCAAAGATTTAATAAGCTCTGCACATGTCACGTAGAACTGTGTAATTCGATCAAGAGCCATAATTTTCGATCTGGGACCCGACAAGGGTTCAGTTTTTCAAATACACTTGTAATCTGTAACAGCAGGCCACCTGAGCTATCTAATATTATCGCTCTCAGATGTGCCTTCACCGAGAGTTCTTGTGCGGGGGGCAAAATAAATAACTCCCCCGCCCAGACTAAAATGATTAGGTCTCTGCGTAGACCATAGCTAAGATTAGAATAAGATTTTCACTTTAGTTTCTTGTCAAGAAGTTTTAAATAAAAAGAAACAGTTTCAATACAGAACTCAAACAATATCTTTTTGTGCATAGTTTTGATGCGTGATTTGGACTTAGACATTTTACGCATAACTTATTTTTTGAGTCCAGTTAAGGTGTTCAGCTGCAGTTTTCTTTAAAAAATCATTACATTTAAAAATGCTACAATTTGGTTTCATACAGAATAAACAACTGAATTGCGTCTCTGCCCCTTTCCCACATGTAATAGGTTTTTTGCGTTTCTCAGAAGAAATGGCCTGTAGTGCGAGAAAACGAATTCCAGAAATTCTTTAACGGTTTGCAATTCTCTTGAATTCAAAGTGATTGCTCATACAGTAAGTGAGTTTGCCTATCCAACTTCTTTGTCAATAAATAAGTAAGATCGGATCCCAGCTGTCCGCTTTTATATCTATATTTTTTAATGGCGATAATGTTTCCTTTACATAATCATGCAATGCTTTTATGCCTTTATGCCTATCGAGCAATTTTTTAGTAACGTGTTACATAACACTCTTTTGTTACTAAAACGCTCTTGTAACATATTGTATGCAGTCACATAATTTTTTTCTGTTACAGACAAGTGCCGAATTAAGCGTTCGGCCTCTCCCGTAAGGTTTGTTTTCATAAATTGATAGCTTTGGCAGAGGTAATGCTGCGGTCATAGAGGAACTGGCTTATGGTGCGATCAAACAATGATCGAGAATGCGAGTTAAAATTAAGGATCAACTTAAACAAATTTTTCAAAAGTCGTGGGTCACCAAATGTACAAACTCAAGTGAATTCAGAATGCTGAAATATATATTTTATAGTTTAAATAGGTATATTCTAGACTACAATTATCAGTTACAAGGTTTATCCTGTGTTGGTTTAGGTAGCCCGATACCACTAATGACACTTGTCTTTAACCCATAAATATCAATCCAGTTGCGAACAATTTTCTTCTTGCCGAAAAATTGTATACCAAAGATGGTTCAATTTCTAGGCTTGTTAGTGCTTGTGGGATTGCTTCTGTAGTGTTACTATTGAAGACTCCTATGTCTAGGGAATCCGCCAAGGAGTATTCCTTGTGGTGGAAAGCTTTTTCTGTCTGGGATACTAGTGTATGTAGTGCAGTCTCCGTCCATTTGCCCTTTCGGTAGGCATGCTGAGCGTTTGAGCAGAGATTAGGGTTTACTGTTATTCTGATATGGTTATCTATTAGCCATTCTAGGATTTTTAGTATAACGAGGAGAGACATATCGGTTTAAAGGCTTTTTGAGATGTTAGTAAAGGTTTCCAAGCCTTGGGAAGGAAGATTACTTTTACTTCTACCCACCTTTTAGGTATGTATTGAAGTAGTAAAAAATGATGTGTTTCACCATGGTAGGATGATGTGGAGCGTCTTTTAAAATTGTGCTGGGAAGAGACTTTGTAGCCCTGGGGATTTTAAGGGCTTTGATGTGTTTATAGCCCATTTGATGCGCACTAGATATTTCTGAAATAGCGTACTCGTCAAGGGGGTCGGAGCTTTTAAAGAGTAGCCTCCCTAAGGTTGGAGGAAAGTGAGTATCTAGGATCAGCTCTAGTGTTTCTTGGCTGGTCTCTATCCATCTGTCTGAAGTGTGTTCGAGGTATCATATGGTGGTTGAGCTTTAGTAAGAATATTTTTAAGTAGAGCCGCCTCGGTGATAGACTCTATGCTGCTGTAAAGCCGGACCCACTCTTTGCTATTGGAATGTCTTATTTATTTTTTGTACACGCTAAGTTTCGTGTAGTATTCAATACAGCTATTGTCAGTGTTGATATGTTTGGCCATGTTATATTTTTGTCTACAATTCTTTTTCAGGCGTAATAGGATGGTAGATCACCATGGAGGTTTATGGTTCAATTTTACTTTCCTACTAAGACATGGCCTCTTTAAAGATTCCCTTCAGGTGTCTTTCAAATTTTTATCTATTTCTTAGAGTTTTTCCTGACTGTACGGATTAAAGAAAAGAAGGGCTTCTAGGATAGTGACTAGAAGTTTGGTATAGTACCCACAGTAAGATTTAGTTAGTTAGTTCGTGATTTCTTGAAGGTGAGGGAATAGAGTGTTTATGGTAAGATCGATGTACCGATGGTCAGCGAAGCAGTGGTCATCCCCGACCCTCCAGAGTCTGATTCGGTCAATCAGAGATTTAGAGGATAGAGTGATGTCCAAAACTTCCCTTCAGTTTCTGATAATAAGGGTAGGATCATTATGACTATGAACAATTTTTAAACATCATTCCTGACGTGTCAATTAATTATTCAGACGTCATTATAACAGGCGATTTTAATAGCGATATTTTAAGGGATTCCCACCTTGCAGAGGACATGAAATCGCTGGGGATGAAGTTGGTTAACTTTGTGTCCCCTACGCATTTTACCAAAACCCGCAACTCGCTTTTAGACTTATTTTTTGTGTCTAATACAGACAAAGTAGCTACATATGACCAACTTATTGTCCCATCGTTCTCAAAACATGACCTCATATACTTGACTTACGCACTTGACCTTCAATACCTTGACCATCCAATAGTTTTTAGGGACTTTAGAAATATCAACTATGACCTTTTGGACTCCACCTTTAATTTGTGAAATTGGAATGACATATATTTCCTTTCCGAAGTAGACGAACAAGTTAACCTTTTACAAAACAATATTTGTTATTTATATAACTGTGTCGTACCTGTTCGTAGCAAAGTTATTCGTTTTTCTGAAAAACCATGGTTCCAAAGAAACATCAAAGACGCATTATTACAGCGTGACGGGGCGTACAATAAGTGGAGAAGGTACAGGACTCCTCAAGCTTACGCAGTGTTCAAGTCATTGAGAAAAAAAAATGACCAAACTTACTGACACCGCCAAAGCAAATTTCTATTCCCATAAATTCAACAACGCATCTTCCACTGCTCAGACATGGAAAATAATTAAAAACCTGGGAATATGCAAAGTTAAACCAAGACTTGAAGACATAAATGTAAATGAACTTAATAAAAAGTTTTTAAGCTGCACAGTACCTGAAATCACTGAAAATAAATATCTGAACCCACGATTTGTATCTGAAACTGTCTGTGATATTAGATTTATGTGTGTTAATCAGTGTGATGTCCTTCAAAGTATACTAAGAATTGAGAGTGACGCCACTGGGTCTGACAACATAAACCCTAAATTCATAAAAATTCTGCTGCCAAAAATCCTGCAATACATAAACTATACCTTTAATACTGTACTGACAAAATCTACTTATCCGGACTGTTGGAAAGCGGCAAAAATAATTCCGATTCCTAAATCAAATAATGAGTACAGACTCATCTCCATTTTACCATACCTATCAAAGGTATTTGAGAATCTCATGGCTGATCAAATTAATAAATTTATGTCCGACAATGCAATGCTTACTAATAATCAGTCTGGTTTTAGGAAAAACAATGAAACAACGAAAACAATGTTACACTCTTAGTTTTACAGGACTGTAGTAAAGCCTTCGATACAGTAAGCCATAATGTCCTTTGTGTAAAACTACGTAATATGTTTATGTTTTCTAGAACTTCTGTCAAACTTGTGTCTTCGTACCTACAAAATCGTCGTCAATCTGTTGTACTGTCTAGCGTTTCGTCTTCATATGAAAACGTTAATCGTGGTGTATCCCAAGGATCTGTGCTTGGTCCCTTATTGTTTACCTTATATGTTAATGACCTTCCCAATGCGTTATCTGAATGTAATGTACACTTGTATGCTGATGATGTCCAAATGTATGTGAGTCGTCCTTTAAACAGAATAAATGAATGTATAGATGTTTGTAACAGAGAACTTGAACGTGTAAATGAGTGGGCCGGCAACAATGGACTTGGGATCAACCCATCAAAATCAAAATGTCTTGTCATAAGTAAAAGAAAGATAATTTTTAACAATTTGCAGCCATTGAGTATGAACAGCACGCCACTTGAGTACGTTGATACAGCTGTAAACTTAGGTTTTACATTCAACAGAACTCTTACCTGGAATGATCATATTAAAAAGTCTATAGGGAAAACATATGGCATAATAAGGACATTATCCGTAATTAAAAATTGCCTGCCCACCCATATACGTTTACTAATAGCTAAAACCTGCATTGTTCCAGCGCTATTTTATGGAGTAGAAGTTTTTTCAAACTGTGACACTACCAGTAAGAACAAAATTAAAGTTCAATTTAATTGCATAGCCAGGTATATATTCAACCAACCACATACAGATCACGTATCCGAATTTTCGCTGAAAATATTCGATATCTCGCTAAATGAATGGATAAAGATGCGGAACTTAATTTTTCTGCAAAAAATTATTTTACAAAAAGAACCTTCGTATCTTTTCGAAAAACTTCAATTTACATCCTCTAGAAGAGCAAACAATCTTACTTGCATAAGACCTAGATCATTGACATCCGAAAGACAATTTTTAATTAATGCTATTCGATCATGGAATCAGCTCCCAAACCATCTTAAAAATATTAGCAGTGCCACGCAATTCAAGATAAAATTATTCACACACCTTAAAAATACTATTACGTAAATTAAAGTAAAAATAGAAGGCGACTAATTTTTTATGAAAATTAGTTATAAGTATAATGTAACAATTAAATATTTGCAAGCTCGTAGTGACTAGCGCATTAACTTATAAGTTTCAAACTTGTAGCGTTAGGATGAAATTTTATAACAAATACAAATACAAAAAGGCATATGCAGCCGTAGTATATGCTAAGGTAGGAAATTCTGTGAATATAATAGCCAGCAAAAGTAAGGTCAATCCAATTAAAAATAGAAAAACTATTCCCAAACTAGAGTTATGTGCAGCTCATTTACTTAGTGGATTGATCAAAAGAATTAATGAATCCATTGATAATACAGTGGAAATCTACGCTTGGAGTGATTCCACTATCACTTTAGCATGGATAAACAATGAAGATAGCAAGGTCAAGTTTATTAGACGAAGAACAGATGACATTCGTAAACTAAAGAATACCGAATGGAATCATGTGAAGTCTGAAGAAAATCCGGCAGATTTAGAATCAAGGGGAATTAGTTCTAGCCAATTGGTTAACTGTGATCTTTGGTGGAAAGGTCCGAAGTGGTTATCTGAGCCAAAGGAGCAATGGCCTCACCAGGAATCCACAGGAGAAATTGTCTTGATAAATTCAATTTTAAACAATAAAACCGATAATCCTATTTATAATTTACTGGAGAGGTTTTCCAGTATTGAAAAGATTATACGAGTAATAGTATACATAAATAGATTCATTCAAATCAAGATAAAAAAGGAATCCTATCCTTCCTTCCTATCTGTAAAAGAGTTAAAACTAGCTGAAAAGATTGTTATAAGAAAGCAACAAGAATATCAATTCAGCCAAGAAATAAAGTGCCTAAAAACAAATAAGGAAATTAAGACAAATAATAGGATATTGTCGTTAAATCCGTTTTTAGATAATGATGGTATTCTGCGAGTGGGAGGAAGACTAGAAAACTCCGGTGCAGAATTTAAAGTTAAGCCCCCAATAATCTTGGACAAATGCCATTTAACTAACTTGTTGATAAAAAATGCTCATAATGAAACTTTGCATGGAGGAATAAACCTAATGCGAAATTATATCCAAAGAAAGTATTGAATTTTTGGGTTAAAAAATTCATTAAAAAAGTATTTAAAAGAATGTGTCAAGTGTGCGAGATACAAACAAAATACAGCTCAACAAATAATGGGCAACCTGCCTAGATACAGAGTTACGATGTCGTACCCATTTTTTAATACTGGAATAGATTATGCAGGTCCTTATTTCGTTAAATGTTCCAAGAATCGTGGACTAAAGACGTATAAGGGATACATTGCCGTATTTGTTTGTATGGCCACCAAAGCCATACATCTAGAAATGGTAAGTGATTTAACCTCGGAAGCATTTCTAGCAGCACTAAGAAGATTTATTGCTAGAAGAGGTCTTGCTTAAATTCAAGACCATTGTATACCTATGAAAATGAAATTGATCAAGATGAAGTCCTACCACCAGGACATTTCTTGATTGGTAGACCACCGCTAGAAATAGTTGAACCAATTGAAAATGAGAGAATTGGGAATTTAGACAGGTGGAAACTAATCCAGAAAATTAAAAGAGATTTCTGGGTAAAGTGGAAAGAGGAGTATTTACATACTCTGCAACAGAGGCACAAGTGAAAGAGAGACAGTCCTAATATAGAAGAGGGACAAATTGTGTTATTAAAAGATGAAAATACTCATCCAGCCAGATGGCCAATAGGCAAAGTAGAAAGGATCCACAAGGGCAAAGATGAAAAGGTCAGAGTGGTAGAAATAAAAATAAAAGATGGATTTGTAACTAGACCAATCACTAAAATTTGTCCTTTAGAGGAATTAAGTCTGTGGACAAAGTTGAATCTGACCCTGAAGAAACAAAACCTGAAAGACGAACAAGAGGTACATCGACAATATCGAAACTTTCTTTTATAATGGCTTTGTTATTATGTATATTGTGTCAATTCACTTACGCTTCAGCTAAAATTGATCAGCCAAAATATGCAATTGAGAAAATAAACAAAACTTCGGCTATATATCTAGATCCAATGGGTGACTTAGAGATTGTAGCCTCCTCTTGGAATTTAATATATATATTATATTAAAAAATGTAAAGATTTAATCCCAAAAATGAGAGTAATTTGGGAAAGGCTCCTTAGTTTTGAGGATCAGTGTCTTTTAGTTCTCAATAACTCAGAAAGGAAGATCTCAGACTTAGAAGATAATAATAAACTTTTTATGGCTCAGAGGAAATCAAGAAATAAACGAGCTCCGTTTGGATTTATGGGATCGCTTTATCACATTTTATTTGGGATAATGGATGAAGACGACAGGATACAAATGGAGGACAATATGAAAAACTTATTAAGCAATCAACATAGTCTTAATGAGTTAAGTAGGAAACAAACTTCCTTAGTTGATTCTACGACTAATATTTTGAAAAGAACGACTGAAGAAGTTAATTTAAACATTAAAGGAATGAATAAAAGAATTGAGAACATGACGGCGGTATTGCAGGAATCTTATTATGTGTACAAGGAGTCCATCAACTTCTTCATGATAACAAAACAATTAAGTAACATTATAGATGAATGCGAAAAGATTCAATCCGGAGTCATAAGTCTGTTAATTGACTTCAATCATGGTCGACTTAATACCAATATATTGAAACCTAGTCAGTTGAAAAGTGAGATTTCCCAAATAAAAGACAGTTTGTCAGAGAATTTAGTTCTGCCAGGAAAAAGAACAGGTACACAGAATTAAAAGAGGTTCATACTTTACTCACGGCTAGGGGGTGATTTGTAGATAAAAAGTTAATTATCAATGCCAATGTCTTTGGTTGGAAGACATGCTTCGGTGCTTTATAAAATTATCCCAGTACCAGTTAGGCTAGATGAACGTATGATTACAGTACATGTCGATTCTCAGTACTTAGTTTACAATTTTGAAATAGATGCTTATCACCTCATGACAGAACCAACCATTAATAAGTGTCAAAGATGGCAATCTAATAAAAGGGTTTGTGAAGGAAGTTGGCCTTGGAGTAGTGCTAACGATAATAGTTGTGAGCTTAAGCCTCTCAAACCAAATAAGCAATCAGATTGCAAATATAAATCAGTGATTGAGAGTAAATCATATTGGGTCGAGTTAGAAAGGAAGAGCAGTTGGCTTTTTAAGGTTCAGAACCATTCTAAGGCTAGAATTCAGTGCAGGAACTCGAAAATAGAAATAGTGGATTTACCTGAGCAAGGAATATTAACGCTAAGGTCAGATTGTACTGCTCGAACTGATGACAAAATATTAGTTGCCCAACACAGTATTCAGCTAGAAGATCAGGGAACATTTTCTGTGTCTTATATTGGAGAGGTTAATGATGTACCGAATATAGTTTGGAACCAGCTCGATTTGCCCTTAATAAATCATACTGATTAAATCAATCGATTAACACAAGAAATACAATATTTAAGGACTCACAAGTTAGAATTAAAGGAATTAGACTTCCATCATGTAACTGAACATGCTTCTTTTATTTTGCCAATTATTATACTTGTATTAACTGTATATTTTATAAGAAAAATAAATGTACGAAGGCAATTACAAGCCATTGCCATACCAAACGGTATAATTAATATTTAATCAATTTATGTTATAAATAAATTATGTTAAAGAATGTTTTGATTAAAAATAAATAAATTAAAGATTCAAATTTTGTAATCCTAAAACATAAGTCATTTCAAGCAGTGCAAGGTTATAAATTTATAATGCAAAATAAAATATATCGAGTAAATACAGTCCACTAATTTTATATTGCAATTGAATCAATTGTGTAATTACAACACATACACCACAGTTTGCCGGCCCTTTCCAGAATGTTCAGACGAACACTGATAAATATTATGTCTAAGATTTAATGAGCTCTGCACATGTCATGTAGAACTGTGTAATTCGATCAAGAGCCATAGTTTACAATCTGGGACCCGACAAGGGTTCAGTTTTTCAAATACACTTGTAATATGTAAACAGCAGGCCACTTGAGCTATCTAATATTATCGTCGGATTATCTAATATTATCTAATATTATCTTGTGCGGGGGGGGGCAAAATAGATAACTCCCCCGCCCAGACTAAAAAGATAAGGTCTCTGCGTAGACCATAGCTAAGATTAGAATAAGATTTTCACATAAGTTTCTTGTCAAGAAGTTTTAAATAAAATGAAACAGTTTCAATACAGAACTCAAACAAAAAGTTTGTATTTATTTACTATCCTTAACAACAGATGACTCTCCACTATATACGAAATCTTATGTACCCGTATACTCACAGAGAAGAAGTCCGAAAACAAGTAGATTTCCTCTTAAAACAGGGTATTATCCGCTCAAGCTACTCCCCTTGGAGCAGCAAGTTTGGAATTGTTCCAAAAAAGTGGACGCCACTGAGATTGAGGCGCTGGTGGCAACACAAGCGAACAAGAGCATATCAGCTGTCCTGCGAGTCCATGGTGTCCTTACCAAGAAGGTGAAAATCTAAAGTCACTGTTTCACTCACTGTGTTTCAATGTGAAACTTACGCCGCCACCGAGAATTCGCGAAGCATTTTGTATATCACCAAGATGGCCCAATCCGACCGTGGACCCGGTCATTATAATAAAATTCGAGCACGTGCGCGATTAGGCTACTGGCGGCTGGTGCTTACCGCGAGAATTTAAGCAGCCATTAATCCTTGAGCCGCTGGGTATGAATTCGCTGGCTGCTGTTTACCTTAATGAGCAGATCTCAAGAGTAAATTATGAGATCTTCAAAGAGGCGATGCGCGATCCAATGCGTCGGAGATGAGGTATTGTGCGTTGAGAGTATGCAAAAGCTTTTTGATAAGAAATTTTGTGCTGATAAGGAAGGCGAACTAAGTGGAGCTCCAGATAATCAAAATGTTTTTCGTTAGATGATATCTCTTAAATATGAAATGTATTAGGGTTAGTTTTACTTCTGTAGTAATAGTTATTTATATTAACTGGTACAAATTGATTGTTATACCAGAGGGTATTATAATTTGCAGAGATATTATAATTTAAGTCGGAAGTTTGCAACGCAGTGAAGAGGACGTTTCCGACCCTATACAGGATATATATTCTTGATCAGCATCACTAGGAGAGTCGATCTAGCCATGTCCGTCCGTCCGTCTGTCCGTGTGTCCGTCCGTCTGTCCGTCCGTTTCTACGCAAACTAGTCTCTCGTTTTAAAGCTATCTGCTTGAAACTTTCCCAAAAGTTGTCTTTCTATTGCAGGAAGTATATAAGTCGGAACGAGCCGGATCGGACGACTATATAATATAGCTCCCATAGGAACCATCGAAAATAAATAAAAAAAAATGTATAACATTGCTGTTTCTTAATTTTGTTTTTTTAAGATCTTCGACATATAGATATAGCTACTATTTCAGAATTACGGTATAAATTTCATCTAAATCGGACGACCATAACACAAAAAAACAATAAAAATATTAAAAAAATTCTTTTTTTAAATATAACTTTTTTATTTCGTAATTTTTTTTTAGAAATTCTTTTTAACTAATTATTAATTTGAAATACGTTTTTAATTTTATTAAAATCGGAAACAATATCATATAGCTGTGATAAGAACTATTAAATAATTGATCTGCGAATTATCATAGATTCAATGCTTTTGAACATCTGCAAGGGTATATGAACTTCGGCTTGCCGAAGTTTGCTTCCTTTCTTTTTTTTAAATTGCGTTGTTTTTTAAAAATTATTAAATTTATTGATGTAGAGGCAAGCCAATCGAATAGTCGTGCAGTATTAAAAGTTCTTGCCAAACAAAATAAAGGGTTACATATTTGTCATATAAATGTGCAAAGTCTGTGCAAGAAGATTATAGAGTTCAAGTTGGAAAAGTTCAACATAGATTTATTTTGTATATCTGAAACGTAGGTTAAGCCAACGTAATGATTTAATAGTTGCATGCGAAGGTTACGATTTGTATTAATTCAAAATTTAAAACATAACTTATATATAAGCAGCCATCAGGAAATGCAGTAGAGTATATCAGTCTCTGATCAGCTTTCGTTGCGAGCAGACGCGTGTTTTATTTCGTTATGACCCCATTTACGTGCTCTGAGTGCAATGTTGACGTTACGCATGCGCAACTTCGCGGCTTTGAGGCGGTTCAATGTTCATCGCTTTGTCATCGCACTTTCCACACTTCTTGTGTTAATTTGCCTGAAGAAGCAATAAAATTGCTAACCATTATGCCGAAACTGTTATGGCAATGTGATAGCTGCGCACTCAAAAACAGACGAAATCATTGAGGAACTTCGTGAACTTAAAAGTCTATTCTTGCACTTAAATACAAAGTTTCAAATCGGGTTTCCCGAATCTATGGAGGCCCGGCTAATGTTAACACCAATAAGCGGAAGAAGGAAAAAGCTGCCAACAAACCTCCGGCTTCATCTACTTCCCATCATACCAATCACGTTGTGTCAGACCATAACCCTCCCACAGAGGGCTTTATGGTTGTCCCCAAGAAAAATAAGAAGAATCGTAACAACAAGAAGCATAATATTGGTTCGACGTTCGCTTGGGATCAACTTACAGTATTGCCCAGTAAAAGATTTTTGCATATAGGCAAATTCACTGTAAACACAAAGCCAGAGGCGCTGTGCAAGATTGTTTCTGACAAGCTAAAAGTAAATTCTAAATGCATATCATGCTATTCATTAACAAAAAAAGAGGTAGGCCTTAGCACCCTGAAGTTCATTAACTTTAAGCTTGGAGTCCCGGAGCAGTATTATCAGACTGTCTTCAGCGGTGATTTCTGGCCACAATCAGTTAAGGTGAGCCGATTCATTCACAGGGATAGAGAGCACTTGGAGTCTACCGTGGTGGACACATTGGTTGGGGAACCATTGCGTACATCTACCCCTGCCAAGCTTCCATCAAAAAACCCCCAGTAATCGACGTCACTGGCTCTGACGTCATTACCGGTTCACTTTCGTGCATCATTTATAACTGCAGTTCTCAACTTCATCACCAACAACAAATGCATAAGCTGGTGTTAGGTCGCTCGCTCTCTACATCGTTCTTTCGAATCAAGGCGCGCTGCCGCAGCTGTTTTAGCAACAACAACAATACGGCACTCTCTTCGGAGTTTCGTCTCTCATCATCATGCAGCTTCATACTCTAAGTCGCTCTTGACGGCTGTTTTTTCTGATGTACCCAGTGCATATGATAGTAGCGCGCTCTTCATATTGGCGCTCTATCCATCTCCTGTTGCCTCGCCGCTTCGCTTTACTCATGGATGGCTGAGCGATTGCGTTGAATTATCACTCTCTTCGCACCTAAATTTGCAACAACAACGAAATCGGATGACTTTGCCCTGTTCTTTAAGCAGCTCCCTACTTGAAAAGGGTCCGCTTCTATACAGCTCTCTCTTCCGAGTAAAATCTCACTTTTTTACGGACGCTTGCTCTCTCCACATGTTTCTCTTCTATTGCCTCTCTTTGATGATGAGCTTTCTGCATTGCGCTCCCAAGGGCACTTACCGACTCTGGAAGTATCTGCAAGTAGGTATTCTACGATTGTGCGAATGGATTGCAACTATAACCTTCGTAATGATAATCTCCCACTACCAATACGTATCCGGACTGGAATATTGCGTACGGCTCTGAATGGCTTTTTTGGACTTGCGAGACAAAGGCTGCCTGTGGATTTCACGATACCACTTCATGACTTCCGTTATGAAGCTATGGCAACGGTTTCAGAGAATTCATCAGACAAAAGAATTGGAAGTAATTGCCTTAAAATTTATTTGCAAAACATATCTGGAATGAGAACCAAAACTCAGTCCGTCTTTATGAGCACTTCAAACAGCGATTATGACATAAAATTATTGGTTGAAACCTGGCTCAACCCCAACTCCAACTCCAATGAGTTCTTTGATACTAACTTATTCCATGTCTATCGCAAGGATAAAGGCTTCAGCAGAATGAAGTGCGAGAGAGGTGGAGGCGTCATCGTTGCTGTCCGCCGTACCTTCTCCTACTGCACAGCTGTACTTTCAAAGGAGGACTCTCTTCTTGACCAGTTGGCTATTGAGGTATCTGGATTGTCTGGGAAGACTGTAATAGTTGCTTCTTATATTCCCCCTGGAAGTGACTTTACGCATATGAATGTCATTGCCAGCTAACATGCCAGCATAGATTACTCTGTTGGTCTCGTTGTGACAGGAAATTTTAATTTGGGATCTGTTGTATGGTCATGAGATCCGCAATCCCATGCTGTGGTGCCTGGCAATGTACACCAAACACATGAAATTATTGTCATCGATGGTTGTTATAGTATGGGCCTCACCCAAAAAAATTATATTTTTTATGATTTGCATAGGCTACTAGATTTAATATTCATCAATTCTATTGTTCATTCCTCGGTAAGCCTTGGTGAATTTAGTATTTCTAGTTTTGATGTTCATCATAAGTCCTTAAGCATTAATATTGAATTTTATAATTTCTTACCAGTTGTTAACTTTATTCCTATGTATAATTTTGATCATGTCAGTTTGGTTGCCGTAAGTGATTGTCTCACGTCTATGGATTGGGTTTCCTTGTTATCAAATGCTTGCATTGAGACCAACTACAATAACTTTCTTGTCGCTTTAAAAAATATTCTTGACACCACTTGTTCAACGGGTACGGGGTTCCTATAGGCTTCCTTGGTATACTAAAGGTCTCCAGAAATATAAAAATCTAAGAAACAAGTTCTACAAACGGTTCATCAGATGGGGTAATCCAGAGGATCGTGATAGATATAGACAACATAAGCTGGAATTTAAGTTTCTTAATAAATTTCTATATAATCAATACATTTCCGACATTAAAGTTAAATCCAAATGTGTTCTGGTGTTTTATTAATTTAAAGAAATCTTATTCTTCCATACCGTCTACTGTGTCATATAACAATACTACTGTTAATTCTGGTACAAATATTGCAAACTTATTTGCTTCCTTTTTTTCGGCCAATTTTGAGCCTGCTTGTGACTGGAATGACCAGCAAATTCTAAATAATATTCCAGAAATTTGTAATATTGGTTCCCTTGAAATAAATGATGAGGACATTTGCGAAGCTATTTCGCAATTTGACGACTCCATTAAGCCGGACATTGATGGAGTTTCTTAATTTTTTCTTAATTAATTTTATCATAGTCTTCTTCAACCCCTTAAGATTATCTTCTCGTCTTCGCTTTCTCAGGGTAAATTTATTTCTAGATTGAAAATTGCCAAAATTCTACCGGTTCATAAAGGCGGAAGCAAGTCTGAGTTTTCTAATCACAGGCCTATTGCTAAAATAAGCAATATTGCTAAGCTATTTGAGAGAATTGTAGTTATAAAATTATCCTTCCTGATACGTACTTATATTGACACTAATCAGCACGGGTTTATGCCCGGCCGTTCTACGACCTCGATTTCAGCTATTTTCGCGAAACATTGCATACAAGCCTTTGAGATACATTCGTAAGTAGACACAGTTTATACTGATTTCGCCAAGGCTTTTGACAAGGTTTCTCACTCTGCCTTGCAAGCAAAACTTTTTTAGCTTGGTATTCATGGTTCTTTTCTAAATTGGATATCTTCTTATTTGGCAAACAGATCCTATCATGTTGAAGTCAGCGGGTTTGTTTCTTACTTCTATGAAGCAACCTTTGTCTTCCCCAAGGCAGTTCTCTTGGTCCTTTGCTTTTTATTATTTTTTATTATGCCGAAGGCATATGCATTGTTCGGATTTGTCAAAAGAAACATTATACTTTTCAAGGACACATACTCACGACTAACAGTGTTCTCAGCATTTGTGCGTTCAAGAGTGGAATATGCTCCCTTTATTTGAAACCCTTCAGGTGTTGCTCATATCAATAGAATTGAAAGACTGCAGAAAAAATACCTCAAATTTGCACTTCAGCCGTTAAACTTTTCGGAACCTTTGCCAGCTTACTCTAGCCAATTTTGCCTACTGCATACCTGCAGTCTAGTAGATCGGCGTTCGATAGCGAGCTTTCTCTTTATCAACGATGTTATAATTGGTTATATCGATAGTCCATTCATATTAAGCTCAATTAAATTCAATATCCCAGCCAGGAGTCTCCGTATCGTCATGCTATTTTTTGAAAGTTCTGCGAGGACTAACTATGCGCGGAAAGAGCCAATATTAAGAACTTTAAGACTTTTTAACTCTTTGCCACTAAGTATTCGATTGGATTGGGGATCCAAGAAGTATGTGCTTAGGTAATTACTTAGGGAATATTTTTTAATTAATATTAAGTTTTAAAGTAAAGTTAGCTAATAGCCAGATAAGGATTTATCCATCCATTGGCGAATAAATAAATAAATATATTTCTACAAGGGAGTGGAAGTGGTAGCGCTTCTAACATGCTCTTGGGGTGTGATTACCGACCACACCGTACGATTGATTATTATAATTTTATTTAAGAAGTATCCTCAATGTGTTTTAAATATAATAAAGTTGTAATAACCGAGGACTTTAATAGTAATTTGGTTATTGAGAGGCATCTAATGATAGAGATGGAAAGCCTAGGATTGATTCCTGCAAATTCTACCATACCTACGTACTTCTCAAATACTCTCAACAGCATTATCCATATAGTTGTCTCTGTCTCTGAGCTCTAATGAATCCGACAATGAATGAGGCGAACAATGTAGTGTCATACCCGTATAACAACGTGTGAAATGTTTATAATAAGGGGACTGTTGACAATACGGGTATGACATTACATTGTTCAGAGACATAGACAACTATATGGATACTGCTTTAGATTTCTGTTCTTATAAAATCACGTTCACGCTGCCTTTTTAACGTAAAATTCATACTTTATGGTTTTGTTTATTATATTGTGTTTATCCCTCTAATTTTAATTTTTAAAGGTTTTCAGTTGTTACGTTTTAGTGGTAAAAAATATTTCGTATACATTTAAGCCTCGCTTTTTCATTTTGTTTTGTCGTCAACTCCAATAAATTGTACTTTCTAAATACAATGTTGTATTGTAATTGCAATTGTATCGGTTCTGACAATTTTCCTCATTCGTTGCTCATTGGAATCGTCAAAGATTGTCTTGCTCGAACTTACGTAAGATCGTATATTTAAAACAAAAAATTAGCAATGAATGAGGCCAACAATGTAGTGTCATAAGCCCATAACAGGCGTTAGAAATGTTTATGTCTAATGTAATGTCATGTCAATGTTTGACAAATGAAGTAATGGGTATCTCGGAATATACCGGCTTGATGTCTAGGTTTTTGGCAATACGTCATTCGCCCCTCCCTTAAAAAATTCCACATCCTTTTTTATGATTTAAGTATTGATGGTTAAAACTATAGTTATTAATATTATGAACACAATCCATTTGTACACTGTTTCTTGTTTTTCTTGATAACTAATTGAAATCTTAATCTTTAACAATGGATATGGTTTAAATAATATTACATTCGTGCTAGATAATATAATTTTATATTCGTTTATAATCTTTGAAGTAGTAAATTTTATGTTTCCTATTTCTAAATTGCATTATCTTAGTTGTATTATCTTGTTTCCTGTATCTTTTTGTTGAATATTTCGCAATGTTGTTTAATTTGTGTTTTGCTTAAATTATATGCTACAATGATGTTAGGTTCATATATTTTATAGATTCACTCTCTGATACATATGTGTGTTGGCAATTCGCTAATTGATTCGTAAGAATTTGAGGGATACATTGATCAGTGATTATACATTTTCGGTCTAATATATTTGCAATTAAACTTGCTGTATTTTCCAATTAAAAAAGATTGTTTTTATCAGTTAAAAAGTTATAATTTATGTCAATTTATCGGCTAATATTATCTGGGTATTTTATAATTCCATACTTTTGGATTTATTGAAATGAAGTTGTTATATGAACTAAAATAAAAGTGTCTTTAGTCTGGATACTTATCCAAGCTGAAGTTTTGATTGATAAGAGTTTTTCTTCGTCTATGTCATCCAACTCTTCATGTCTTAAAATTTTAGGATTGAATATTCCTATTCTTGTTAATTTTAATGTTTAATTAAGATATTAATTAAAAGTTTAATATCTAAAAATGTGTAATGCATCCATTTCTTCTTCATCTTTTATAAGCCTTTTTATGTCTTCAGATTGTCTATTTATTATTGTAACTATTTCATTAAAATCTTTACTTTCAATTACTTGATCTTGTAAATTTTCTAATTTATCTTCTAACTCTTTTTTGTCGTCTTCTGTTAATGCTGCAAATAAGTATTTATAAGCAGTTTCTACAATATTCATTAATCCTCGTTTTGTTTTTGTGAAATAAATTACAATCCCTGTGTTCAGAAGTAAATAACCGTCATTTGAAGTGATAGGTGTAATACTTTGCCAGCTTACTCTAGCCAATGTTGCCTACTGCATACCTGCAGTCTTGTAGATCGGAGTTCGATAGCGAGCATGATCTTTCTCAACGATGTAATAATTGGTTGTATTGATAGTCCCTTCCTATTTAACTCAATTAAATTCAACGTTCCAGCCAGGAGTCTCTGTACCGTTCTCCCATTAAACGAAAGTGCTGCGAGGAGCCAATTTTATGAGCTTTAAGACTGTTTAACTCTTTAACAGCGAGTATTCGATTGGGTTGGAGATCCAAAAAAGATGTGCTTAGGCAATTGCGTAGGGAATGTTTTTTAATTAATATTTAGTTTAAGAGTTAATTTAGCTGATAAGTCAGATAAGAATTAATCAATTGGCGAATAAATAAACAAATACTCATTTGTTGAGCTGTTGTCGATGTTACTTTCGTCCACGTAATTATCATTATCATTTTCAAAATCAGATTTAGTACTGTCAGGTTCCCTGGAATGACTAGATAGATTTAGCGCTTTAGCTTCTTTAAATTTACTTATGTGTTTTATTACTTTATGATATCTGTTAGATTCTTGCCAATGCTTTTCGTCTTTCTGTTCTAATGCTCCTGTCTTTTTGAATGGGTTTACTAATTTCGCTTTACGTTTCATTTCTTTTTCAACTTTGGTATATTTAAGATCTACTTCATGTTCTTCGCAGGTTTTATTAATTTTATCTATTTAAATTTCTTTTTTGTTTTTGCATATTTTTGGTTGGTTCCATACCATAAAGAAAGAAATGAGCAGATGTTTCTTTCCAGTGGCATCATGGGTTATTTCATGATTGTAAACATATGTTGCTTTTTAATTTAATTTTAATTTAATTTTATTTGTTTTAGTATCCCGACGATATAAGACTAAGTCTTTTCAGATTCATCGGTCACTTAATGATTGTTACATTTAAACTTAAATACTTTGGGATTCGTACAATAAAACTTAAATACTAGAAGTACAATTACATTACATTACGTTACAATAACAATTTAACATATTAACAAGTTATAGTGACATGAGTAACATAAAAACATGAATTGAATTTAAAACAAAATGAGATTGACATTCAAAATTATAAATTAAGATTAAAATAAGAATAAGAACTAGCTTGTGCCCTTTAAATAGTTTTTAAGTACGTTTTTAAAGTGCATTTCATTTCGTATAGTTTTAATATTGTTTGGGAGGTTATTCCAATAGCGAACTTTCAGTTTTCTCATGCTTATGGCGTCACAGGAACCAAATACTTCAATTCCGTAAAACAACGTTGGAATTATGCAGGTTTTCGCTACAAGCATCCTGATATTCTGTGGTATTAGGTTTCTGGATAAGGAAAGCTGCCTGAGCATGTCATATGCTTTACCTGTGGCTTTGTTCACATGGTCATCCCACGTTAAGGTGGAATTAAATTCTATTCCCAGATTTGTGGCTCGTTTAACAAATTCTATTTCAACATTTTTTACCTCAATCTTTGGAAGACAGCTAAAGTCAATTGATTTTTTATGAATTAGAATGCACTTTGATTTGTATGGATTGGGTCTTAACCCGTTCGCATCAGCCGAATCATTTATTCGTTAAATTTCATTGTTGCTAATTCTAATACACTCACTAATTCGACTTAGGGGACGGCTAACATATAACTGGACATCATCTGCATAAAGGTGCACATCACATACAGAAATACATTTAGGGAGATCAATTACATACACTAGTGGGCATAATTATTTTGACGGAACTCTTTTTTGACTATTGAACTTAGCGTTGCTTGAAATCGTCAAATAACGGTGCGAAAATGAGGCGCAAAACAAAGAATATATTTTTACCTATGTGCAAGCCAAATTTTATTTCCTTTACCTTTTGCATTCACTTTCTACTGATAAGAATGCATGCAGACAACGGTTTTTTGCGTGGCACAAGTATTTTGACAGCATCTTTATGGAAATATTTTCACACTTTTAAGCACGCGAGAACCAATGAACTTCTGTGTTTAACTTTGAGAAATATTAAACGTTGTTATTAAAACAGAAATTTATTAAAAATCAGTCAATAACATGGGTAAAACGGCTAAGTTTGGTTACCAGATCTTCAATAGTAGCAAAGTTTAACGCTGGAATAGCAGTCAAAGACATTGCCAATGAGTTTTATGTGTCGCGTCAAACTGTGCACTACCAAATTAAAAAGTTTAAAAAGCATAATGACATGCGTAATTTAAAAAGATCGGGTGCTAAGCGCAAAACAGATCTCAGTGAAGACCGAGTCCTTGTACGGGAATTTAAAAAGAATATTTTTTTAAAGCCCCAATCCGCAGCAGATCAATTTAATTTGACAGCTAAGACACCGATTAGTGAGCGCACAGTCCGTCGGCGATTAAAAGAATGCGGTTTTAAGACTTATAAAGCCAAGGACGTACCATATATAACAGAAAAAAACAAGCTGAAAAGACTGTCTTTCGCAAAGGAACATCTTCATAAGCCAAAGGAGTTTTGGAGAAGCGTTCTATGGACAGATGAAAGCTCCTTTGAGTATAATTCATCAAAAAATAAATTTTTCGTAAGATTACCAATGGTACAAAGGCAGAAACGACGGCCCGTTTACCAAAAAGTAAGCCATGGTGGAGGCTTTGTGATGTTCTGGGGATGTGTGGCTTATAATGGACTGGGTGACCTCGTTCCTGTCACTGGCTCGATGAACCAAGGCCAGTATTTGCGGGTTCTAAATGATAATGCGTTTAGTTCCGGAGACAGGCTTATTGGACACACCTTCATTTTGCAACAGGATAACGCCCCATGCCACAAAGCCAAAATGATTACAATGATTATTTTTGAAGGATGTTGGTATTACGACTTTGGACTGGCCACCTCAAAGTCCAGATTTAAATATAATTGAAAACGTCTGGTCTCTCATAAAACGTAAAAGAACAGTATCGTTGAATAAAACCAGAGAGGAGACAATTTCTGAGGTCACTTCCCTTTGGGAAGAGATATCTCTAGAGATTATCTAAAATTTGGTCGATTCAGTACCGCGACGCTTGCAAAAAGTTGTTGAAACCAAAGGAAATTATATATTTTACTAAATTATTGAGTTATATTGAACCATTAAAAAGTTACATACAAATTTAAACCATTAGTTTTTCGTCAAAATAATTATGCCGACTAGTGTATAACGAGAAAAGCGGTGGACCTAAAACTGAACCTTGTGGGACTCCTTGTGTGAGAGGCAGAAATGATGATTTTAGCGACCCGAAATCGACGGCCTGCATCCTGTTTGTGAGATATGTTCGGATGAGGTTTATTGCTCTTGAAGAGAAATTGTACAGTGCGCGAATCTTTGCTAAAGTCAAGAAGTGCTAGGAGGGTTAAGTAACAGCAAAATTGCTGTCATCGACTTTTTGGCGAATGTCTTCGGATATCTTTTAAATGACAGTTGTACAACTTCTGTGCTTTTTGAAACCTGATTGCTTACAACTTAGAAGGTGAGTTTGCGTCTGCAGGGCAACTAATTGCAAATTTTAACAATTTTCCAGCACTCAGGAAACATTGACGTGGTAAAAACTGTATTTAAAATATGGGTTACAAGAAAGAAAGCAAACTTCAGCAAGCCGAAGTTTATATACCCTTACAGCTATTGCATAAACTAAATATTCTTCAATTACTTGATGTCGAAGAACTAAAAAAAAAATTAAAAAACAGCAAAATTATAATTTGTTTTTTATTTATTTTTCCGATTTTTCCTATGGGAGCTATATGCTATAGTCGTCCGATCCGGCTCGTTTCGACTTACATACTGCCTGCAATAGAAAGACAACTGTTGGGAAAGTTTCATCCAGATAGCTTTAAAACTGAGGGACTAGTTTGCGTAGAAACGGACGGACAGGCGGACGGACAGACGGACGGACAGACGGACGGAAAGACGGACAGACGGACATGGCTAGATCAACTCTCCTAGTGATGCTGATCAAGAATATAAATACTATATAGGGTAGAATATGTCTCCTTCACTGCGTTGCAAACTTCTGACTGAAATTGTAATACCCTCTGCAAGGGTATAATAAAACAAATTAGTTTTGGGAGCAACATTACTATACATTTTGGGCTAACAATATCTAGCCCTTCGGTATATGATTTTCCTTTAAGTATACATTCAAGGACATCACATGGACGTACACACATAAAGCTAAAAATAATATCACGGTATGTTGTTGAGTTCAGGTACAAATTATGTGTAGGAATAACGGAAGGAACCTCTGAAAATTTTTTATTAAGGGCGTCTACATCAAGGTCCGATTTAGCCACTGCATTTTGTTTTCCTATGACCAGGCTTCTCAAATCCTTCCAAACTTCACTAGGAAACTCTGCATTGGCGAATTTGTTTGTATAAAATCTACATTTGGAAGAAGAGATCCAGTTTGTGACTAAGTTTCTCAGTTGTTTAAAAATGATGTGCGCCTGCAGTTTTTCAGTTTCATACCTTTTCCAGCGTTTGTAGGTATTATCCCGCAGGCGAATTTGCTTTTTTAATTTCCAAAATTAAACCATGGCTGTACGGCAGGTTTCTTGTGTCTTTGTTCTTAATGAAACACAGTGTTCAAATAACCGTCGAATGTTGAAGTTTAATAATAGAAGTTGTTCCTGTGGCGAAGTCAAGTCATAAATGTTTGTCCAGTCATAATTGTCAAATTCAGTGAGTAGGTTGTTGAAATTAATTGACTTTAAGTCCCTATAGCTAAAAAATCGTGTTGAATTGTCAAATATAAAATCATATGTCATAAATATCAAGTCATGTTTAGAGAACGCTGGCACACACTACTTTTGCCGGTTCACTAACAAGGAAAACATCTAACAAAGATCTACAGGTACTTGCGAAATGCTTAGGTAGTTGGCAGATTACCTAATTTAGGCCAAGAGAGTTAAAGTTATTTTGCACACTTTGTTCTCTGATCATGTTGCTGTTAAGATCTCTAGTCAGGATTACGTTTTCGTACGCCACAGATATGTCTGATACGGACTATAAGAGATTAGTATATTCGGTCATTCTACAAACAAATATTAAACTCTACATTCGATCGGGTTTAATTTAAAAAGCTCCGAAGTGTATTTGTTGCTTACAAAAATCGCTACACCACCTGCGTGTTTTAATCTGTCGGACCTATGCAACACGTAACCATCACATTCAAAAGGGACGTCATTGTAGCCACTTACAAACCATGTTTCTGAAACACTTACTACTTCAACATTTGATCCTATAAATAGTTCCCTAAGCTCATCCATTTTTCAGACCAAGCTTTGAGCATTTATGTGGACAATCTTCAGATCCACTTTCTGTTTACAGAGAATTCTCAGCAGACTGCTCGATGTTGCAATTTTTGTTGAAAATTTGAATTACTCTTAAAAACTATATAAATAAAGAGGTCAGTTGCATAAGAGGTATTATTGACGAAAGCTATTTTGGGCAGTATTCATTAATTTGTCTTCAGCATCTGAGAGTGTTTTTATGATTCTAAGTTTTTCGTTAATCGTTTTATGAACCCTTTTTATATCAACTATACCATTGTTAGTTCCAGTGATTTCAATATTAATATTTTCTTTCTGTAACCAGTTTTGCAATGATTTGGATACTAGGCCAGGATTTACCTATCATACTAAAAATTTTGAGTAATGATTTTTTACTTTCAATTCAGTCTGTTGATTTTGTTTCTATAAGAGAAATGAATTTTGAATGAATGGGAATACATGTCAAAAATTTACGTTGGTCAATAAAATAATAGTCAATAACATATTTATCACGAATATTTAAGAGAAATGAATTTTGAATGAATGTCAATACATGTCAAAAATTTACGTTGGTCAATAAAATAATAGTCAATAACATATTTGTCACGAATATTTTGAGTTTCAGGAGTCTTTTCAAAAGGGAGTGCAACTTTTCTGTGCTCTGATTTGCATAAATTACAGGCCTCGCATTTATTTATAATGTTTTGAATAAGTTTTTGTGCGTCTGGGAAATAGTATTTAGTTTTAAAATCGTCATACGTCTTTTTAATGCCTTGGTGTATCGTCTTTTCGTGTATTTCTAATATTTTTTCGTGGAAGTTTGCATATGTGGACAAGTTGGGAAGTATTACTGAAGTTTTCATTAATTTTGTACCAGTGTTTGGTTTAATTAAATCCATATAGGCTCGTTGAAAGAAAGCAAAGTCTTCGTCATTATTAATGAACATAACAAAATTGTGTCCACATATGAATTTTATAATTATATTATTTGCTAAACGGTCAGTCATGTCACTGTAAATTATTTTGTTAATAGTTTTGTTAAAGTAGTTACGAACTTACTCGTTAGTGTCTTTATTTCCTTTTTCAAATATTAGTTGGTGATTAAAAACGTTAATAGGTCGTTCAGTGATCTGTATGCAATTGCCATTATCTTCTTGTCCACTATGCACTGTTGCTGCAGTAGTTTCTAATTCATTATCATTTTGAAAAACTTCTTCAAATTTTTTATCTTTAGTTTCCTTTTTTGTAATTCATGATAAAGCATCTGCTACGTGATTCTCTTTTCCTTTAATGTATTTTGTTTCATAATCAAACTCTCTAAGTTTAATTTTCCAACGTTGTAACTTCATATTAGGTTCTTTTATATTATGTAACCAAACAAGCGGTTTATGGTCTGAGCATATTTTAAAAGTTCTTCCAAAAAGATATGGGCGGAAATATTTGGTTGCCCATACTATAGCTAGTAATTCTTTTTCGATAGCTGCGAAATTTAACTCATGTTCATTTAAAGTTCTACTGGTGAAACAAATACGCTTACCTTCTTGTGATAAAACAGCACCTAATGCATAATTGCTTGCATCTGTAGTTAAATCAAACTTTTTTTCGAAATCCGGATATGTGAGAATTGGGTCGTTACTTATTAGAGTTTTTAATTTTTCAAATGCTTCGTTATAAGTGGGATCTTTAACATTTATTTTGGCTCCTTTCTTTAAACACAGAGTCATTGGTTTTGCGATTTTTGCGAAGTCTTTTATGAATTTGCGATAAAATCCGCAAAGGCCTAAAAACGATTTTATTTGTTTCGGAGAGTTGGAATTTTTAAATCTTGAATAGCTTGAATCTTATTTGGATTAGCTTTGATTCCTTCAGTTGTAATTATATGTCCTAAAAATTCAGTTTCTCGTTTCATAAACTCACATTTATCTCATTGCAGTTTAAGATTTGATCTGCGAAGACGTTCGAATACTTTTCTAAGAGATTGGATATGCTCTTGCAAAGAGATTGAAAATATGACAATATCGTCCAAATACACAAGACAATGGGTACCTATTATGTCGTATAAAATATTATTCATGCAACGCTAAAATGTCGCGGGGGCATTTTTTAGACCAAATGGCATCCTAGTATAATCATAGTGACCTTTCTTGGTGGACAATGCAGTTTTTTGTATAGATCCTGGGTCCATTTCAATTTGATGGAATCTTTTAGCTAGGTCTAATGTTGTAAAGTATTGACATTTACCTAATTTATCTAATATTTCATCCATGTTTGGAATAGGAAATTTGTCAATTATGGTTATTTCATTGAGTCCTCTGTAATCAATGGCCATACGAAATTTGGGAATGCCCGATGCATCCTTTTTCTTTGGTACCATTACAATAGGACTACAATAAGGAGATTTTGATTTTCTGATAATACCTTGATTTATCATTTCCTCAATTTGTTTTTCTACTTCTGTGTCATAAATGTACGGATAACTGTATGGTCTCCTATAAATCGGTTCTTCATGTTTTGTTTTTATTATGTGTTTGATGTCGTTCGTGAAAGTCAAATTGTCACCTTCGCGATACTGAATATCAAAATTTTTGGACATTAAATAATGAAGTTCAGTTTTTTCTCCCTTATTTAAGTGACACGATCACTAAATAATTATTTGTTTAGTCTGTTTGCATGGCATAAATATATTCGTCATCGTTTGTTATACTGGAAAAGGTTTGATTACGTTCCTCTGTTATATTTATTATTGGGAATTCGTAACTATTTAGAATAATAGTGTTTCTCATGAAATCAATTTTGGCTGAGGTTTCTTTTACAATTTTTCTTCCTATAAGAATATCATGATTTGAAAAATTAAAAAAAAAAAATGTTTGCTTGGATGAAAACAATTCTGGCATGCTAAATTCGATATATTTTTCTAAAGTTACAGATTCTCCTATCGTTTGGACTTTTGTCAAAATATTTTTAGTTGGATATTTCAAAAAGGTTTCGTTCCAATTTAAATGTATAAAAGACATGTAAACGTCATTAAACATACATTCACAGATTTTTTCTAATCGAAAATAATAATGAACAAATGAATTTTCATTAATTTGTTTTTATGCCCTTGCAGAGGGTATTATAATTTCAGTCAGAAGTTTGCAACGCAGTGAAGGAGACATCTCCGACCCTATAAAGTATATATATTCTTGATCAGCATCACTAGGCGAGTCGATCTAGCCATGTCCGTCTGTCCGTCCATCTGTCCGTCTGTCCGTCCGTCTGTCCGTCCGTCTGTCCGTCCGTCTGTCCGTCCGTCTGTCCGTCAGTCTGTCCGTCCGTCTGTCCGTCCGTCTGTCCGTCCGTCTGTCCGTCTGTCCGCCTGTCCGTCCGTTTCTACGCAAACTAGTCTCTCAGTTTTAAAGCTATATGCATGAAACTTTCCCAAAAGTTGTCTTTCTATTTCAGGTAGTATATAAGTCGGAACGAGCCGGATCGGACGACTATAGCATATAGCTCCCATAGGAACAATCGGAAAAATAAATGAAAAAAAATTATAATTTTGGTGTTTTTTAATTTTTTTTTTGGTTCTTCGAGATATAGTAATGGTTAAATATTTTAGAATTATGGTTTAATTTTCATCAAAATCGGACGACTATAGCATATAGCTCCCATAGGAACAATCGTATAGCTGCCATAGGAACTATCGAATAATTAAGCTGCAAATCATCATTACTTCATGTTTTTAAACTTACACGCAAGTAAATCAAAATTTTAACGTTTTCAAAAGTATTTAGATTTTGAAAGAGCTGCAAGGATATATAAACTTCGGCTTGCCGAAGTTTGCTTCTTTTCTTGTTTACTTTCAATCCAGTCTGTGGTTTTTGTTTTTATAATATAAATGAATATTGAATGAATGTCAATACATGTCAAAAATTTACGTTGGTCAATAAAATAATAGTCAATAACATATTTTTAGCACGAATATTTTGGGTTTTAGAAATCTTTTTAAAAGGGAGTGCATCTTTTCTATACTGTTCTTTGCATTAATTAAAAACCTCGTATTTTTGATACCCTTGCAGAAGGTATTATAATATCAGTCAGAAGTTTGCAACGCAGTGAAGGAGACATTTCCGACCCTGTAAAGTATATATATTATTGATCAGCATCACTAGGAGAGTCGATCTAGCCATGTCCGTCTGTCTGTCCATTTCTACGCAAACTATTCTCTTAAATTTAATTCATTCAAATTTAAAAAATAAAACCAAAATTTTGTTTTAAATGTTAGATATAAACGAATAACTCAATTGACTATATAACTTCATAATCTGTTATGTTAAGTAGGTATTTACACATTTTGCTTGTTTTAAATTTTTTAATTGTGACTAGTGCATTAATTTATATGAAAATCCTTGTAGCACCAAGAAATAATTAAGAAATAAATAAATTAAATATTTTGCGCAGTATAAAAGCAATGCAGGTCGACCAATGGCGCCGAATAAGCCCCAATTGTTTTGTGGGAAAATTTATGGGTTGCAATTTTTTAAATAATCGAATATAGCGATCATTCTTCTTTTTATTCCAACGGTGGCAATTACAAGTTTGGCAAGGTTTTTGTTTATTCTCTCATCATTTCCTATAAGGCTTACTGATAGTGCTGTTTGGTTTTTATTGGTTTTTAGTTCAAATGCATAGAAATAAAAAAATTGAATGTTTCGCTTTGTATGTTCATATCAGCAACCTTATATTTGTTTTCCTGCTTTTAGGAATCATTAATTTTCATCATGAATATTTAAAATATTTCCGTCAATGCTATAACCATTGCTCCGTTTGCCAGTTACCCAGGCCTGCGCAGGCGTCGTGATTATCTGCCCTTATAAAAGTCAGAAGGACACTTGACCAATCTTAGCAGTTGTCAAGATGCGTTCGGTCCAAATATTGGTGATTTTCTGTTGTTCCTACTTGTTTGTGCTCGGCGAAACTAGTTCGGGGGGCAAGGACGCCTGGCTGCGTCCTGGCTGCCACAAAGTTGGAAACACGCGAAAAATTTCCATTCCTGATTGCGTAGAATTCACCATAACGACCAATGCGTGCCGCGGATTCTGCGAGTCATACTCAGTGCCCTCGGTTCCCTGGACGGGTTCATCGCTAGCTGTTTTATTCAAGCCACCGAAGCCAGTGGTAAGTGTTGGTCAATGTTGCAACATGATGAAGTCCGAAGAGGTAGGTTTGGCTTTTAGATCTTTTCAAATTCTTAAAAAATTATTTTGTACCAACCGTTTTAGATACAACGTCGCGTCCTATGTATAGAAGGTATTCGAAACTTCACCTTTAAGAGTGCTGTGTCCTGCAGCTGTTATCACTGCAAAAAGGATTAGATGAGAGCAAAACTTAAAAATTTTATGCTTGAGCCACCTTCTTATTAAATTTAGAATAATGCTTATAAATGCTTATTATAAAAATACATAAAACGCACACCCGAATAACAAAAGTGTATGTTGTAATTTAACATACTTATTTTTAGTCTACATTGACATAAATTCTAGCCTCTATGTCTTACTGTTCAATGGCTTCTAGATTGGTGTTGCTAAAAAAAAATATCATGAAACTGTTCTGGTGACCGAAACTGGAACTGGAGAACTCACCAAAATTGAGTATCCAAACGTTGTGGATGTAACAACACGGGTAAGTCGTCTGAAACAAAAAACTATTTCAAAAAAAAACTTCTGATCTCAAACAAAACAGCTCTTAACGAGCTAAAAATGTCGTGACGATCGCACCTTCAACATATCTAATATAACATTTTTTGAAGAAAAATTAAAATTTAAATGTTAAATGCCTACACAGGCATTTTTATTGCAGCTCGACGAATGGGATCATTTAAAAGTGTATTTATTTAGTCGAAAGTTTATTCATTTTTCGTCACAAAATTTGATATCAGATATTTTTTAAAGTTAATGCTTACACAACAAGAATGGAGGCAAACTTCGGCAAGCCCATATAAACTATGAACTATTCAAAAGTTAAAAAATTTGTAAAACAACACATTTTCGATTGTTATGCTTTTATATTTTACAAGCAGCTCTTTGATGTCGTGGTCTGATTTTAATAAAATTAGAACCGTAATTCTGAAACAATAAACCATTACACTGTTTCGTACTACATATATTCAAATCAATTGAAAAACAGCCAAATTATAATTTTTTCATATTTTTTTTTGATTGTTCTCATGGGAGCTGTATGGTATACTCGTCCGATCCGGCTCGTTTCAACTTCAACTAATAGTTTTAAAACTCATGGGCTAGTTTGCGTAGAAACGAGTGGACAAACAATCGGACATGGCTATACCGATTCTCCTAATGATGCTGTTAGGGTCGGGAGTGTGTCATTCCGACTGAAATTAAAATACCATTTGTAGGGAAAAAGAGGCGAGTATCTTAACACAAGAACAACACTACGATTCACCATAGAAATGCTGCATATCATAAAAACACCTACAGACATACGGATGAACTACAAAACGGACACTGACAACTGCGCTCATTTATATAGACACTTACTAGGGAAAGAAAAATTAGTTACCAACTCCACGTCATCGGACGCAGACGTGTAAATTAAATGTATGTCAAATGTAAATTTTTTTCTGATTGTTAAGAATATTAAAATCGTTATTAATTCATAGTTGTCCTAAAGACCGTTGCCGAATAGCATCCGAAATATATTGACAAATAACCAAAATTAAAAATATTGTGTTATTTTTTCAACATCCTGACCTGACCAATTAATATTTGTAGGGATATAAAAAAAAACGAGAAAGTTATCTGGCCCTTTAGAACATTAAAATTTAAATAACTTCGTTGTTTTTAAGATCTTTACATCTTGCTAATTTTTTTGCAAAGTATAAGTTTGCTTAAATTAAAATTAATTTCAAATTTGTAATGGTTTATATACACTGAAAATAAAAGTTTATTTTTAGTCCATAGAAACTAAATTACACAGCTGAGTGTACAGCGGAGCGGGACCCATGTGATCTCTAGCTCTTCCGGGAATTGGGGGGGTTGTTGCTGACCCTTCTGCCTAACATTACCTTAAGAATAATTTTTAGAGTCCCTTTCTGAAACTAAATAACCACACGATCATGGTTGAAATACTCAAGCGGTTACCTGCATAGGTAAACCAAACAAAGCAACACTAGGCGAATTGACTCAAATCATTGCATGAAAGTAGAACTTTTCAGAAACCAGCTAATAATTAGCTGTTGATTGACTCACACGAATTCGCTACCCACCCTACCATGTCTTTAACCTTAAAAGAATTATTAAAGAACCCAAATTGTAATTTACATTCCCAGGTCGCGAAAATAAATCAGTAACTCACTCATAACGTTCGATTTAGGCATTGTTACTACAAATGATTTATTTAGTTGGCAACTAAACCAAAAAATTAATTGCGGTGCAGTTAATGTTCTGCTTCATTATAGTTTTCTTGCTCAATTAAATTAATTTTTGTTGTGTCTCTAACTATTTATCTATTTACTTATGAAATATAAATTTAATAATATTACATTTTTTTGATTTTTGTTTTCGTTAATTGACTTTACGCACAATATTGGATCATTACGTAAGCACACACACTAGCTGAAAAGGCGTAGAAATTATATATATATATATGCAAAAAAAAATGTATGAGATTAATTATTACAACAAAACATTTTTCTTTTTAAAATAATGCAAACACAATGCAGATTTATGCAGACGTGTTAGACGAATAACGGATGTATAATCAAAACAAAAGAAAGAACCGCTATGAACGTAACTGACTGCGCGATAACGGCATCATCGATGGTGAATAAGCATAACACGGACAGAATTAATATTTGGATTAAGCTACATACATTCATTTGGTACACTTACCCGCGTCCAATTCTCGTTGAAGGCCTTCAAGAATACATGGATGACGAGTTGATTAGTCCCGCGCTTTAGTGTACGGGTAGGAAGTTTTATTTAACTTAGTGCCAATAATTAGTTCCAGAAATTTGAGTACGCATTGTTTCCTTTGTTTTGATTCGATTTACACTGAAAGATTTATGTCATCGCTGGCGCACTTCCAGCCAGTGTTGTGTGTTTCCGTACCTAATCTGCGAGTGAATTCCCAAAGCTGGAAAGGTATTGGTTGTTGTCCTGACTATGGCACAGTCGGGTCTGGCCATGAAGGGTGAAGGGTATAACCCGAGCGCATTAGCTGGTTGGGGCTGGTAATTTGTCGGTCTCTACATGGCGGCGCTAGTTTTCCAAATCCGCCCGTAAATGTTTCGTCCCTCGCCGGAGCTACTAGTGATTCTGTTTCTTGGCTTGCACGATCCTAGAGTAGAGGAAGACACCGGGGGAGTGCTCGTGTGGTAATAGAAAAGCGGTGGCGCGCGAGTTACCGTACCGGTAAAATCGACTATGCCACCGCCTAAACCTCCCCGTGTTACCCTCTTCCAAGTGGACAGTGACCGACAGCTAGCCGTTCGTTGTCCCACATAAGATGCACATAAGAAATGCAACATCAGCACAAGGCAGGATGTTGCTAAACGACACCCACTCAGCAGAGCTCCAGAAAATACTTTGTTAGCATTTACTCACCCACACATACATAATTGTAAACACATAAAATTCTTTGGCGGAGGTTTGATTTGAATCTCAAGCCACAATAAAAATTATTCCGTTTGGAACAACCAAAGCGAACACATCAACTGTTTATATATAAACGTTAACTGAATATTGGATGAGTAAGAATCACCGTTAACTACTACCGTTACAACATACTATAACTCGCGGCTGATCGGCACTGAAGTGGCAGAGGACCGGATTTGATGGTCTCACTCTGGCTGATGGGAAACGGAACGCTTATGCCAGTTTGAGGTTAGGGCGAACTGATGCACTTTTTGGGGCCGTTCCCCAAGACTTTGTTTGGTATTTCAACGTAACCTGGCCGTTTGAAAAGGCACGATTAGTTGGGAGCCAGTGCAACCTAGACGGAACGGAATTAAAGCTGGTGGCTCCTTATTTTTTTCTTTTTATGCGGCGTCTGCCGTTAATATTTACCAATGCGATTCCAATTGAAATAATTGCAACAGTTAATTAATTAACTGGAATGCAGAGGTATAGGATGCTCTTGATTTTTATAGGTTTAACTAATCATGTGGGCTTAATTGAGGATCTGGCCAATTGGTACGTCTGGTTATCTTTACGTTGCAAACGGAAAAGGAAAGGTTGTGGCCGAAGTTTTGTTTTTCTGGGAAACGTGGATGCAATTCGATACTGCACCAACAGCTGATCTCTTTTTGTTTTCACGATACTCGATATACTCAAAATACTCGAGATTATCGAACCGGGCTGCAGAGAAGTTGTGTAAGTATCGTAAGGCGCGTAAACAAAACTTCAAATTTTTAAGCTAGACATTTAATTTGGTCAAGGCAACCATTACAAATTTAAATTTAAAACAATAATTAATAGTTTACAACTATTTAATCAAAATGTTTTTCATTAAACCTGAAACCATTTTTTTTAATAGCATTTTCCTCACCAGATCGGTGGTGGATACTTTCAGGAGGAAATTCTACTTAACTTCTCCAAACTGAGAAAGTTATCCATTTTCGTTGCTTTATAATTTTCAAAACCATTCACGGTATTTGTTTTATACCAAAAGTTGAGGAAGCTCTAGGGCTATAAACGTAAAAAGCTAAACAAAATCGGATATATTAATTTTTTAAACTTTTCAAAAAAAGGAAAATAAACAAATAAAAATTAAATAATTTTTAAACTATTTTATTAAGAGCAAATATGTTAAGACTTCGTGATTAGCATTTGAAAATACCATTTTAATGACATATATCACTTGTCTGAAACTTTACTAGTTTAGAAGTAAACGCGATTTTCCGCTAAGTAAGCTTGTTTTTCAAAAAGTCGGAGACAAACCTTTTTTGTAAAGACCTGCCCTCCCAACACAAAATTTTTAGTATGTCACTTTCACCGCCCTTTCTCCTAAACCAATTAATTAATCATTCTTCTTTTTATTCCAACGGAGGCAATTATAAGTTTGGTAAGGTGTTTATTCTCTCATCATTTCCTATAAGGCTTACTGATAGTTCTGTTTGGTTTTTGTTGGATTTTTGTTCAAGTGCGTACAAACAAAAAAAATTGAATGTTTCGCTTTGTATGCTCATTTCAGCTGCCTTATATTTGTTTTCCTGCTTTTAGGAATCATTAATTTTCATCAGGAATATTTAAAATATTTCCTTCAATGCTATAACCATTTCTTTGTTTGCCAGTTACCCAGGCCTGCACAGACGTCGTAATTATCTGCCCTTATAAAAGTCAGAAGGACACTTGACAAATCTTAGCAGTTGTCAAGATGCGTTCGGTCCAAATATTGGTGATTTTCTGTTGTTCTTACTTGATTGTGCTCGGCGAAACTAGCTCGGTGGGCAAGGACGCCTGGCTGCGTCCTGGCTGCCACAAAGTTGGAAACACGCGAAAAATTTCCATTCCTGATTGCGTAGAATTCACCATAACGACCAATGCGTGCCGCGGATTCTGCGAGTCATACTCAGTGCCCTCGGTTCCCTGGACGGGTTCATCGCTAGCTGTTTTATTCAAGCCACCGAAGCCAGTGGTAAGTGTTGGTCAATGTTGCAACATGATGAAGTCCGAAGAGGTAGGTTTGGCTTTTAGATCTTTTCAAATTCTTAAAAAATTATTTTGTACCAACCGTTTTAGATACAACGTCGCGTCCTATGTATAGAAGGTATTCGAAACTTCACCTTTAAGAGTGCTGTGTCCTGCAGCTGTTATCACTGCAAAAAGGATTAGATGAGAGCAAAACTTAAAAATTTTATGCTTGAGCCACCTTCTTATTAAATTTAGAATAATGCTTATAAATGCTTATTATAAAAATACATAAAACGCACACCCGAATAACAAAAGTGTATGTTGTAATTTAACATACTTATTTTTAGTCTACATTGACATAAATTCTAGCCTCTATGTCTTACTGTTCAATGGCTTCTAGATTGGTGTTGCTAAAAAAAAATATCATGAAACTGTTCTGGTGACCGAAGCTGGAACTGGAGAACTCACCAAAATTGAGTATCCAAACGTTGTGGATGTTACAAAAAAACTAAAAAACTATTTCAAAAAAAAACTTTTGATCTCAAACAAAACATCTCTAAACGAGCTAAAAATGTCGTGACGATCGCACCTTCAACATATCTAATATAACATTTTTTGAAGAAAAATTACAATTTAAATGTTAAATGCCTACACAGGCATTTTTTATTGCAGCTCAACTCTTTCACCAAGAATATAAAATTTACAATGGCACTAGAAGAAAAGGACCAATTACCTTATTTGGACTCAGTGATAATTAGACGTGGAAATCGATTAAAATTAAAATGGTACAAGAAACCAATTGCGTCCGGACGAATCATCAATTTCAACTCCAAACACCCAAAACAAATAATAATAAATACAGCTAGGAGCTGTATACATAGAATGCTCAAAATTTCAGATACGGATTACTACGATGAGACGACCCAGGAGATAAAATCAATGTTGACAGACAACGATTTCCCAAAACACATAATAAAAACATTATTATCGGAACACAAAACAAGAAAACAAAACAGCGTTAAAAACAATAAAAACAAAAAATATATGTCAATTACATACGTCCCGGCATTATCCGAACGTGTAGCGAAATCGGAATGCTACGACAAAGAAAACATAAGTATCGCACATAAACCGGATCACACATTAAAATCTATATACAACAGAACAAAATCAAAGATAAATGAAATTGACAAAAAAGACGTAATATATAAAATACCGTGCAACGGCAACAACAACGAAACATGCAACATGATATATAGGAACAACAAAATCTAAACTTAAAACTAGACTAGCACAACATAAATCGGACTTCAAAGCTAGACATCATACGAACGCACAAAAAACAGCACTCATGTCCCACTGTGCCAAGAGTAATCACTCACCGAACTTCGAAGAGGCGAGTATTTTATCACAAGAACAACACTATGCCAAACTATTCACCATAGAAATGCTACATATCATAAAAACACCTACAGACATACGGATGAACTACAAAACGGACACTGACAACTGCGCTCATTTATATAGAAACTTACTAGGGAAAGAAAAATTAGTTACCAACTCCACGTCATCGGACGCAGACGTGTAAATTAAATGTATGTCAAATGTAAATTTTTTTCTGATTGTTAAGAATATTAAAATCGTTGTTATTATTTTATAGTTGTCCTGAAGACGGTTGCCGAATAGCATCCGAAATATATTGACAAATAACCAAAATTAAAAATATTGTGATATTTTTTCAACATCCTGACCTCGAGCCGGCTCACAATTAATATTTGTAGGGATATAAAAAAAACCGAGAATGTTATCTGGCCCTTTAGAACATTAAAATTTGAATAACTTCGTTGTTTTTAAGATATTTGCTTACATCTTGCTCATTTTTTTGCAAAGTATAAGTTTGCTTAAATTAAAATTAATTTCAAATTTAAATTTAAAACAATAATTAATAGTTTACAACAATTTAATCAAAATGTTTTTTTCTTTAAACCTGAAACCATTATTTTTCCTCACCAGATCGGTGGTGGATACTTTCAGTAGGAAATTCTTCTGAACTTCTCCAAACTGAGAAAATTATCCATTTTCGTTGCTTTATAATTTTCAAAACCATTCCTGATATTTGTTTTATACCAAAAGTTGAGGAAGCTCAAGGGCTATAAACGTAAAAAGCTAAACGGAAATCGGATCTATTAATTTTTTAAACTTCTCAAAAAAGGAAATAAACAAATAACAATTAAATAATTTTTAAACTATTTTATTAAGAGCAAATAAAAGTAAAGTCTGAAACTTTACCAATTTAGAAGTAAACGCGATTTCCGCTAAGTAAACTTGTTTTTAAAAAAGTCGGAAAGAAACCTTTTTTGTAAAGACCTGCCCGTCCAACACAAAAATTTTTTTTCCCAGAATTTAAAACAAGTCCTTAAAATTTTTTGAAACTGACAACGACACGGAAAAATGTTGTATTTTTTTTTTTTTTTTTGTTTTTTTGTTTTATTTAGTATTAGCTATTATACATAAAATTAAATTTAAAATATAATAACTAATTTAGGGAAAGGAGTAACTAGCTACTGTGGCCATCGACTCGACAATTGATAAAACTTTTGTTTGTATTTGAGAATTAATATTTAAAGCTGGTGTATAATTTTACATATGCGTAGGAAAGATAATACTCGGTTGGAGTTAGAAGCTGTAAGGTTTATTCTGATGTTTTGGTAGTGTCCACAGGTATCAAGTAGATGTTTGACTGATAGTTCAGCTCCGTAGTTAGGGCAGTTTAGCTGCCTTTCGCCGTTGAGGATGTGTTTATGCGTGAGATTTGTGTGTCCAGTTCTTAACTGACTGAGAATGGCGCATTCCCTTCTGTTGATCGAAGTAGGAAATTTGATGTCCTTTTTGCCAGGATTAAACTGTTTATACCAGTGGTTAAACTACGACCAGTCCTCCAGTTCGATGTTCAGCAATATGTTTTTGATGTTTTTCCAGATGTCCTGTTGTACTCCAGGGATGATTGTGTGGCACGGAGCTCGTCCAGCTAGTTTTGCAGCTTTGTCAGCTAACTCTTTCCCATCTATTCCTATATGAGCCGGGACCCATAATAGTTTTATTTTGCTGTTGTTTTTGATACAGAGGTGACGAATTTCTGATAACAGGTTGTTGTTATTGCAAAAGTTTTGGACTCCTTGTAGGGTGGACAGACTATCACTGCAGATGACATATCTTCCCTTAAGTTCGAGAGCAAGTTTAATTGCCTGAATAATAGCTAGTGCTTCCGCAGTAAAAACGGAGAAGTGGTGAGGTAGCTGACCCCATGAAACAATTAATCCGTGTTGGTCTACCACTGCAAAACTGGTTGTGGCGTTGGACCTTGAACCATCGGTGTAAAGCCATTTCCTATCGGAGTATTTGTGGGTAACTTCTTTAAACAGCTGCTTAGACGTTGTGATTGATGTCCTTGATTTTTGGAAATCGGGCAGTGTAGTGTCTGTGGCGGTGGCGCGTAATTTCCACGGAGGGGACGGAATGACTTTATTCCAGCGATAAGGCGTTTCTATTTTGTGTCTCTTGATAAAGGATATACATCTTCGTATCGTGGATTGGATTTTAACTTTCCTTTGATGCTTCAAGGCTACTTCAAAGTCCTTCAGCAGAATAGAGTTGGATGAGCACATGAGTTTTGGTATTATTATTATTATTAATATCGGGGTGTCCAGTGTACCGCGACCTGTAAGATCTATTGTACCCCCATTCATAAAGTCGAGGAGTTTTAGTGGGTTGATTCTTCCTAGGAGCTCAGGTGTAAGAGTTCTGGTTCCTAAGATTTTACATCTTATACTTGCTAATGATGTGTCTAGAGGTTTCGTCCTCTATGTCGCAGAATCTGCAAGTTCTACTGCTGGTTATTCCCATCTTACCTAGGTGACTTTTCAGTCTACAGTGTCCGGTTAGTAATCCGGTAACGATCCTAAGTGAATTTTTCCCCAGTTGAATAAGTTCCTTGAACCTCTTCTTGTTATAGTTATTTATTTGAGTTTTGGCTTGCCTTAGGCCTGGGGTATTTCTCCAGTGTTCTTGTCTCATGGCGCCTTCCACTTTCCTAAGGTATTCTTTTATAGTGTGCCTCCCTATGCCACAGTAGGGCTCTGGGCCTACCAGGGGCTGTTCGGCTCCTAGTTTTGCCATTTTATCGGCAAGTTCATTTCCGGATATATCCTTATGGACCGGAATCCATCTGAGGGCCAGCCTGTTTCGGCTGCCCAGTATATTTAGCTTACTCTTCACCTCTAGGACTAGCTTCGAGGTGATTTTGTTGCTATGTAAAGCAGTAATTGCTGCTCGGCTGTCCGAAAGGATCGATATGTCCTTTTCCTTGTATCCACGCTGTATGTTGAGCTTTGCACAACGTCCAATGGCACATACCTCAGCCTGGAATATGCTGGTGTATTGGCCAAGGGATTCGTGGTATTTTATGCGAGGCCCTACCACTCCAAGGCCCGTGCCTTGTTGTGTCAGGGATCCATCTGTGTACCATGCAATGGTGTGTTTAGCCATCGGGTGCACTTCAGACAGTGTGGTCCAATCATTCTTATTGCCTAGGTGTGCTGCGAAGTTCTGCTCGAAGATTAGTTCGGCTGTCATTTCATCCCTAGGGTGGAGTATTAGGGGCACCTCACCTAACAGATTAGTCGCATCCCTGTTATTTAGAATGCAACCACTACCTGTGCCCTCAGTGCTTATTCTCAGGAGTGTAGCTTTGCGTTGGATATCAATCACATAGTGGAGTGGTGTTAGCTCCATCAAAACTTCTAAGGCAGTTATAGGACAGGTCCTCATTGCCCCTGTCATGCATACGCAGGCAAGTCTTTGTAGTTTTCCTAGCTGGTTTTGCATGCTGATGAGCTTAGCTCGTTTGCCCCATGCAAGTGATCCGTAAGTGAGGATTGGTCTCACGATCATTAAGTATAGCCATCGTATTATCTGAGGCCTGGTTCCCCAGGATTTCCCAGCAATTTTCCGACAGGTATAGAGGGCTCTGTAACACTTTTCCAATATCTTTTGGACATGGGAAGCGAAAGTCAGTTTACTATCTAAAGTGATTCCCAGATATTTAACCTCTCGGCTAGTTTCTATAGGAGTTCCTAGCAGTGAGATTTGTCTCATTCTCTGTAGTTTGTTTCCTTGTGAAAGGAACGATGACTGTCTTAGCAGGATTTAAGTTGAGTCCAACCTCCCTGCACCAGTCCAGCGTTGTCCTTAGTCCGAGTTGGACGATGTCGCAGAGTGTCGCTTCAAATTTGCCTCTGGCGATTATCACGATGTCATCGGCGTATCCCTGACATTGAATTCCTTTTCCAGCAAGTTTGCTGAGAAGGTCATCCACTAGCAGACTCCATAGCAGAGGGGACAGTACTCCTCCTTGCCGGCAGCCTTTGCTGGTAGCAATTGTCACTCTTTCCGAACCCAGTGTACATGTTGCTTGCCTGGATTCAAGTAGGTTGCCAATCCATTTGCTCGTAGTAGTGTCTATGTTCCTTCTGGACAGGGCAGCTCGAACTGCATCATGTGATGTGTTGTCGAAGGCTCCCTCTATGTCTAGAAAGGCACAGATAGCTATGTCTTTGTTGTCAATTGCCCCTTCTAGGGTGCGACATAGTTGATAAAGTGCAGTGTCTGTTGAACGGCCTGCTCTATATGCATGCTGTGTGTTTTGCAGCGGACAGTCTCTGAAAGCTGTTCTTCTGATGTTGTGGTCTACCAGTTTTTCCAGCGTTTTAAGACAAAACGAAGTTATGCTGATAGGTCTGAAGGACTTTGGGCTGTTGATGTCTTTCTTCCCGATCTTGGGGATGAAGACCACCCTACCGCTGCACCATGCACTTGGGATATACCCAAGGGCTAGGCTGCTCACCATTAGTCTTCTTAGGCGGGTTAGGAGTAGTTCCTGCCCCTGCTGTAAGAAAGCTGGAGAGATCATGTCTAATCCCGGTGATTTAAATGGTTGGAAGGTTCCAATAGCCCATTTGAGTTTCTCGGGCGTAACTATAGATTTGGCTGCTGCCCAGTCACTGGCTACTGTCCTAGGGGTTCTATATTGATCACGCCTTGCGTTTCCCATAGTGGGAGTATTCCCCGGGAAATGCGTGTCAAATAGCAACTCTAATTTCTCCCGATCCGTGGAGGTGAAGGTGTTATTCCCTTTCCTCAGGGCTAAATTACTATCCGCTGCACTTTTAGCCATTGCTTTTTGCAGTCTTGCGCCATCGTTGACGTTACTTATTGCCTCACAGAAGTTCCTATAGTTTTTCCGTTTGGCCTTCCTGATCTCTTTGTTGTAGAGCGTCAGGCTTTGCCTGTATAGTTCCCAGTTTCTATCAGTTTTTGGTTTGTTGAAAAGCTTCCGAGTGGTTACTCGTAGTCGTTCAAGACTAGCATTCCACCATGGTGCGTCTGTTTCCCGCCTCTGTCTACCTAGAGGACAACTGTCTTCAAAGGCATTTACTATCTTGTGGCCCAGGTTGTCTACCGCTCTGTCTAATTCCAAGGGATGTCTAGGGTATCCTGACGGTTCGTTGGAAAGATTGAGCTCTAGAGTTGACCTGAATTTGTCCCAGTTTGTTTTTCTGGGGTTTCTTTTAGGGTTACATCTTTTTGTTTTGAGGGCTACTTCAAACAAAATTGTCCTGTGGTCTGACATTGATTCTTCTGGTGACACATGCCAGTTCTTAATGTGGCACCTCTTCTCGTACCCTAGTAACAAATGTCGGCCTGGCGCCGACATTACAGATCTCTAGGTTATTGTTTAAAATAAATTCTAGTAATTGCTCACCTCTGTTGTTGACATCCGTGCTACCCCAGATCACGTGATGTGCGTTGGCATCACATCCTATGATGAGGGGGATCTTGGTCGTCCGGCGGTGGTCTACTAGCCCGGGTATTCCTGGCGGTGGACAGGCCTCCTCCCCGGCAAAGTAGGCGGAGGCCACTGCTAGCTTCGGTGCAGCGTCTGTGCCGTTGATGGTTACGGCGACGCAGTCTCTGCTCATGAACTCTGAAAAGATACTATAATTGATATCTTTCCTTATAACGATGCATGATCTGGGAGGTGATCCTCCTGGATCGCATATTACCTTAGTGTCCTTCGTGTACAGGCCTTTTATGCCATGGTGCCACCATGGCTCCTGTACAAGGGCTAGCCCGAGGTGTTGGGAGGTGAACATCCTCGCCAAGACAGCAGATGCTGCTTTGGCCCGATGGATGTTTACCTGGGCTAGCCGAGTGCTGCTTGTTGCAGCCATCACTCCGAGGTTTGATGCTCCGTGAGGTCTGGTGAAGAGAGAGAGCAAGTCTCTCCACCACCGTCTATCACGGTAACCTCGGCTTCTTCGCAGCTTTCGTCCAGGAGGAGCTCCTGGGCCAGCTCTTGGGATGACATAGGGTGTCCATCCCCTTGGTCGTCCCCAATGTCCATGCTGGTGATGGATTGTTCATCCTGTTCACCACTCTGTGACTTCGGCTCCACATTCGGTGGTTCGAGGGTATCCTCGACAGCCTTGCATGTGCCGTCATTGGGCGTCTCTTCCGGAGCTCTCTTGGTCTTTTTCAGACCGCTCACGGTGACGTGGCCAAACCGAAAGTTGAGTTTGTGGTCACGCTCCACTATCTCATCCCTTCCGGTCTGGTCCATCCCTACGACCAGGAGTGCACCAGCTCCGTCGTTCTTCCTGGAGATGACCTTCCAGGCGCCCGTCTCGACCCGGTTTTGGAAACCAATGAAGGCCAATATTTCCTCATTGGTCCGGTCGGAGCTCCTCGGGCAGAACAACGTGGCGTTGTATGCTGCCGGGATGTCTGCTCCCGTGCGGGTTTCTAGGGGTACTCCCTGCCACGTCCGCAGCTGAGGTACGGCAATCTTGAGCCACTCAGCTGAGCCTTCATCCAGGCAGTCGATAATCAGGTAACCCACCCTGAAGTGGATTCCCCTGAACACGACGGGACCGCTCCACGCTGACGTGAGCATCTCGTCCATGACCGACTCCTGGAGCCCGGATAGTTCCTCTGCGGTCAGGCTGGCCGCCGGGAAACCCTCCGGGAGTATAGCCACCCTGATGAGGGTGGCTTTCTTGGCAGCCTCCGCGTAAGTCGGACGGGGTCCGATGACCGGCGGTGCCGAGCTAGAGGGTCTTCCTCCAGCGGTTGTCGGCTTCTGGTTTTGGTGGGGCTGGGAAGGTATCTTCCTGGCCTGCACTTTTGCCTTTTCTGCCGCTGCTGCTGATTTGCTAGGCCCCTCTTGCTCAGGGACCCGTGAGGACGTCTCACTAGCCCCTGGGCCGTGCCTAGACCTTTTGGGGGTGTCCGTTGGTGGTGTGCGGCTGGTGTTCAGCCGTTTGCCAGCCGGTGCTGTCCCCAATGCCGGCTGCTTCCTCGGCTCCTTTGCCTTCTTCAAGGCCTCCTCCGGTGTCATGCCCTGCATGAGGTACCTCAGGTACCACTTTACCTTTGACCCTGGCAGGCCACGCCTGTTGGGGTCGTCCAGTCCTCCGGGCTGTCCCAGGGCTGGAAGGGCGTCCTGCTTCTTCAGCTGTCTGATAGAGGTTGGCCTATCAGATGCGAGAGGTGGGCGTGCTGGCAGGGTAGCTCCTGCCGGCACCCCACGCTCCCTGGCTGGGAATGTCTGGGCTGCTGGTGTAGTCCTAAGCGGGTGCGCTGCCGCCTGGGGTCTGTCGCCTTCGAGAGATCTTTTCTCGAAGTGTCTTGCGACACCGGTTGCAGGGATATCCTGCGGGGTTTTTATTGTTTTATTTTTCTTCATGGGGTCCCACGAGTTGCGGAGAAGTATGTGGTCCGCCCGGGCAGAGATCCGCCGTACCCGGGTAAGGCGTACTTAGGACAGACGGTCGCCACTTGCCTGAACCCTCCGTTTGCGACTGGGCTATTTGTTAACTCGGGCCCCCAGCCAGGCTGACTATCGGCACGGGTCGAATGACACCTTAGTCCGGCACCGAGGTGAGATGTGGGGGATAGGATGGAGGTAGGTAGTTGGGAGGGAGGGATTGTGTAAGGCTACAGTGTTAAGACGGCCAAACAAGCGTCTTGTCGGTATACCTCCATCGGTATACCCGCTGTTTGTCCGGGGTTGCTTATTTGCTTACGCTTATTCGCAACTAACCTTCCCACAAGGTCGTTCGCTATCCACAACCTGCGACCCGCCTGGTGGCCTCAGCTAAGCCTCCCTTCGAACCATCCCACTAGTTCTTGAGGACCAAGGAGTTTTGGTATTAATTTGAAAGTAGTTTGCGCGACTTTGGTTTTAATGTCCGGTAATCCTGCTTCGGCTAGGATGCATTTGGTTGGGGTCGTTGGAAATGCGCCAATGCTAGGTCTGACGGCAGCATGATAAGGAGGTAAACACTTTTTTAAGTTCGATGGCGCGCACCACCCATAAATGGCGAGGCCATAATCAATTTTGGACAGCAACAAAGCTCTAGGCGCTTGTATAAGTGTTGTCCGATGAATGAAAGAACGCTTAGATGTTAGGAATTTAATAATGTTTAGTCTATTGATAAGATTGATCCTAAGTTCGTTACAGTGTTGTTTAAACGTGAGTCGTTTATCAATTGTCAGGCCAAGAATTTTAAGAAAAGGAACTTGCTCTATAACTAAGTTATTTTTACGATAATGGTGGGTATGTACAGCGTTGTTTTTTACAAATATGAAAAAGTTTACATTTATTTACAGCAAGGGTCGCACCGGAGGTGTTTCCCCAGATTTGGATTTCTTCAAGGATTTCTTTAAACTTATTATTTAGTGTAGTGGTATTCTTACATTTGCTAAAAATTATGGCATCGTCTGCATAAATTGACAGTTTAATTATGTCTTAATATTATGTTAATCAAGGATTGGAAGGCGATCATGAACAATACCACAGAGAGTGGCGATCCTTGTGGGATGCCATTGTTGAGAGTATAGAATTTTGATAGAGTGTTGTTAGCTCTTACTCGGATAGTACGGTTGATCATGAAAGCCTTCGCTAAGTTAAAGGTCTTTTGACTTACCCCCCACCGGGAAAGTTGATCCAATACTGTATGCACCCCTACGCGATCGAAGGCCCTTTCAAAATCAGTTGCCAAAATGGTAACATGATTTTTGGTAGATTTTTGTTATTTAAAAGCTGTTTGGTGGGGGCTGATAAGTTTCTGTTTCGTAATGAACCACATTAACCTTTTGGCTAACATTTTTTCTAGCGTTTTGCTTAAGCAAGGGAGTAAAGAAATGGGTCTAAAGGATGTTAATTCGTGTGTTGGTTTGTTAGGATTTAAGATAGGGATAATGATGGCAGATTTCCACACATGGGGGTAGGTACCTTTAGCTAGCATTGCTTTAAACATTTTTAATAGTCGGTATTTAGCTTCGGAGGGTAACTGTTTACGCATTGGATATGAAATTCGGTCTATACCGGGTGTTTTTCCTTTCGCATACTTAAGTGCATATTCGAGCTCACTAAGAGTGAAATTGGAGTCAAGGTCTGTGGGGGCGGTGGACAGTTTGGTGGGTGTGTATTCCTGAGAAAGAATTTCTTCTTTACGAGCCTTGTATTGGTGTGAGAAGCTGTCGTCCTTGGAGTAGTCCGGCCAAAAGTTCGCAAAGGCATCGCTTATATCTCCAGAGTGCTGGAGAACTACGTTGTTATATTTTATTGCTCTGAGGTTATTTGGGAAATTTCCTATTAAACGATTTAGGTCAGACCAAGTTTTGTTGGTAGATGATTGAGGACTTATATTAGATGTAAATCTTTCGAAGGATTCCCGCTTTGCTTTTTTGGAATTGTATTTGAATAGAGCATTAGGAAATCAAGGCAGCGGTGCTCTGAGTTTGTTTGTAGGCATGCCAGAGGGATTGCTTGTGTTGCCTTAGATCTTGCAGAGTTTTGCTCCACCAAGAAACATTTCGCGGATGTAGAGAGGGTTTGGTTTGTGGTATTGCTACATTAGCTGAGGCTTTGATTCCTTTAATTATTTTGGCGGCAAACAGGTTTAAGTCGTTTGTGGCAGGGAAATCAAAGTGAACTTTGCATTTGCTGCGATACAGATCCCAATTGGCTTTATCTATTTTATATTTTGGAGATGGTGGTAAGTTTTTGGGATTAGTTTGAAACTGAATATGTGTCTTTACAGGATAATGATCGCTTCCGTATAGAGAGTCTTTTAAAGACCACATACAAAAGGGGAACAGTAATGCGAATGCTAAAGTTAGATCAATAGCCGTGAAAGAGTTGTGAGTGGAATGATGGGTAGCGGAGCCGTCATTGCGGATAGTTAAAGTTGATTTGTAAATGACTTCTTCTATTTGGAGACCTCTAGAGTTTTGCGAGGATGACCCCCACAATGGACTCCAAACATTAAAATCTCCCACATATAGGATTAGTCTGGTAGTAAGATCTACTATTTTAAGAATTTCGTTGGCTACTACTAACTGAGAAGGAGGTATATATGTATTAAAAATACAGATATTGGGGTGGGCTAGGATTTCAATACCTAAAGAGCATGTATTGCTGTTGATTGGTATGGGCTTGTGGGGAATACATTTACGAACAAGTATGCCAACACCTTGTTTGGCATAGGTATTAGAGCTAATATTATAGAAATATCCAGTAAATTGCTTGGGATAAGCAATATTCGTTAAGTTGACATTTATATGGGTTTCCTGAAGGCAAATAACATCAGGGTTTGTATCGTTTATCAATAGTTGTAGTTCATCATAATTGTTAAAGTAACCATTCATGTTCCATTGTACTATTGTAACAGACATAAGTGGAAGAGAGGATTGATGGTATTTGGTTTGGAACTTAAGGTGGTTTTGGATTGACGAAACTATGAATCACTCATAGTATCGTCAGAATCATGGGTATTAAGATTATTGTTGTGGGAAGTTGATTTTTTATGATTTTAAGAGTTTGCTTGGTTGCTACTTTCGTGTTCAGCATGGATCTCTTGTAAATATTCGTATGATGCAGGAGATAGGTTATACTTGTTATGAGCAAGTAGAGCGGATCGCTTTGGCTGATTAGGAGTTACGGGGAGAGGGGACTGTTGAATGGGGGAAGAGGGCTGGGGAATGGGGGGTGGAGAATGGAGAAAGGGGGAAGGGGAATGGGTTTTTTTCGGGGCTTCTTCGGTGGAAGCGATTTTAATTTTGTCATTTTTGTTTTGGTTTGCGTATTCGTTTGTTTTGGCTACTGAAGAGTAAGAGGCGGTGTTAACCGTATTATGTGACGTTGTTTTGTATATTGTTTTGGCTTCACGCATAGTGCATTTTCTGACTGTTTTTATTCTGAGTATTTCACTTTGTTCTTGGTACTTGGGGCATTGTCGAGAAGAGGCCGAATGCTCACCAGCGCAATTGGCACAGCAGATTTTTGTGCATTTGTTTGGGGAATGGGAGGGCTGGGCACATTCGGAGCAGAGCGGGGTGTTTCCGCATTTTTTGGTTGTGTGACCGAGGAGTTGGCAAGACTTACATCTCATGGGGTTTGGTATGTACTCGCGAAGTTTTACCGAGTGCCAGGAAATTTCGATTTTAGATGGGAGGTTATAGAGTTCGAAAGTTATTAGGATGACTCCGCTGGGTTTAGACACTCCATCGTATGATTTCATAAATTTGTGAACTTCCGTAACTTTTTGTGATTTAAGATCATCGACGATTTCTTTCTCGGGAATGTCACATAGGTACGGGGCATAAACTGTCCCTTTCACAAAATTGAGGGCCTCGTGGTGCTTACACTGTACTTTGCTTATACCGGTTAGCTCGGTAGTGTTTAGAAACTTTTCAGCATCGGCCTGAGAATTTATAAGCATGAGTAAATTGCTGTCTCTGCGGTTCGAAATCGTCACAATGTTTTTGGAGATCATTTTTAAGGCACGGTGGACGGCGAAGCATGAGAATTGAGAAATTGTCTTTTCGGTATTGATGTAATATATCTTGGATTGACAACTGAGGTAGGTGGAAGTTCGGGGAATGCTATGTCTAGTTTTTGGGGTCGTCTTCTTTTTTTGATGGTGGGCTGATGGCAAGCGGCGCAAACCGATTGTCGCCCAGGTTTGGAGGCCCTGGGCCCATGCTGGGGCTTCTTGACTTTATACGTTAATTGATTTTTTATAAACGGTGGTTAGAAGATTATTGCGAAATACGCGATGAAAAGGTGTGAAAGATAAGAACCACGTGGGTCCAATAAAAACAGTGACCGTACGGGAACCGCTGTTTGGAGATAAGAGACGTCCGCGCGCGACGAGAGTATTTGTATTTTTTAAATGTACCAAAAAAAAGCATTTTTTTGGAACAACTTTTAAACGGAGAAAGCAAATTTTGTGTCATAGGAATAAAATTTAAAATGTTTTTAAAATTAGTGGAATCTTTTACCAACCCAAAACTCAAGAACTCCACTTAAAAAAATTTTTAGTATGTCACTTTCACCGCCCTTTCTCCTAAACCAATTAATTTTCCCAAAGTCTTGGTATGCAATCTGAGGGAACCGGCACCAAGGAGCTAGGCGAGCGATGACGGCTGCAAAAGAGCGAGGCTCGCTCCTTTCCTACACCTTGGATCACTATTCTCAATATAATTAGTGAAAATAAAGGGCATTTATAAAATACGATTTAACCCGATATATTGAGGAGCTACATTGGCGTCTAGGTAAAACTGATGGAAAGCAAAGCTAAAATCATTAAGGTAAAGTAAATTGCAAAAAGTCGTATTTGTAAAAAGTGAACCATTTATATCGCAGTTTAGTTATTTTTGTATTTCTCTTTCATTCAACTCGTTTGTCGTTGTCATTCGTTCGAGTGCGAGTAAACGGTATGTTCAGGATATAGAAGGAAGCCGAAAAAGAAGAAGAGAGGAAACTTTAAGATTAATTGCATTTTAGAGTACGAGATGTTGTGATCAGATAACAAAGAGCTACTCAAAAAAAAAAAGAAAACAAACAAAAAGGCTGAAGTAAACTTGTAATTAAAAAAAAAAAAACAAATTCTGAGAAAGGTCAGAGGCTGAGGGCCGATAAAAAAAATTTTAATTTAAATAATAAATGAAACAGAGGCAGAGTGCCGATGAAAATTTGAAATTTAGATAATAAATGAGACAGTGGTCAGGGGCGGAATGCCGAATAAATGTATGTAAAAAAAAGCTAAATTGTAGCATCAATCAAAGAGGTTGACCAAGTTTGGAAGGGAAATTGCTCGACAGAAGCATTGTTAATATAACAAAATTTGACATTTGAAGGACACCTTTTCAGGAAAATATCTCCTGAAGAGCTCGAAGCTTTTGGGAAATTCATTTTACGACTTCGACAGCAGATCGAAAAAAGTAGTTTTGGTTCTTCGAAAACTGAGGTGGAAGAAATATGTTTAAAGGACAAAATTATTGATACGTGGGCTAGGCCGGAACTAAAAAAGAAACTTCTTGAGAAGGAACACACCTTAGGCGAAATCATTGAAGCGTGCCAGGTCGACGAAGAAATTAATAAGCAATCAAAGTTTATGATATCGAAGCCGTTTTCTGACACAATTTATAAAGTTTCTAATTGGAAATCGCTGCCAACCAGTTAAATTGATTGTAGAAGATGAGGGCTGTCAGGTCATAAGGAGGATAGTCCTAAATGCCCAGCGCGGAAGGCTAAATGTAATCGATGTTCCCGACAGGGCCATTTTGCCGGAAATGCCGAACTCTTTTAAAATGTGCATAGCTACAGTCGTATGATGGAAAGAACGTGGAAAGTTTCAAAAGAAGAACGTACAGAGGGTTAAAGACGGTAATCACGAGGGAAAAGAAATTAATCGAGAAAACTGTTTTAAAATAAACAGTGACGAGGATTTAGAAGAATGGATTAAATGTAGTTCGTGGTGAAGATGTTGCCTTGATAATCGATTCCGGATCCCGTTTAAATCTTATTTCTCAGCACAATTGAAACCAGGCGAGAAAGGCGACAGTTTTCAATGTGCGTACAGATGCACACAACCAATTTAAAGAATACGATTCTGTCACAATTTCAAATGTCATTTGTGTTTTTAAGGCACCAATAGCGGTCAAGCCAAGCTCGGAGTTGATTGCATCCTTTTTCGTAATTGAGAAAGGACGACAATCGCTACTTGGACAGGAAACAGCAACTAAATTGAATGTTCTGCGGATGGGCTTACCAGTAAATCACATTGTAACACCGTTCCCTAAGTGGAAATATGTTAGCGTGAAACTGTCAATAGGTCCTTATGTTGACCCGGTGAAACAGCCCATGAGACGTATTCCTGTCGTGTTGGAAGGTAAGGTCCATGCTAAGTTGGAAGAAGCGCACAAGCTGGATATAACTGGTCCCACTTCTTGGATCTCACCGATAAGTGTTGCTTTTAAAGAAAACGGGGACATTCGACTGTGTTTGGATATAAGGCAAGCCAACCGAGCGAGTCTTAGAGAAAATTACCCTTTGCCTACGTTTGAGTCTTTTATGACTAGGTTGAGAAACGCTAAATTATTTTTACGTTTGCATCTCAAGGACGCGTACCATCAATTGGAGTTAGAGGAATCAAGTCGACAGATCACAACTTTCATTACGCCCCGAGGGTTGTTCAGATATAAAGGGCTGATGTTTCGCATAAATGCGGCTCCTGAAATCTTTCAGCGACGACTTGAAGAACTTCTTGCTTCGTGCAACAATGTGATGAATTATATCGACGACATTATAATTTTTGGATGTAACGAGAAAGAGCATGATGAAGCTATTAATAAGGTTCGTGATGTTTTCTAAAAAAATAATGTTCTCTTAATCCATAAAAAGTGCATTTGGAAACTAACAGAATAAAGTTTCTGTGTTGACTGATAAAGGAGTTGAAGTAGAAGAATTCATTCCAGACCTTGCTGACTTAACTGAACCGTTACGTGAGTTGTTTAAGAAGGACCAGAAATTCAACTGGGGACAAATTAAAGAAAATGGATTCCGAAAGCTAAGGTCAGCATTATATAAAATCCCGAGTCTCTGATACTTTGACCCCAAAAAGAAAAATAGATTGATATCAGATACTAGGCGCAGTATAGTTGGCTTTACTCTGGGCAGTAGAGGAGTTCGCAAAGTCATTCCGTCAAGCCTAAAACGACCGGTGTTGGTACTGACAAACGAAGGCCACCGTGGCGAATCGGCAATGAAGCGGCGACTGCGCTCTAAGGTATGGCGGCCCCAAATCGACAGAGATACCGAAAAATTGGTCAAGGACTGTCGAGATTGTATTTTGGTATCCCAGACGGCACATCCACCTCCAATGAAGGGAATCGAGTTTCCGAACGGGCCGTGGCTTTAAGTTGCTACAGACCTTCTAGGGCCACTCCCGATTATTACTCGAGGTATATGGAGTTTAAGTTTTTGCGCTCAATCACATCTGAATCGTTAATTGAAGCGTGTGAGGAAATTTTTAGCAGGTTAGGATACCCAAGGCAGTTGCGGACTGATAATGGTCGTCAGTATGTTAGAGTTGAGTTTCGAAACTTTTGCAAATCGTGCGGAATTGAGCAAATAACGACACCACCTTATTGGCCACAGGCCAATGGCGAGGTGGAAAACATGAAAAGAGCTTTACTAAAGCGTCTAAAGATAGCCCATCTACACAAGAAAAATTTTAAAGATGAAATCAGAACTTTTACACTCATGTACAATGTTACCCCTCATGGCACTACAGGCACGGCTCCAACAGAACTAATGTTTAATAGAGTTATTCGAGATAAGATTCCGGGGATACAAGATTTGGTGGGAGAGTTTACAGATTCAGTAGAAAAGGATAGAGACTGTATAAATAAGCAAAAAGGAAAGGAAATTGCTGACAAAAGAAGAGGAGCAAAAGAAGCTAAAATTAGCGTAGGAAATAAGGTTGTCCTTAAAAATATAGTTTTTCCCCACAAACTAACAACGAACTTTGACACCACTGAATATGAAGTTGTAGAAAGGACAGGTGATACAGTTCAAGTAGAAGGGGTAGACAGAATGCTTATGAGAATTGTCGCCTGATGATACCAAAATGGAGTCCCTTCAAGATCCTGGCTTAGGTCAAGTTTCGGATTCAGCAACCCAATCCGAGTAGCAAGACCCTGAAGAGAAGGACCAACATAACCAGGATGGATTGCAGCTGATGCTGGTGAGGAAGGAAGGGATGTGGGAACCGGCACCAAGGAGCTAGGTGAACGAAAATGGCTGCAGGAGATCGATGCTCGCCCCCTTTCCTACACATTGGATCACCGTTCTCAATAGAATGAGTTTTAGTTTGACTTTGACTTTGACACTCGCCGCGAGAGGAGAGTGTAAATAAAGGACATTTATAAAATACGATTTAACCCGATATATTGAGTTTTTACACAATCCTTATTCATTTAGCGATACCTTTCGATTGGAGTATTAATCGGACCATCACAGCAGATTTTCAATTATACGGCTTTATAATAGTTGTCTCCTATGCACACGCCCTTGGTGCGCATCGTCACTGCATTTACTGTCGCCCATAGTGATAATTGCACGTCAACGCCAAATATTGGTCTACCTAAGAAGGATTGTTCTCATTTGTTTCCAACGGCGCAGCTACTGGTGACAACTAGCTCCAACTTGTATGAATCTAGAATGCGAATCGCTTCGAAAATTGTTTCTACAATGCATACACACGTGACTGCTGGCAAAAAATTAAAAGGTCGTTGGACACACCAGTGAAATTAGTGCTTGCACTTGCAGATGTTGGACACACAAAACATTCATACAAGCTAACGAGGATAAGTGCCAAGGAGAAGAAAGTAGATATATACACAAACTATCTAAAGCTGCAAAGAGCAAGTGCGAGACGCCGGTTTTTGTCGCGTTTGGGTACAAAAATAAGAGAACTTTGACTGCAATATATAAATGGGGCTGTGATTTTAGCCGTGGCCACGCAATTTATCGCAAAAGTTTCAAGATGGGGAGACAAGTAAGGTCGACCAACATTTATTTACTGTTTGTCTCTTTCCCTTACAAGTTCAGCTTGGTTCTACAATTTTGTGGAAAAACATGCAACCTTCATCAGTCCGCTTTTGTCGGTCTATAAAACTGATTTGACAAAAAGATCAAGTGAATTAAAAAATATTGCAAACTGACTACGTAAAGAGACAAATATTGTCCATCAAGCCAACAATTACTAGTTCATTTACCATGCTCCATAAATTGCAAATGACGTTGCTGGATGGAATATCAATTGGCGTTAGTGTTTGTAGAGCACTACCAAAAGATATGAACAATTTGGATCTGGTAAAACGTTACCCGGTTTACTGATAGATCTTTTGAAATACGGCTTATCTAATATTCATGCGTAAAAACGATTGTTTGAGCGTGTTTTACATACTACTGACTTTCAATTAAGAAATGTCAAGTTCGTGGTGTAGATAAACCAGAGGTGAAAGCTAGAAAAACCAGCTTAGGAAGGAAATAGGTATATTAGTGGACATACCAATGGCTGGTAGTGGAAATACCAACAATGGTAAAACTGCCAGACCTGATTTGGTAGTTCGCACTGGGAGTTAGCGAGGCACTTATTTACGAGTTTAGTGTCATTTTACGTACATTAACTTGTGAACATGAAATCAATATTGATATTGATATTGATATTGACATTGATGCATTCAGTTCATATACCATAAAAACAGGTAAAATATTTGCCGACTTATATCCTTGTTATTACATGCCATCTTCTCTCCATAAGATATTAATACTTCCTATTGGTATGCTGTCTGAAAAAGCCAGAAATAAAGGTTGCCGGAACTAACGGGATAATCATTCTCAAAACAAGATATACCCTTAGAGATATTGCAAAAATTAAATACTCTTTAAAACATATAAAATTCGATTTTTATACGTATATGTTTTAAAACATTAAATAAATATGATGATCTCAGCTTATTTATTTATCTATTTATTAAAGAATGCCAAATGGCAAATCGCTAGCTTTTATAGTTTTCAAGATCTCGATGTTCATACCGAGGGACATGGCTAGATTGAGTCGGCTATTGATTCTAATCAAGATGGTTCATGCGCATATTAGTGCCCTAGTTCTGAAAGGACTATGGCCGAGGTAATAGCGTCCGATGGTCAGGCACCTGTTTGCCCCGCGTGAATCCCCCGGATTTGGTAGTGGTTCTTGGTAACTTCGTCCATCTCCAACATAAAAAGAACAAATATTGAACGTGCCTGCTAAGACTTAATGAATGTAAAAGTTAGTCGGTCAGCAAGCTTAGCTGTCGCACGATCGTAATACGATCGGGCTGTGTTTCGGCCACATACTCTTCCCGTCACATTGCTGGTGTGCCAATGGATCGTAGCGGGCCGCGCAATACGATCCGCTATTGTCCAGGCTGTCTTCGGTAGTTATGTAATTTTCTTGAACTGCTACACTGTTGCGTCAGCACCGCTGATTTGGTTTGAATTGGTTTCTACCAAGACATGTTTAAATTTGGGTTACATTATACATTTTTACTTAAAAGTTATAACATATGTAAGGTATTACATTCAAAAATAGTTAATATTAAATAAGGGCTAATATTTGAATTAGAAATAACATTCGTCAAAATATATATTGTAATTATAAAATATTTAAAAATTTTTTACAACCGTATAGAAGCGGAAGGTATCGAATAAATCACCTGAAAGGTGTGACCATCAGCAAAAACTAGGCTGACTTATTCCCGACAACAAAAGTCGCTCTGAGGCCTATCGTATGTGAACATACAAAAAGGTTAACTGATACCGACCGCTGAAAAAAAGGTAAGTTATTTTGAAAAAGTAAAATGAAACTAGATATAGTTATAACGAAAAGGATAATATATAATGCATTATTAAAAACTATTTAATAAAAAAATAAAAAAAAGTCTTCTATTTTTACTTTGGCTAGGCTTCCGGGGTTTTACTTCTGTTCACACACTAAACATATAAACATAATTAAAAATGGGATCATGCATGATTGTTCGGCGATGAGATCTTGACACTCTGGATTCTGGCCTTGGAAAGATGTACACATTTTAAATATTGTAACGAATTTCTGCCGCGCGTGGCTGCTATCGTTACGGAAGAGCCAAGCGGATACTTTTTTTATTAGGTATGATAGCCCTTGCTACCGCCAATCTCCCGCGTCAACTCCAATATGCAAACACCAGTAGCTATAAACTTTGAAGGTCAGCACGCGGTCGGGAAGTCGACGTCTGCCCACCGAAGAAAGCGAATTAAGAAAAATTACATTACAACAAAAGGTTTCCGTAGATCTGATAACTTTCATTACATTACCTCTTTCTTAGTCTCGAGTCTGTTGGCCAAGTACTTCTGGGCTAGGCGGTTTACACGAACGGTCCTGTCCATCTTTCGGTTGACTTAGTACCGCACGAGCGACATGGTTCGAAGCGTCTGTATCCAGGACAAACAAACCCTTGGGATCGGGGAACGTTGGAACACGCGGCGTTGTGAGTTTTATCTCATTGAAGGCATCCTGAGCCGTTAGCCCATGCAGCAGCCGAGCCCACTCCGGAACGAACTTGCGATAGTAAGAACAAAGTCCAATAAACGATCGCTGTGTTTTTGCTGTTAGGCGTCCGACATTCAATGACTTTCCGCATCTTTTCGGGCATTAGTCCTTTGTGGCTCACGATATAACCGAGGTAATTTACTTTGGTCCGGATGAAATGACACTTAAGCGCGTCTGGCAATGCCTCAAATACGCTCTGCAAGTGGACCAAATAAGACTTCGGGGTACGATGGTGCACGATGATGTCACTGGTAAGCCAGCGTGGATTCCCAAGTAGGGCCGGAGAACAAGCCGCCCATCCACCGCTCAAAGGTGGCGAGGTCATTTTTTAGGCGAAACGGTATCACGTTAAATTCGAAGATTAAAAGCAGTCTTGGGGCTGGATTTCTAGTCCATTTACACTTGCCAATAGCTGCTCTGAAAATTCAAGGTAGGAGAACCAAAGAGCAGAGTGCATCGTCCATCCATGGGAGGGGATATGAATCATTGACGGTGATAGTCTTCGCAGAACCGAACTAGGAAGACCGGCAATGCCCACGGTCTAGTGGACGGGCGAATAACGCCTTTGAGATCTATATTGGCATCCTACTGTTCCATCTCGGAACTCCTGGCTAGCGATATATGACGCACTGGTTGTCGCGTTCTCTTCCGTGTCCAGGTTCGAGTCGGCTTCGAGAAGCTTCACCGGTTTCACTTTTCGCACTATTGTTTGCGTAGGCAACAAGTAGCATTTGGGGCCGAGACGCCTTCAAGTCTTCGCAGAACCGAACTAGGAAGACCGGCAATGCCCACGGTCTAGTGGACGGGCGGAAAACGTCTGAAAACTCTGTGTTGCTCAAAAGGCGGCGATCTCGCGTCAAAATGAAACTTGCGTCGGATTCGTAACGCTGTTGGGGAAGTAAGGGGGTGAGCAGAGTTCGTTGTTAACCTCCACCCCGAAAGGCTGAAGAGGTTAGTTTTCCGTATGCTTCGCGTAATTGGTTTCCGGAGAGGTCGTTTCGCTTCTGCGCGAACCTCGGCTCCCTTTTCTGTTTGCGTTTACAGGGTTATCCGTGGATCCAGTGCTGACGGTCATCACTGTGTATGCTGGACGTGGTCGGCCTTGGTCTTCATTCCGGGTAGCCACATCGAGAGCCTCTGTAAGTGAGCGCGGGTTGCTTCTTATAATTGGAACCTAGTATCCCGTCAGGCGACCATACGAGTCGAATGGAAACGCTCTGCACGCAAACTCAGCTTCCTACATATCCTTTTTTCGGACCAGTGATATTCCTCATCCATTTCGTCCAGCAGTCTGTCTACGTCTGACTGCGTCTGTCCCGGCTTCACGTTGGAAAGCTCCACATCGCGTGGAGTTCTAGCCCAGGGCCTATCGCACCCTGCGATGAGCCTGCTTTTGTGGTGTAAGGATGCTCTCTGGCCGGAGTACAGATCTCAGTCAGATCCAGGAGTCCGTTCAAGAAATTTGTAAATCACCGAAACACCGGACTAGAGAGTTTGGACGCCGGAAGAGAGAGTGATGTCGGAGTTGATCGCGTCGTATCTTGAACGATTTCTCGAGGGTGGGAACGCCGGGTGATCTTACTGGTCACTTCCGCGATTAGGGCGCATAAGTCGTTTTCCGCGTGTCGGAGGCCAAAAATCCACCGAGCTGGATCTTCGGGCGAGGCCAAGCCGGGACACTATTTCGCGAGAGTGGGACCGGTGGGTGACGTCACGCGTAAGTCGTTTTCCACGTATCGGAGGCCAAAAATCCACCGGGCTGGACCTTCGGGCGAGGCCAAGCCGGGTAGAATTTGTCGGACGTGGGGGAGATTAAAGGAAAAGGATGGCGGTGTGATTGACCAGTCGGGAATGATGTCCGCGCTCAGGTCACATGCACTACGGGGAGGAAAGCTAGAGTACTAGACCAGACGGGTGTCCGCGTACCGGTCACATGCGCTACGAGGAGAAAAACTAAGATACTAGACCAGACGGGACGGGTGTCCACGTACAGGTCACAAATACTACGATGAGGGAAGCTAAGATACTAGACCAGACGGGACGGGTGTCCGCGTACAGGCTACAAATTCTACGAGGAGGGAAGCTAAGATACTGAACCAGACGGGCCGGGTGTCCGCGTACAGGTCACATGCACTACGAGGAGAGAAGCTACTATCGACTACGAATAAAAAAAATCACAAACGAAGGATTTCACTTTCATTTCTTCTCTTTATTTTTTTTCTGGATTATTTTATTTATCTAATACTCTCCTACGAGTCCGCTACACCGTCTTGACTGAACGGGGATGAATATTATGTACACTAACCTCAAAACACTGATCAACCCACTTATTCACTTGTCGCCTGCCGTCGTGCGGTCGAGGCGTTACTCAGATTACACGAAAAATTACTGCGGGAGACACGTCCGTCCCGTCTTACCATTCCGACACAAGAGACCGCCCGCTCGATCGGTGTATGACCACCTTCCCCACGCTCCCTTTTTCTCGCGTTCGGGATTTCTGGTATATTCCTTACTTTCTAGTATTTCCTATTAACTTACTAAATATCGGCTAGCGTTGCCACTCGGGTTTGAAACTTAACTATGGCTTAATATTCGGTTTCAACTTAATCTTTATTATCCATTACAAGTCGCCTACACCTATAACCTTACATACTACCAATAATTGTATCGTACACCTTCTAGGTGTGTACGTTGATCTCCGGGGTGTTGCAGGCGTACCAAGTTCGGAGATGTGAACTTCGTAACGGTGTAAGGGCCGTCATACATGGCAGCAAGTTTGGCCGCGAATCCCTCGGCTGCTTTCGATAAGGGATGCTGTCGCAGCCAGACTTGACTGCCGAGCGTGGGTCTCCATTCTCGCCTTCGTAGGTTATAATGTCTCGCCTGGTCTTGAAACGCTCGCTGAAGATTCGCTCGTACGATGTCGAAGATTCCTTTGAGGTGAGACGTCTTGTCTTCAGGACCTGTATGCACGACCGCCGATCCCGTCCTTGAGTTAGGAACGCGGGGCTATACCCCGTTGAATCCGATATACTGCTATTGTTCGCGAGGGATATCTCTGGCAACATATTATTTCACAAACTCTGGTCGCCTTCCGACAGCTGGGATATCAGCGTCTTCACAGTGCAGTTGGTTCTTTCTGTGGGATTCTCCTGAGGACAATATGGAGCCGTGTACTGGATTTCTACGCCGAGTTTGGTGAAATAGTCCTTTAGGACCCGGTTTGTGAATTGGGTTCCATTGTCGCATACGAACTTCCGGGGATGCCCACTTGCGCAAGTATGCGTTCCCGAAAAGCTTTCTGCACTTGAGCTGCGGTGGCTTTCCGGAGTGGGATCAATTCTACCCATTTCGAGAATACGTCGTGAAACACCAGAAGCATAGGATTTCCTTGTTTCCACCGGGGTAGTGGGCCTACAAAGTCCGCACAGAGAATGTCGAAAGGTTCACTGCTGACCCGGGTTAGCATCTTACTTGCCACTTTGCTCTGTTCCGTCTTAAACTTTTCACAATGGCGAACATGGCGTTTCGCGTCGCGATATATACCGGGTCACAAGCACCTCTGCGTCAGACGAGTGATCGTTTTTCGGACCCCCAAGTCGTGGCACTCATGTAAGACGCGGCCTTTACGGGAAATAGTCCTCATCGTCAGCTCGGTAGCCCATGTTCCTGTAGGGCTGGTCGTTTTCAATCATGTAGTCGGCGAACTTCTCGGGGTCATCATGTATTTGGTCTTTCCTCTTTTTGATCCAGTCGCAGTGGTCCTCGAGCTCGACAGCGCCTTGAAGTACCTCACAAGGCTGTCGAGAAAGTGTGTCGGCCACGACGTTCAATTTCCCTCGTCGATAGCGTACGTCGACTTGGAATTGCTGCAATTCTAGCGCACTTGAGAGCTAGATGGTCGGTAACGACCTCGAATCGGTACCCTTCCAGATAGACCGCATCTTCCTGATTGCCCAGATTAGGGCCAGACACTCTTTCTCCGTGGTAGTGTAGTTCAGTTCCGCGGGGGCTAGTCGGCGGCTAGCGTATGCGATGACCTTTTTTTGACTTTCGGAGCCCTGTGATAAAACTACACCCAAGCCGACGTCACTCCCGTCTGTTTGCTAAATGAACTTATTTAGTAGTGCGGTCACCGGTTGTACGATAGTCGCGAAGCTAGGGACAAATCTCCGATACCAAGAGGCCATCCCGATCGCAGACACCTTCTCGGGATCAGTCTGAATTCCGTCACTGCTGATGACATGGCCGAGGATCTTTGGATTTATCCTTAAATTAGCCGCCCGCAATCTGCGGAAGACTTCCGAGAGATGAGTGAAGTGCTGTTCTTCTTTCGCGTTTATGATAATAATATCGTCTAGGTAGGCGAAGGCGACCGGTTCCATCTCCACACCGATTACGCTATCCAGAGCGCGTTGAAACGTGGTACTGGCAGAATGCAGTCCAAAGGGCATGACCTTCCATTGGTACAGTCCTCTGGCAGGAACCGTGAATGCCTAGCCATGGGTATTTGCCAATAGCCGTGCTTCAAGTCCAACGTGGCGTAATTTCTCCAGAATGTGATTGATTCTGGGGACTGGGTAGGCGTCGGGCACTGAGTGTGCGTTTAACTGACGGTAGTCTACACACATGCGCCAATCGCCAGTCTTCTTCTTGACCAATACGATGGGAGCGCTGTGCTGGCTTCTGAAGGGTTATGGCCCCGTCACGGAGCAGTTTGTCTACTTGGGCATCGATGACATGTTGCATCGCGGGGTTCCGGGGATAATACCTTTGTTTTACGGGCTTATCGTCGCGCATGACGATAGTGTGCTCGACGACGTGAGACACCCCATGCAGCTTCTCGAATAAGGCCAGTTCCCGATCGATGAAGCTTTGTTGCGCCGGACTCAATAGTGAGCTCTATCGCTGTTCGTCGTTTTCTACCGTCCCCATCCTAATGGGCGCGCCGGCATTGATGTTCGGGGTCATAGCTCGCGTAGGAATAGGACTGGGTGCTCTGCTTCTTTTGGCCTGGCAGTTCCCAAATGGGCCCCGACTGCAACAGAGCGTACCGTTTCCTCCTGGCTGCCCCGCGTCTTTATAAGTACTGGCTGTAAGAGAGGGTCTCCTGCCGCTTGAGCTTTATTTTGCATGTCGAGGATAGCTCGACCACATCGCACCTGAGTTCCCGCTACTGTGAGGAAGTCCATCCCAAGTATTACACGATCTAACATGGTGGGCAACATAGGTAAGAGCACCGTAGTGCCGGCCAACGTAACCGAGGTTCGCCAGAGCTTGGTCACATCCAGACATGACCGGTCGACCAACGCTATTCTAGTGACAACATCCTGTAACTCGCCTGCACTCGCGGCCAGTCGAGTAAAACTTTCACTGACGAAACTCCTCGATGCCCCTGTATCAATGGTGGCGTCCATCCGTTGTCCTCCGACTTTTATCGCTGCTGTGATGAGCCCGCCGTGTAACCTTAACGGGGGCTTTACTGGGGTCGGGTTGCTGCTCCGTTCGTCTCCGCCGCACCCGGGTTCCGGCGGAGGCGTTCCCCGATTCCCGACACATTTCGACGGCAACATTCCATAGTTAAAACTACTGGTCGCCCACAGTCCCAACAGAAATCCTGACGTGGGTTCGGGCAATTCCTTTGGAGATGTCCGTTCTCTCCACAGCGATTACAAGCCCGCCGTATGTCCACTTGAGAGGTTCCTTGACCGATCATCTGGTGGGTCACGTGTCCTGTCTGCGTTGTATTCACCGGATTCCGGAATGGGTTCGGCGATGGGCGAAGTTGAGGTTCTTCTTGGTTCCTGTCCATGGTTGATCTTGGCTCGCGTCGAGTCGTCTCGAGTTGTTTGACACTCTCATATTCTGTGGCCATATGGGTCAACTGTGTCAAGGTCACGAATTCACTGCTTTTAATATACAGTCGGTATTCTGGAGCCATGTTTTCGTATGCCCCGTACAATTCTTCCTCTTCTCGATAACCGGCTTGCTGCATCTTGGTTCTGAGCTCGATCAAGTAGGTCTTGAAAGGCTCTCCTCTCCGCTGCACGTGGGTCCGTATCTCATCTTCCAACCGCTCGAAATATCGAGGTGGTAGGAAAAAGTCGAGGAATTCCCTTCTGAAAGTTCCCCATGAGGCCGACTGTAGGTGGCTCGTGCGAAACCACCGTGTCGCTGGGCCCTCCAAGATCTCGGGCATAACGCGGGGTACCTCCTCTGGATTTATCCTGTACGTCGTCATCTTTTCCTCGAGCGCGGCGATGAGAGTCAACAGATCCGAACTCCCATCGAACCGTGAATTCCATTTGTGCATCTTCTCGGGGAGCAGATGTTGAGTGGGAGCCGTGCTGCTCCGTGTGTCTCGCCCTTGTAGATCGGCGGGTAAGCGGGCGTCTACTGGTGGCATCCAGGTGCCGTGCGTCGATCCCGGATGAATCCCTCGATGGCGGGCTGGAGTCCCGATCGATGTAGCTCCGGAAGTCATGGGAATGGCGAGGGATTCCGTAAATTGTCCCGTCTCACCGTTCCTTCCTGAAGGATTCGGACTTGGGGCCCGGCTGCTATATTGCTCCTGCAACTGATCCAGTCGGTCCCACACACTCTGTGGGAACGACCCTGTATTGACGAGACTGGCGAATGCCTTCCTGGTCACCTCGACGGTACCGTCGGCTTTGAAACCAAACTCCAGGGCGAGAGAGCTGAGTTCGCCTTTTCGGCGAGCGTATATCCAGCGGACTCCTATACCTGGATTCTTAATAAAATCGGCTTCTTCGTACTCACAGTCGAATTCCTTGGGGTTACTCATTGTTTGATTTAGTTTTGTATTAACTTCCTTCTCAAGTCTTCTAGGTCCTTCCGGAGATAGGTTATGGGCTTCTTCCCTTCCTTTTTTCTTCAGTGGGTCTTTAAGCCACTTGGATGATTCTCTAGCTAGTCTCGGTGTCCCTGCTCGGGCGCCACTTGTAAGGATGCCCTCTGGCCTGGTTACAGATCTCAGTCAGATCCAGGAGTCCCTTACAATAAATTTGTAAATCACCGAGACACTGGACTAGAGATTTTCATTCAACGAATGAATGAGTCGTTTGGGGGGTCACGCGGAAGGTTCTCTTGGACGCCGGAAGAGAGAGTGATGTCGGAGTTGATCGCGTCGTATCTTGTTTTGGAGTTAAAAATCCAACGGGCTGGACCTTGTGGCGAGGCCAAGCCAGGCGAACGATTTCACGAGGGTGGGAACGCCGGGTGATCTCACTGGTCACTTCCGCGATTAGGGCGCATAAGTCGTTTTCCGCGTGTCGGAGGCCAAAAATCCACCGAGCTGGACCTTCGGGCGAGGCCAAGCCGGGACACTATTTCGCGAGAGTGGGACCGGTGGGTGACGTCACGCGTAAGTCGTTTTCCACGTATCGGAGGCCAAAAATCCACCGGGCTGGACCTTCTGGCGAGGCCAAGCCGGGAAGGATTTGTCGGACGTGGGGGGATTAAAGGAAAAGGATGGCGGTATGATTGACCAGTCAGGAATGATGTCCGCGCTCAGGTCACACGCACTAAGAGGAGGAAAGCTACGGTACTAGACCAGACGGGACGGGTGTCCACGTACCGGTCCCATGCGCTACGAGGAGAGAAACTAAGATACTAGACCAGACGGGACGGGTGTCCGCGTACAGGTCACAAATACTACGATGAGAGAAACTAAGATACTAGCCAAGACGGGACGGGTGTCCGCGTACCGGTCGCATGCGCTACGAGGAGGGAAGCTAAGATACTAGACCGCACGGGACGGGTGTCCACGTGCATGTCACAAACACTACGATGAGGAAAGCTAGGATACTAGACCAGACGGGCCGGGTGTCCGCGTACAGGTCTCAAATCCTACGAGGAGGGAAGCTAGGATACTAGACCAGACGGGACGGGTGTCCACGTACAGGCCACAAATTCTACGAGGAAGGAAGCTAAGATACTGGACCAGACGGGCCGGGTGTCCGCGTACAGGAAAGCTTTGGAAAGCCGAGCGGATATCTTTTTTATTAAGTGCGATAGCTTGCAACACTGGCATTTTGAAGTGTCATCACTAGGCTTTGTTTTTCAGTAATTGAACAACATTGTTTCTGTGGTGCTGTGTGCTGAAATATATGGTGAGCATGCTCAAGCTGTTCCCAGAGCCGTACTTAGATCTTTTGCGTAGGCTGACCTATTTAGCGAACTACTTGGGATGCAAAGTCAACTATTCTGTTGTCGGGTAGTAACCTGCGTGTCGTTTTGCTTTTATTTTCCATCGCAATGGAACCAGTAGATTTGTGAATAGTGATTGAACCTAGACACTTAGTAAAATGAAACACTATGGAGTCGGGATGTAGTGGAGATAGCTTGAGTCATCGAGACGTGCTGCTATTGTTAAATTCAACTATTAAGGTCGACCTTTATTTTCGGGTTTTGTGGAACGTTTTAGACTTAAGATCCTGTTAGCCTAGGCGTACGTAAAAAAAAATTATTAAAAACAAAAATAACTGAATCAAAAGATTGTAAAATTTGAGTGGCCTTTTTTTTCAAATACTTTTCTGGGAGTGATCTCGCGAAACGGTGATGAATATTATGTACACTAACCTCAAAACACTGATCAACCCACTTATTCACTTGTCGCCTGCCGTCGCGCGGTCGAGGCGTTACTCAGATTACACGAAAAATTACTGCGGGAGACGCGTCCGTCCCGTCTTACCATTCCGACACAAGAGACCGCCCGCTCGATCGGTGTATGACCACCTTCCCCACGCTCCCTTTTTCTCGCGTTCGGGATTTCTGGTATATTCCTTACTTTCTAGTATTTCCTATTAACTTACTAAATATCGGCTAGCGTTGCCACTCGGGTTTGAAACTTAACTATGGCTTAATATTCGGTTTCAACTTAATCTTTATTATCCATTACAAGTCGCCTACACCTATAACCTTACATACTACCAATAATTGTATCGTACACCTTCTAGGTGTGTACGTTGATCTCCGGGGTGTTGCAGGCGTACCAAGTTCGGAGATGTGAACTTCGTAACGGTGTAAGGGCCGTCATACATGGCAGCAAGTTTGGCCGCGAATCCCTCGGCTGCTTTCGATAAGGGATGCTGTCGCAGCCAGACTTGACTGCCGAGCGTGGGTCTCCATTCTCGCCTTCGTAGGTTATAATGTCTCGCCTGGTCTTGAGACGCTCGCTGAAGATTCGCTCGTACGATGTCGAAGATTCCTTTGAGGTGAGACGTCTTGTCTTCAGGACCTGTATGCACGACCGCCGATCCCGTCCTTGAGTTAGGAACGCGGGGCTATACCCCGTTGAATCCGATATACTGCTATTGTTCGCGAGGGATATCTCTGGCAACATATTATCTCACGAACTCTGGTCGCCTTCCGACAGCTGGGATATCAGCGTCTTCACAGTGCAGTTGGTTCTTTCTATGGGATTCTCCTGAGGACAATATGGAGCCGTGTACTGGATTTCTACGCCGAGTTTGGTGAAATAGTCCTTTAGGACCCGGTTTGTGAATTGGGTTCCATTGTCGCATACGAACTTCCGGGGGATGCCCACTTGCGCAAGTATGCGTTCCCGAAAAGCTTTCTGCACTTGAGCTGCGGTGGCTTTCCGGAGTGGGATCAATTCTACCCATTTCGAGAATACGTCGTGAAACACCAGAAGCATAGGATTTCCTTGTTTCCACCGGGGTAGTGGGCCTACAAAGTCCGCACAGAGAATGTCGAAAGGTTCACTGCTGACCCGGGTTAGCATCTTACTTGCCACTTTGCTCTGTTCCGTCTTAAACTTTTCACAATGGCGAACATGGCGTTTCGCGTCGCGATATATACCGGGTCACAAGCACCTCTGCGTCAGACGAGTGATCGTTTTTCGGACCCCCAAGTCGTGGCACTCATGTAAGACGCGGCCTTTACGGGAAGTTGTCCTCATCGTCAGCTCGGTAGCCCATGTTCCTGTAGGGCTGGTCGTTTTCAATCATGTAGTCGGCGAACTTCTCGGGGTCATCATGTATTTGGTCTTTCCTCTTTTTGATCCAGTCGCAGTGGTCCTCGAGCTCGACAGCGCCTTGAAGTACCTAACAAGGCTGTCGAGAAAGTGTGTCGGCCACGACGTTCAATTTCCCTCGTCGATAGCGTACGTCGACTTGGAATTGCTGCAATTCTAGCGCACTTGAGAGCTAGATGGTCGGTAACGACCTCGAATCGGTACCCTTCCAGATAGACCGCATCTTCCTGATTGCCCAGATTAGGGCCAGACACTCTTTCTCCGTGGTAGTGTAGTTCAGTTCCGCGGGGGCTAGTCGGCGGCTAGCGTATGCGATGACCTTTTTTTGACTTTCGGAGCCCTGTGATAAAACTACACCCAAGCCGACTTCACTCCCGTCTGTTTGCTAAATGAACTTCTTTAGTAGTGCGGTCACCGGTTGTACGATAGTCGCGAAGCTAGGGACAAGTCTCCGATACCAAGAGGCCATCCCGATCGCAGACACCTTCTCGGGATCAGTCTGAATTCCGTCACTGCTGATGACATGGCCGAGGATCTTTGGATTTATCCTTAAATTAGCCGCCCGCAATCTGCGGAAGACTTCCGAGAGATGAGTGAAGTGCTGTTCTTCTTTCGCGTTTATGATAATAATATCGTCTAGGTAGGCGAAGGCGACCGGTTCCATCTCCACTCCGATTACGCTATCCAGAGCGCGTTGAAACGTGGTACTGGCAGAATGCAGTCCAAAGGGCATGACCTTCCATTGGTACAGTCCTCTGGCAGGAACCGTGAATGCCTAGCCATGGGTATTTGCCAATAGCCGTGCTTCAAGTCCAACGTGGCGTAATTTCTCCAGAATGTGATTGATTCTCGGGACTGGGTAGGCGTCGGGCACTGAGTGTGCGTTTAACTGACGGTAGTCTACACACATGCGCCAATCGCCCGTCTTCTTCTTGACCAATACGATGGGAGCGCTGTGCTGGCTTCTGAAGGGTTCGATGGCCCCGTCACGGAGCAGTTTGTCTACTTGGGCATCGATGACATGTTGCATCGCGGGGTTCCGGGGATAATACATTTGTTTTACGGGCTTATCGTCGCGCATGACGATAGTGTGCTCGACGACGTGAGACACCCCATGCAGCTTCTCGAATAAGGCCAGTTCCCGATCGATGAAGCTTTGTTGCGCCGGACTCAATAGTGAGCCCTATCGCTGTTCGTCGTTTTCTACCGTCCCCATCCTAATGGGCGCGCCGGCATTGATGTTCGGGGTCATAGCTCGCGTAGGAATAGGACTGGGTGCTCTGCTTCTTCTGGCCTGGCAGTTCCCAAATGGGCCCCGACCGCAACAGAGCGTACCGTTTCCTCCTGGCTGCCCCGCGTCTTTATAAGTACTGGCTGTAAGAGAGGGTCTCCTGCCGCTTGAGCTTCATTTTGCATGTCGAGGATAGCTCGACCACATCGCACCTGAGTTCCCGCTACTGTGAGGAAGTCCATCCCAAGTATTACACGATCTAACATGGTGGGCATTACTAACATGGGTAAGAGCACCGTAGTGCCGGCCAACGTAACCGAGGTTCGCCAGAGCTTCGTCACATCCAGACATGACCGATCGGCCAACGCTATTCTAGTGACAACATCCTGTAACTCGTCTGCCAGTCGAGTAAAACTTTCACTGACGAAACTCCTCGATGCCCCTGTATCAATGGTGGCGTCCACACGTTGTCCTCCGACTTCTATCGCTGCTGTGATGAGCCCGCCGTGTAATCTCAACTGGGGTTTTACTGGGGTCGGGTTGCTGCTCCGTTCGTCTCCGCCGCACCCGGGTTCCGGCGGAGGCGTTCTCTGTTTCCCAACACATTTCGACGGCAACATTCTATAGTTAAAACTCCTGGTCGCCCACAGTCTCAACAGAAATCCCGACGTGGGTTGGGGCAGTTCCTTTGGAGATGTCCATTCTCTCCACAGCGATTATAAGCCCGCCGTATGTCCACTCGAGGGGTTCCTTGACCGATCATCTGGTGGGTCACGTGTCCTGTCTGCGTTGTATTCACCGGATTCCGGAATGGGTTCGGCGATGGGCGAAGTTGAGGTTCTTCTTGGTTCCTGTCCATGGTTGATCTTGGCTCGCGTCGAGTCGTCTCGAGTTGTTTGACACTCTCATATTCTGTGGCCATATGGGTCAACTGTGTCAAGGTCACGAATTCACTGCTTTTAATATACAGTCGGTATTCTGGAGCCATGTTTTCGTATGCCCCGTACAATTCTTCCTCTTCTCGATAACCGGCTTGCTGCATTTTGGTTCTGAGCTCGATCAAGTAGGTCTTGAAAGGCTCTCCTCTCCGCTGCACGTGGGTCCGTATCTCATCTTCCAACCGCTCGAAATATCGAGGTGGTAGGAAAAAGTCTAGGAATTCCCTTCTGAAAGTTCCCCATGAGGCCGACTGTAGGTGGCTCGTGCGAAACCACCGTGCCGCTGGGCCCTCCAAGATCTCGGGCATAACGCGGGGTACCTCCTCTGGATTTATCCTGTACGTCGTCATCTTTTCCTCGAGCGCGGCGATGAGAGTCAACAGATCCGAACTCCCATTGAACCGTGAATTCCATTTGTGCATCTTCTCGGGGAGCAGATGTTGAGTGGGAGCCGTGCTGCTCCGTGTGTCTCGCCCTTGTAGATCGGCGGGTAAGCGGGCGTCTACTGGTGGCATCCGTGCGTCGATCCCGGATGAATCCCTCGATGGCGGGCTGGAGTCCCGATCGATGTAGCTCCGGAAGTCATGGGAATGGCGAGGGATTCCGTAAATTGTCCCGTCTCACCGTTCCTTCCTGAAGGATTCGGACTTGGGGCCCGGCTGCTATATTGCTCCTGCAACTGATCCAGTCGGTCCCACACACTCTGTGGGAACGACCCTTTGTTGACGAGACTGGCGAATGCCTTCCTGGTCTCCTCGACGGTACCGTCGGCTTTGAAACCAAACTCCAGGGCGAGAGAGCTGAGTTCGCCTTTTCGGCGAGCGTATATCTTGGACGCCGGAAGAGAGAGTGATGTCGGAGTTGATCGCGTCGTATCTTGTTTTGGAGTTAAAAATCCAACGGGCTGGACCTTGTGGCGAGGCCAAGCCAGGCGAACGATTTCACGAGGGTGGGAACGCCGGGTGATCTCACTGGTCACTTCCGCGATTAGGGCGCATAAGTCGTTTTCCGCGTGTCGGAGGCCAAAAATCCACCGAGCTGGACCTGCGGGCGAGGCCAAGCCGGGACACTATTTCGCGAGAGTGGGACCGGTGGGTGACGTCACGCGTAAGTCGTTTTCCACGTATCGGAGGCCAAAAATCCACCGGGCTGGACCTTCTGGCGAGGCCAAGCCGGGAAGGATTTGTCGGACGTGGGGGGGATTAAAGGAAAAGGATGGCGGTATGATTGACCAGTCAGGAATGATGTCCGCGCTCAGGTCACACGCACTAAGAGGAGGAAAGCTACGGTACTAGACCAGACGGGACGGGTGTCCACGTACCGGTCCCATGCGCTACGAGGAGAGAAACTAAGATACTAGACCAGACGGGACGGGTGTCCGCGTACAGGTCACAAATACTACGATGAGAGAAGCTGGGATACTAGATCAGACGGGCAGGGTGTCCGCGTACCGGTCGCATGCGCTACGAGGAGGAAGCTAAGATACTAGACCGCACGGGACGGGTGTCCACGTGCATGTCACAAACACTACGATGAGGAAAGCTAGGATACTAGACCAGACGGTCCGGGTGTCCGCGTACAGGTCTCAAATCCTACGAGGAGGGAAGCTAGGATACTAGACCAGACGGGACGGGTGTCCGCGTACAGGCCACAAATTCTACGAGGAAGGAAGCTAAGATACTGGACCAGACGGGCCGGGTGTCCGCGTACAGGAAAGCTTTGGAAAGCCGAGCGGATATCTTTTTTATTAAGTGCGATAGCTTGCAACACTGGCATTTTGAAGTGTCATCACTAGGCTTTGTTTTTCAGTAATTGAACAACATTGTTTCTGTGGTGCTGTGTGCTGAAATTTATGGTGAGCATGCTCAAGCTGTTCCCAGAGCCGTACTTAGATCTTTTGCGTAGGCTGACCTATTTAGCGAACTACTTGGGATGCAAAGTCAACTATTCTGTTGTCGGGTAGTAACCTGCGTGTCGTTTTGCTTTTATTTTCCATCGTAATGGAACCAGTAGATTTGTGAATAGTGATTGAACCTAGACACTTAGTAAAATGAAACACTATGGAGTCGGGATGTAGTGGAGATAGCTTGAGTCATCGAGAGGTGCTGCTATTGTTAAATTCAACTATTAAGGTCGACCTTTATTTTCGGGTTTTGTGGAACGTTTTAGACTTACGATCCTGTTAGCCTAGGCGTACGTAAAAAAAATTATTAAAAACAAAAATAACTGAATCAAAAGATTGTAAAATTTGAGGGGCCTTTTTTTTCATATACTTTTCTGGGAGTGATCTCGCGAAATATATTGAGATTGCAGTGTTAATCCGAAATAGACTGACTCCTTAATTTTCTGGTCTGATCCAATGAACCCCGGCCAGAAGCTTTTCTTTTTGGCTTTTGAGAACTTTAATTTCGTTAAGAACAAAGCTTACCAAGCTAACTACGTCAACACGAGTGAACGATGCGACTAACTGATGCTCATCTGCCTGCTTAACGCAACATTGCCAAACTTCAATGGAATTTTCCTAAACTTCTTTTGCTTATTCTCTGCCTAAGCATGTCAGCGACATACTCTACGTCTGACTTCAGGAATATTCGAATTTGCAGGGCAAAACATATTTCGCTAAATTCATTGAAATTTATTTTCCTAAAAATTCGGACCCCACAACCTATGACGAATCACATACAAACATACATTTATGTATGTATCTAGAAACTGCATAAAAGACTTCTCATTGCTTTCCAGAGGATTTATATGTATATACATATGCTATACATAAGTTACATCTTTATAACTCGATATATACTTAATTTGTTTTCATTACCATAATAATGTATTTATAGCATTTAGATTGGTTTATTTGTGTATTAAAGCGTAATTGTTTTATAACAATATATATCTTGGTCCTCAAGAACTAGTGGGATGGTTCGAAGGGAGGCTTGGCTGAGGCCGCCAGGCGGGTTAGTTGCGGGAAGGTTTGTTGCGAATAAGCGCAAGCAAATAAGCAACCCCGGACAAACAGCGGGTATACCTATGGAGGTATACCGACAAGACGCTTGTTTGGCTGTCTTAACACCGTAGCCTTACACACCCTCTCCCTCACAGCTACCTACCACCATCCTATCCCCCCACATCTCACATCGGTGCCGGACTAAGGTGTCAGTCGACCCGTGGCGATAGTCAGCCTGGCTGGGGGCCCGAGTTAACAAATAGCCCTCTCGCAAACGTAGGGCTTAGGCAAGTGGCGACCGTCTGTCCTAAATACGCCTTACCCGGGTACGGCGGATCTCTGCCCGGGCGGACTATATACTTCTCCGCAACTCGTGGGACCCCATGAAGAAGATAAAGAATATAAAAATCCCGCAGGATATCCCTGCAACCGGTGTCGCAAGACACTTCGAGGACAAATCCCTCGACGGCGACAGACCCCAGGCGGCAGCGCACCCGCCTAGGACTTCACAAGCAGCCCAGGCGAGAAGACCTGCGCCGCAGTCATTCCCGGCTAGAGAGCGTGGTGTGCCAGCAGGAGCTACCCTGCCAGCACGCCCACCTCTCGCGTCTGATAGGCCAAAATCTATCAGACCGCTGAAGAAGCAGGACGCTCTTCCAGCCCTAGGACAGCCCGGAGGACTGGACGACCCCAACAGGCGTGGCCTGCCAGGGTCGAAGGTAAAATGGTACCTTAGGAATCTCATGCAGGGCATGACACCGGAGGAGTCGGCTAGCCCAGGTAAACATTCATCGGGCCAACACCTCAGGCTAGCCCTTGTACAGGAGCCATGGTGGCACCATGGCATTAAAGGCCTGTACACGAAAGACAATAAGGTAATATGCGATCCAGGAGGATTACCTCCCAGATCATGCATCGTTATAAGGAAAGATATCAATTATAGTATCTTTTCAGAGTTCATGAGCAGAGACTGCGTCACCGTACCCATCAACGGCACAGGAGCTGCACCAAAGCTAGCAGTGGCCTCCGCCTACTTTGCCGGGGAGGAGGCCTGTCCACCGCCAGGAATACCCGGGCTCGTGGACCACTGCCGGACAAAGAAGATCCCCCACATCATAGGATACGATGCCAACGCGCATCATGTGATCTGGGGCAGCACGGATGTCAACAACAGAGGTGAGCAATTACTAGAATTTATTTTAAACAATAACCTAGAGATCTGTGACATTTTTTACTAGGACACGGGAAGAGGTGCTAGGCATAACTCTAGCAACCAATTCATGTAAACCCCACATTAGGAACTGGCATGTGTCACCAGAAGAATCCATGTCCGACCACAGGACAATTTTGTTTGAGGTTGTCTTCAATACAAAAAGATGTAACACTAAAAGAAACCCCAGGAAAACAAACTGGGACAAATTCAGGTCAACTCTAGAGCTCAATCTTTCCAACGAACCGTCAGGATACCTTAGACATCCCTTGGAATTAGATAGAGCGATAGACAACCTAGGTCACGAAATAGTGATGCCTTTGAAGACAGTTGTCCTCTAGGCAGACAGAAGCGGGAAACAGACGCACCATGGTGGAATGCTAGTCTTGAACGACTACAAAGCTCTTTAACAAACCAAAAACTGATAGGAACTGGGACCTATACAAGCAAAGCCTGACGCTCTACAACAAAGAGATCAGGAAAGCCAAACGGAAAAACTATAGGATTTTCTGTGAGGCAATAAGTTACATAAACGAGGGCGCGAGACTGCTCAAGGCAATGGCTAAAAGTGCAACGGATAGTAATTTAGCCCTGAGGAAAGGGACTAGCACCTTCACCTCCACGGATCGGGAGAAATTAGAATTACTATTTTACACGCATTTCCCGAGAAGTACTCCCACTACGGGAAACATAATGCGTGATCAACATAGAACCCCTAGGACAGTAGCTAGTGACTGAGCAGCTGCCAAGTCTATAGTTACACCCTAGAAACTCAAATGGGCTATTGGAACCTTCCAACCATTTAAATCACCGGGATTAGACATGATCTCTCCATCTTTCTTACAGCAGGGGCAGGAACTACTCCTAACCCGCCTAAGAAGACTAATTGTGGGCAGCCTAGCCCTTGGATACATCCCAAGTCCATAGTGCAGCGCTAGGGAGGTGTTCATCCCCAAGATCGGGAAGAAAGATATCACCAGCCCAAAGTCCTTCAGACCTATCAGCATAACTTCGTTTTGTCTTAAAACGTTGGAAAAACTGGTAGACAGCAGTATCAGAAGAACAGCTCTCAGAGACTGTCCGGTGTAAAGCACACAGCATGCATACAGAGCAAGCCGTTCAACAGACACTGCACTTTATCAACTATGTGGCACCCTAGAAGGGGCAAGCAACATGTACACTGGGTTCGGATAGCGTGACAATTACAACCAGCAGAGGCTGCCCGCAAGGAGGAGTACTCTCCCCTTTGCTTTGGAGTCTGGTAGTAGATGAGCTTCTCAGCAAACTTGCTGAAAAAGGAATCCAATGTCAGGGATACGCCGATGACATCGTGATAATCGCCAGGGGCAAATTTAAAGCGACACTCTGCGACATCGTCCAACTCGGACTGAAGAAAACGCTAAACTGGTGCAGGAAGGTTGGACTCAACTTAAATCCTGCTAAGACAGTCATCGTTCCCTTCACAAGGAAGTACAAACTACAGAGAATGAGACAAATCTCACTGCCAGGAACTCCTATAGAAACTAGTCGAGAGGTTAAATATCTAGGAATCACCTTGGATAGTAAGCTGAACTTCGCTTCCCATGTTCAAAAGACATTGGAATGATTGTGAGACCAATTCTCACTTACGGAGCACTTGCATGGTGTAAACGAGCTAAGCTCACCAGCATGCAAAACCAGCTAGGAAAGTTGCAAAGACTTGCCTGCGTATGCATGACAGGGGCAATGAGGACCTGTCCTACAACTGAATTAGAAATTCTGATGGAGCTAACACCACTCCACTGTGTAATTGAAATTCAACGCAAAGCTACATTCCTGAGAATAAGCACTGAGGGCACAGGTAGTGGTTACATTCTAAATAACAGGGATGCGACTAATCTGTTAGGTGAGGTGCCCCTAATACTCCACCCTAGGGATGAAATGACAGCTGAATTAATCTTCGAGCAGAACTTCACAGCACACCTAGGCAATAAAAAAGATTGGACCACATTGTCTGAAGTGCACCCTATGGCTAAACACACCAACACAAGGCACGGGCCTTGGAGTGGTAGGGCCTCGCATAAAATAGCACGAATCCCTTGGCCAATATACCAGCATATTCCAGGCTGAGGTATGTGCCTACATACAGCGTGAATACAAGGAAAAGGAGATATCGATCCTTTCGGACAGCCGAGCGGCAATTACTGCTTTACATAGTAACAAAATCACCTCGAAGCTAGTCCTAAGTATATTGGGCAGCCGAAACAGGCTGGCCCTCAGATGGATTCCGGGACATAAGGATATATCCGGAAATGAACTTGCCGATAAAATGGCAAAACTAGGAGCCGAACAGCCCCTGATAGGACCAGAGCCCTACAGTGGCATAGGGAAGGCGCCATGAGGCAAGAACACTGGAGGAATACCCCAGGCCTAAGGCAAGCCAAAACTCAAATAAATAGCTACAACAAGAAGAGGTTCAAGGAACTTATTCAGCTAGGAAAAAATTCACTTAGGATCGTTACCGGATTACTAACCGGGCACTGTAGACTGAAAAGTCACCTAGGTAAGATGGGAATAACCAGCAGTAGAACTTGCTGATTCTGCGATATAGAGGACGAAACCTCTAAACACATCATTGCAGACTGTCCGGCATTAGCAAGTATAAGATGTAAAATCTTAGGTACCAGAACTTTTACACCTAAGCTCTTAGGAAGAATCAACCCACTAAAACTCCTCGACTTTATTCGAGGAAGTGGGTTGATATCTGAGCTGTAGGCTCTGAATGGGGGTACAATAGATCTTACAGGTCGAGGTACACTAAACACCCCGATACTAATAACAATATATAAGAAAATGTTTGTATATTATTAAATTTTGTATTTTATATGTCAATTTTAAAAACTACACTTCTAATCTTGCTGGCCCTTGGCAGAGGTTTCAAATTTGAACACGTATAAATATAAGTATATAAGCTAAGCATAGCAACCACTTGAGTTAAATAAAATTATATAAACATAACATGTAAGATGACCTCCTGCGAGCGGTCATAGAATGTCTTTGACGATATGTGCTATCAGGGTACTTACGAATACTTAAGAATGTTTTCCCAAGTTAGGGATAAACAAGCCACTCTATAGGTTATTAGAAATATGATAATAAACCCAATTATAAGATATGAGCTCTGTGCATGTCACTTTGTAAATCGATCCAGAGTAAAACCTTACAATCTGTTACTCAAACCATGCAAGGGAACAGCTGCTAGCACTTTTAATCTGTAAGTGTAAGCCACTTTAGCCGTCAAAATACAATCACTTAAATTGTTTTCCACACTGTACAAAGGAGGGAGGTCAAAATATAGGCCAAAATGTAGGCCGTAAATCGGACTTAAATACAAATCTCACCAAACTGTTGTTACCCCCCCACCCGTGATAAGGAACAGAAAAAATTTCGGTATGAGATTGCCATAGACAAGGAGGGCATACATCGATGTATACATCGTTGATTCCCCTCTTGTATTTTTCTTATCGCAGCTCCAAAGCTTAATAGAATTCTGCGCCCATTTATATGTTAACCACCAAACCTGAAATCGTTACATTATTTTAAATCGCGCCCAAAGCGAAGGGCATTTCTTAATTTTAAATTACTAATTTAAAAAGTCGCACAAATAAAAAAATCCCTTCAGTCTTTCTAGTACATGTTCTAGGTAAATTAGTAAGCTGTAATGTTTGCTTTTACCCCAGCCGCGGTTCCTGGAAAACACTAGCCTAAGACAACTCTTAATTTCAGCTACTTTGAATTCTAAACCAGACGCATACGAATGTTGTCATTCATCTGGACCCTGATGATATGGAATAAAAAGGAGCAAAAATCTTTTACATAATCAATTTTTATTTGATTTAAATTGAATGCAGTTACACGCATAGGATTATTATTAACTTTATATTTACCTTTATTTTAAAACACACATATATTTATTTTCTTCTCAACAAATTATTATGTTATTTACTTTTGTTCACTTTTAATACCCTTGCAGAGGGTATTATAATTTCAGTCAGATGTTTGCAACGCAGTGAAGGACACATCTCCGACCCTATAAAGTATATATATTCTTGATCAGCATCACTAGTAGAATCGATCTAGCCATGTCCGTCTGTCCGTCCGTTTTTACGCAAAGTAGTCTCTCAGTTTTGAAGCTATCTGCATGAAACTTTCCCAAAAGTTGTCTTTCTATTGCAGGTAGTATATAAGTCGGAACCAGCCGGATCGGACGACTATAGCATATAGCTCCCATAGGAACAATCGGAAAAGTAAACTAAAAAAAATTATAACTTTGCTGTTTTTTAATTTTTTGTTTAGTTCTTCGGCATATAGTAATGGTTAAATATTTCAGAATTACGGTTTAAATTTCATCAAAATCGGACGACTATAGCATATGGCACAATCGAAAAATAAATGAAAAAAAATTATAACTTTGTTGTTCTTTAATTTTTACGATTTAAATTTCATCAAAATCGGACGACTATAACATAAAGCTCCCATGGAAATAATAAAAATATTTAAAAAAAAATTGAAAAAACATTTCACTTTTTTTATTTTCTAATTTTTTTAAGAAATTCTTTTTGATTATTTAATTATTTGACAGTTCAGAATCACGCTTTTAATATTATTAATATCGGAAAGAACATCATATAGCTGCCATAGGAACTCAAATAATTGAGCTGCAAATCATCATAGCTTCAATGCTTTTAAACATACAAGCAAGTCAATCATAATTTTAATGTTTTCAAGAATATTTAATATTTGCAATAGCTGCAAGGGTATATGAACTTCGGCTTGCCGAAGTTTGCTTCCTTTCTTGTTTTTATATAAACCCTGTGACAGTAATATGCCGCACGCACGCACGGTAGAGAAGCTAACGCTCAAGCCCAAGCGGACCGAAAAAACGAACAAACATTTAAGCAGACCGTAAATTGCACTGCTGCATCGATTGAAAACGAAAACGACAAAAGATAACTCAAAATAGCGGAAGCGGTATCAGTGTGCATGCGTATGTGTACAATTAAATAAACGCCACAGCTTAACTTTCAACTTTTAGTGCATTATACCTGGTTGTCACTACCTTATTTAAATCCATATTCCAGCGGCAGCAGGCAAGATAAACAATTCAAATGCTACGGCCACGAATAAATGGCTTGGGCAACAACAAAAGAAACGGCAAAAAAGTTCCAACGTCGAATTTAATTTCGGAAGCTTAAACTTGGTAATTTTTTAACCGAACCGACACGAATTATTTGCTTGTGTGTGTTTCTTTAATAATTGTTTTAATTTTTCACCGAAAAAAATGGTAAAAAAATCGCGATCTCTACTGCGATCGTTTCGGGGTCACTATGAAAATTTCTTACTAGTTTGTATTAACGAAACGCGAGACTTGTGTGAATGCGGCTTTATTTGCCATAAAAACTTGAGTAAAAATTAGCAAAATTGCGACGACGAAAGGGATAGGTTTCGATGGAGTTCAAATGAGCACTGCGTTTAATTTTCCAACAATTTCTCTTAGAAATCTATCTTATGCTAAGGTGTCGAGAGACGGGGAATTAGCCCGCAAGAGCGAACATACAAAAACTTTATGGGCTTTCGCTCTCGCCCTACAACTAGTAACTTCAATTCAAAAAAAAGCGTTAATTCCTAAAATTGGCCGAAGAGGTGGAGAAGATTGTAGCAATGGAAAGAACCACGGCACCCGTTGAAACAGAACGGTTATAGCGATGACGAATGAGACGAATCAGAAGTCGTAGGGAGATTTTACAGCATGATACGGTTCGCAGGGAAAAATTCGAGCTAACTTTCCTAATTCTAAGCCACGTAACAGCAGGAATGCTACTGGAAATGGACTTCGTAGCAAAGGAGCGGGCAAGAGGAGGAGGAACCGACCGAGGAGGAAATACGAAGATTCCAGGAGACACAAAGGCAAGTGTTCGACGGGATGAAGGGGAATAGTAACATTAAACTTCAAACGGATGCAAGCGACCTAGGAATAGGGGCGGTACTAACCCAATAGGATAAGGACGGAGAACATGTTATTTCATACGCAAGTAGGAAATTGAGCAGGGAGGAACAAAATTTCAGTATTGTAGAAAAATAACATCAATAAAATGTACCTGGAAGGCTACCAATTTATAGTAGTAACCAACCACCTATATATATACCTATATATATATAAGGGGAAAGACTGTACAAGAGAGGTTATATAGAAAGAGACTTAAAACCATGAAAGCTTTGTCTTTCCGAGGAAGAAATCAGTACTACTAATCTACCGGAACTTATGCTTGAATATTACAGCAGCACGAAGGATTAGGACGGATGCGGTCAAAAATATGGAAGGTTCAAACAAAACACAGAAATATCATTATGATCTTCGGAAAAGAGAATGGAAACCAAGTGTGGGGCAGATAGTCTTATGTAAGACACACTATCCTTCGAAGGCCGCAGAGATATGTAACGCGCGGCCACACAAATACCGAGCGAAGGATATAAAAGAAGGGCCCATCGCCCACTAGAGGCAACCTGCGAACGACAGCGATCGGATAAAGTATGCCTACACCTTTGAGTAGCACTTATCTGCGAGTCCACTGCGGAGTCATTTTGGACACCCGATCACCGGTCCGTCCCGTGTCGACTGAAGTTGAAGTTACTAGTTTTAGGGCGAGAGCGGGAGCCTCTAAGGCTTTCGTTCGTCCGCTCTTGCGAATTCGCCCCGTCTCTTGCCCACTTTGTCCAAGATCGGTCCACCGCTAAAAATTTGGCAGTGTTTCGAAATTACTGCATCCGTTTCTTTAAATTTGCTATTAGATTGACATAATTTTCTCAGACTTTTTACAGCCTTTGATAAGATTTCTCATTCTGTTTCATAGGTAAAGCTAAGAGAGTTAGAGATTCACTCTTCGTTCATTAATTGGATTTGGCGGGAATATATGGCATATATGTAACTACTTCTGGCCTACCTCAAGGTAGTGCGCTTGGACTGTTACTTTTCGTCTTACTTACAAGCGATATAACCTCTTGTGTTTTGTAGATCACCTAAAGATTTTTAAGTCTATCCAAACACTAGCTGACAGTCAAGCCCTTCAGCGAGATTTCGATAGAATTGTCCCTTGGTGTCATAGTAATCTGCTTCCGCTTAACTTGGAGAAATATTTTTATGTTAAGCTCAGCAGACGCACCTATAATACTTCATGCTTGTTCAATAGTAATGTGCTTACATGTGCGTAACTCTGTCCTCTTTAAAGATCCTTATACTAGACTTCCTCTCTTCTATGCATTTGTGCGCTCCGTCGTATCGTATCGTATGAAGGCAGATTCATTTTCATTTCTGGCAGATCGTAAATATATTGTATCTATTTTGCTTGTACAAGATCTAGTCGCCGGCTGCATTAACAGCCCTACATTGCTGGGCCCTTTAAATGTTTTGCACCAGGGCTTTTTGGAAATTTTCTCATTTTATGTGCGTTCACATAGAACCAATTGTGCTTATCATAACCCATTGTGCAGAGCAGTCAAGTAACTCCATTAACGCCAGTATGCTTCTAGATAGTTGCACTAATAGAGACTTCTTGAAGCATATCATTTCTGAACAATTGTTAAGAAATAGAATTAATTAGATATATATTAGCCAGATAAGGATCTGTATTTAATATCTGTTGGCGAACAACAATAAATAAACAGTCTCCAAGGGAAAACTAACTATAGTCTAGTTTTAGGGAGAACCTGCGCATTTCGGAGCCTATTTCCTGGCGCCATGTCGATTTTCTCTTTCCCACAGGTGCCCGACGACGCGGGAAAACGCACTTCATCACCCGACCGCGTCCAAAGACGCCTCTGTAGTCAACCTACAAATAATCATAAGCAAAATGATTATACGAAAACACTTAGGTGTCATTCTCTGGGACCGGGTTTAATTCTTTTACAGCAACCACATCTGAACTACGGGATCCCGCTGAACTACCTCAGCCATAGCAGGACCGCGTTTTACATATTCTTTGCATTTATTTTCAGAGGAAAAAAATTCAAACCATAAGGTACATAACGTTTTTATCATATGTAAATTTGTTTTAAATTTCAGTTGTATCTTTTTTTTTGATTTGAGTGGTTTATTTTGTTTTTGGGCCGTCAAAAAACTTTTTAACACCGCATTTGCTGATTAAAAATACATAATTTTGATAATTCAAAATATCGTCAAAAAATTTCGATACATCGACTATTTTTCAAAAATTTTAAAGACAAGGAAAATTTTGATAAAGATATCCTGTGGATGTACATTTGTGTATTTTATAAATATAGAAATGTTCATTGTATAATGAAATTCGATGGTTGAAACTTGCGTTATTAATTGAAAAAACACTACTTGATTTTATCAAATAACGTAAAATGTACATATTTAAGCCGTGAACTGCAAACGAGAGTTATTTGAGTTATTTTTTAAATTAAAAAAATTATCGAACTTCAAACATGCACTCTCTGTTTTAAAGAATAGTCTCGAAAAATTCTTATTTACAATGTTGAGATAAAAACAACAATAACAAAATTAACAAGGATGTTGTAAAGGGAACAGCACATTATGTAACATGTTAATTAATTATTAATACATGGCAAACCAATTGTATTTAATGGATTTTGGATAACGCGTTCAGATACATGCAGGTCTGTCACAGGACTGCGAGTATCATATGCAACACACTTTATAGCTAAGCGGAACCTTTCTGACAAAACGGAACTTCCAATAGTTGGATGTTGAATGTTTTGCTTGACTTTTGCTTAGCTTGCTTACCGGTTTAAAGCCTATTCACACAGACGACGTTTCAGCAACAGCGGCCCGATTCCGCTTCAACAGCCTGTTCTTCCATAAGAGGTACATGTGCTAGAAAGATACGGTGAAAAAGGCGCTACAACTCGTTGGTGCGAGTAATTCTCTTGTGATTCCGGATTTTTTGGAGATGAGGATGCACTTTGCCCAAGTCAGTGGTTTTAGGGGCAATGCCTTTAAATGTAATAAACTTAACTAATGCCAAATCGATAATATGAAAAAAGAAGGAGGTATTAATATCCATTTGAACGGCGCTGTGTAGTGCTTAATGCCCAGATAGCAGTTTGGCTAGTTATTTTGTTAAGTCATTTATTCTCGTCAGAATATGTAAAGGAAACTTAAATTCAATTTAGACGCGGTGTTGCGCTTGCTGATTGGGGAGAAAGAAGATAAAGTCCCAAAACAGTTGTCAGCTCCTTGTCCGTTGAACACGTTTTCTCCACTCATATGTCTTTTGGCAACTAGCAATAACATCTTCTGAATTCTGGATTTTATAAGGGCCTGTGAAGGGGGATTCCAGAGGCTATTTAACGGCGTCAGTGTGAATGAATACGTGAGTACAACTATCAATTCCTTTTAGCAAAAACGTTTTTGTTTAACATGCACTATGGGTGCTAGATGAATTTGCTGCATGTGTTCTGAAGTACTCAAGAATATTGTTTCGTCCAAATCATCATCATCCTTTGGCAGTCGAATGGGTGTTCAATGGGTGTGGCCAAGGAGTTCCACTGTGCCACCTTTCTATCAGTCTGTGGATGGTAGGCCGTAGTGTGTATGTGCTTACTTGCAATGAGATAAGCAAGTTGCTTAAAAACTGCAGATTCAAATTGAGTACCTTGATCTGTGGTAATCGTCTTGTGAGATCCAAACCGGGAAACCCATTGAGTCAAAAATGCAGTTCAGTTTCAGCGGTAATGTTTAAGAGTGCTACCCCGTGTGTTCATCGCGAGAATCGTTCAATCATCAGTAACCATAGTTCTCTTGCAATGGCTTCACGACAATATCCAGGTGGACAAGGTTGAATCTTCCGATTGGAACACCAATATTTTCTGGAGAGAGAAGGTTGTGTTTGTGAATCTTTGAGCGCTGGCAAGGAAGGCAAGTTCTACACCATTCAAGGACGTCATTATTCATCGAAGTCCACACAAACTTTTGTTGTTCTTGGCGGACGTTGCTCTGGAACTCGGATGAGTCAAACTGTGAATATACGAAAAAACATTATGACGAAAGGATTTTGGTACATAAGGGCGAATGGTTCCTGTAGAAGCATCGTAATTGAGTGAGATGTTGTCGTCAAACCGGATTCTTTAGAGTTTTAAAGAAATAGACCCTTGCAATACGCGTGTCAGTTTGGCATTGTTATTGAACACAATCTCGAAAAAGCATTTGCATCTGTATTCTCAGATCCGTTTAAGTAAAGAATAGTTGTCGAAAATTGTGAAATATAACTTATGAGTCGTATTTGTCGGGAAGCGGTTTTTGAAGTATTTGATGGCCTCCAATATGAAAAGTATTTCTCGATCGTAGTTAAAGTAATTTTTCTCAGTGCTTATTAACTTCTTGGAGAAAAATCCCAGCGGTCGCCACCCTGCGTCTGCGCGCTGTTCTAAAACGGCACCAACCGCGGAATTCGAGGCGTCACATACCAACTGAAGTTCTGATTTTGGTGCAGGAAAGGACAAAAGCATCTGCTACTTGTTGTAGGGACATTTTTTCAAGGGAAGGCAGTGGGTTCATAGTTGATTTGTAAAGCCACGGTTGCTGCATTGCTTGACCAGTAAGCTGTAGTGTATGCTTACACCCCAGCCACGGACAATTAACATAAGACAACTCTCAAAAGAAGCTGAAGCCGTTATTCAACTGGCCACGGATGACATGGAATAATAAGGAGCAAAAATCTTTCCCATAATCAATTTTTATTTGATTTAAATATAATGCAGTAAGTATCAGTAATTATTTTTCCGGCCACGGATAATTGGTAATTGTCGTTACTATTTTATCATTTTCTATCCATATCTCGGCTATCAGATGCATAGAAATACGTGTGTCACGGCTGAAAGCGAAACTGAAATACTGATTCACAAAAGTAGGATGCACTGGGGCCGGAAATTGAGAAGGGCCAATTGCAGAGTTTTTGTTTGTGTTGTTCAGCCTTTTGACAAATTAAACGCTGCGATTGCGATTGGTTTCAAAGAGTTTGGATCACCATGAGCAGCAGCTTATATTTTTCCTCTCTCTTATGCACGCATTCCGTGACAAAACTAATACAGCTTTTTCTGGGAGAGCTACTTGGTTGGATAGTAGACAATTATTATCTTTTTATTTACCTTTATTTTTACACACACATTTATTTTCTTCTCAAGAAAATATTATATTATTTACTTTTATTCACTTTTTTTACCTTACAATCATTTCTATCATATATTAAAAATCTATCTCGACGCTGAGATCTAAATAAACCGTTCTTAAAACTTCCCTGAACTAAAAGGAAAATTTTCTCTTAAATATCACGAACCAGCAATTCAAATGAGCGGATCATCTGTTTTTGGCTGAGGTCGTTAACCGCTTGGTGAAAAGAAACGTTAAAGAAAAAAAGTATTGGTTTTGGAAATTGTTGAAGTAGGTCGATGAGCCCATAGAAAGAGCAGATCAGCCGGTAGCTTGGCTACTGACATTGATCGCGTAGAAGAAGAACATTTATATTAGGAAATAATAATGTAGGTCAGTAAGCGAAACAAATTTTAGTCTCTACTTCTTTTCACTATTCACTTTTGAATTTGTATTTTCATATTTGGGCTAACCTCTAGATTGTATATGATTATTATTATTTATATTATATTTGTGATTGTTTATTAAATCCTTTGGCATAGATTTTTGTAAACTGCTTGATCAAAGGCGTTTCATTGATCTAAAGGTCTCTAGAGTGGGGTGGGCGTATGTCGATTCCTGAAACTTGTGAAAGCTAGCAAAGAAAAATAAGCGAGACGACTGCGTGTGGTTTCAATGGTATGCTAAATTCAACTGGTAACATCAAGAGAGTAATTTTATTACATTAGCTTACAAACACATTTCAATTAGAACAAGAACGGAAGCAAACTTCAACAAGCCGAAGAAAATATACCCTTACAGCTATTCCAAAAATTAAATATTCTTGAAAACAATTAAATAATAATTTGTTTGCGTATATGTTTATAAGCATTGAAGCTATGATGATTTGCAGCTCAATTTTTCGATAGTTCCAAGGATTTTAGTAGAAATAAAAGTGTAATTCTAAACTTTCAAATTATTACTAAGTCAAAATGAATTTTGAAAAAATTACAAAATAGAAATGTTACATTTAAAATAAAATATTTTTTTAAATATTTTTGTTGTTCTTATGGGAGCTATATGATATAGTCGTCCGATTTTGATGAAATTTAAAACGTAATTCTGAAATATTTAACCATTACTAGAATTCGAAAAACTAAAAAAAATTAAAAACAGCAACAAGTTATAATTTTTTTTATTTATTTTTCAAATAGGAACAGCAAGCTATATCATATAGTCGTCCGATCCGGCTCGTTCCAACTTAAATACTACCTGCAATAGATAGACAAGAAGGACTTTTGGGAAAGTTTCATGCAGATTGCTTTAAAACTGGGAGACTAGTTTGCGTAGAAACGGGCGGACAGACGGACAGACGGGCATGGGTTGATCGACTCTCCTAGTGATTCTGATCAAGAATATATATACTTCAGAGGGTCGGAAATGTCTCTTTCACTGCGTTGTAAACTTCGGACTGAAATTATAATACCCTCTGCATGGGTATAATAACCTGTTTAAATGTCGTTTGAATTCAAATGATAGCTGTTGACCGAACAAGCGCAAAAATTTTTGGGGTCAGTCGAGAACGGCGGCAAAAGGTTAAAAATTAAGAACTTCTTCAAATTCGACGACAGCAGTAGTCAGTTCTTTTGCAAACATACGCACAGCCTCAGGAGTTTTACTTGTTCTTGATGTTACCAGTTTAATTAAGCATACCATTGAAACCACACGAAGTCATTTCGCTTATATTTCTTCGCAAGCTTTCACAAGTTTCAGGAATCGACATATGCCCAAAGTCTAGAGTCTAGAGACTTTTATATCAAGGAAACGCCTTTGATCCAGCCGTTAACAAAAATTTTTCCAAAGGATTTAATAAACAATCACTATTATAATATAAGTAACAATAATCATATAAAATCTATGAAAATACAAATTCAAAAGTGAAAAGTGAAAAGAAGTAGAGACTAAAATTATTTTCGCTTACTGACCAACAGTAATATTTCCCTAAATAAAATTAATATTGATTATAGGAAAGATTTTTTCTCCTTTTTATTCCATATCATCCGTGGCCAGTTGAGTAACGGCGAACAGTTCTTTTCATCTGTATTTCTATGCCCCTGATTTAGAGTTCAAAGATTTCAGCGTCTTTAAAGAGTTGTCTTAGGCTAAATGTCCTTACACTATAGCTTACTGGTCAAGCAATACAGCAACCGTGGCTTGACAAATCAACAAATGATCCCACCCACTGCCTTGCCTTGAAAAAATTTACCTAGAACATGTACATGTAGAAAGAATCAATATAATTGGATACCCCCTTATAAGATTAACACTACTCACTGCGGTTACATACCGGTGGAGGCAACTAAAAAAGCAGATTTAAAACATTAAAAAATTTGTTCTACGGACTAAGGACAATTCTTATAACTAAAAACAATGAAAAAAATTATGATATAAAATTGTGTAACAGGTATATGACGCATAAATTCTTGAACAAGGTCTTTCAGAACATAAATGTGAATAAAACGTTATAAAATATAAATACTCAAATGGCAGCGGGTATGGTGAGAAAAGAAACGCAATTTCAATGCCAAAATGAAGAAATAATAGAAATAATAGATTTTATCGAAATTCCAGCTACTCATCGATCTTAAGAACCAACAATTAAGAGAACCAGACAACACGACGTTCGTTACTACATCGAAATACACGGAACACCAGTTGCGGATAGGCCACAACGTTTAACCGGTGAAATGGAAAATTAATTTTCTTATCGAACAAGGCCTACTACACATGGTGACCAAAAAAGACGGTGTCTGGCGGGCATGCGAAGATTATCGTAAGGTTAATTCATGATTTAACTAGCAACTGCGTGGGAAGAACGTTTTTTCAACCCTTGATTTAGTAAAAGCTGACTACCAAATTCCTATGGCAGAAAACGTTATTTAAAAAACAGCCGTGTGCACACCTTTCGGACTCATTGAATTTCAGTACATGCCTATCGGATAAAAAACGAGACCCAAACATTTCAGCGTTTCATGGAAAACATATTCCGTGGCATGGATTTTTTGTATTGCTTCATAGACGATATCCTCGTAATGCCCAAATCCGTTTATGGACGCGAAAAACAACTTCGGGTTGATTTAAAAATCATTCAGAATAATTTCCTTAGCAGCAACCTGAGCAAATGTCAGCTAGCACAATCGCAAGTTAATTTTCTCAGCAACACATCAACAAACATGGCATTAAAACTCCGTCCAAACATAGAGATGCCATCCTCAATACTTACAACTAATTGGGTCGTTTATTGGGCGTCATAAAATATTATCGAAAATGTTAAGCCCGATCATCACACTTACAAGCACCACTGTCTGAACTGCTAAGAGCCGTTAAAAAGAACGACAAACGTAAAATTGAATGGTCACTGGAGCTCATCACAGCATTCCAATCTTGGAAAATAAGTGTAGCAGATGCTTTTGTCCTTTCCTGCAACAAAATCAGAACTTCAGTTGGTATGTGATTCCTCGGATTCCGCGGTTGGGGCCGTTTTAGAGTAGCGCGCAGACGCAGAGTGGCGACCGCTGGGATTTTTCTCCAAGAAGTTAATAAGCACCGAGAAAAATTACTTTACCTACGATCGAGAAATACTTGCCATATTGGAGGCCATCAAATACTTCAAAAACCGCTTCCCGACAAATACGACTCATAAGATATATTTCACAATTTTCGACAACTATTCTTTACTTAAACGGATCTGAGATTACAGATGGAAATGCTTTTTCGAGATTGTGTTCAATAACAATGCCAAACTGACAGGCGTATTGCAAGGGTCTATTTCTTTAAAACTCCAAAGAGTCCGGTTTGACGACAACATCTCACTCTATTACGATGCTTCTACAGGAACCATTCGCCCTTAAGTACCAAAATCCTTTCGCCATAATGTTTGAATTTGAATCTGCAGTTTTCAAGCAACTTGCTTATCTCATTGGAAGTAAGCACATACACACTACGGCCTATCATCCACAGGCTAACAGACTGATAGAAAGGTGGCACAGTGGAACTCCTTGGCCACAGTTACTACCAACAGTTCTTTTTGGACTTCGCAATTGCTTCTCCGCAGTAGAGATGCTGTATGGAACACCCATTCGACGTTCAAACGAATTTTTTTGATGATTCGGACGAAATAACATTCTTGAGTACTTCAGAACACATGCAACAAATTCATCCAGCACCCATAGCGCATGTTAAACAAAAGACGTTTTTGCTAAAAGGAATTGATAGTTGTACTCACGTATTCATTCACACTGACGCCGTTAAGCAGCCTCTGGAATCCCCCTTCACAGGCCCTTATAAAATTCAGAATTCAGGAGATGTTATTGCTAGTAGCCAAAAGACAAATGAATGGAGAAAACGTGTTCAACGGACAAGGAGCTGACAACTGTTTTGGGACTTTATCTTCTTTCTCCCCAATCAGCAAGCGCAACACCGCGTCTAAATTGAATTTAAGTTTTCTTTACATATTCTGACGAGAATAAATGACTTAACAAAATAACTAGCCAAACTGCTATCTGGGCATTAAGCACTACACAGCGCCGGTCAAATAATAATTAATAATTAATACCTCCTTCTTTTTTCATATTATCGATTTGGCATTTGTTAATTTTATTACATTGGCATTGCACCTAAAACCGCTGACTTGGGCAAAGTGCATCTTCATCTCCAACAAATCCCGAATCACAAGAGGATTACTCGCACCAACGAGTTGTAGCGCCTTTTTCGCCGTATCTTTCTAGCAGATGTACCTCTAGTGGAAGAAAAAGCTGTTGAAACAGAATCGGGCCGCTGTTGCTGAAACGTCGTCTGTGTGAATAGGCTTTAAGCCGGTAAGCAAGCTAAGCAAAAGTCAAGCAAAAGAAAAATTGCGAAAATAAGTTCGGCAAAAAACCACTACATAGACTTTAAGCCCACATTCAACATTCAACTATTGGAAGTTCCGTTTTGTCAGAAAGGTTGCGCTTAGCTATAAAGTGTGTTGCATGTGATACTCGCAGTCCTGTGACAGACCAGCATGTAACTGAACGCGTTATCTAAAATCCATTAAATACAATTTGTTTGCAATGTATTAATAATTAATTAACACGTTACATAATGTGCTGTTCGCTTTACAATATCCTTGTTAATTTTGTTATTGTTGTTTTTATCTCAACATTGTAAATAAGAATTATTCGAGACTATTCTTTAAAACAGAGAGTGCATGTTTGAAGTTCGATAATTTTTTTAATTTAAAAAATAACTCAAATAACTCTCGTTTGCAGTTCACGGCTTAAATATGTACATTTTACGTTATTTGATAAAATCAAGTAGTGTTTTTTCAATTAATAACGCAAGTTTCAACCATCGAATTTCATTATACAATGAACATTTCTGTATTTATAAAATACACAAATGTACATCCACAGGATATCTTTATCAAAATTTTCCTTGTCTTTAAAATTTTTGAAAAATAGTCGATGTATCGAAATTTTTTGACGATATTTTGAATTATCAAAATTATGTATTTTTAATCAGCAAATAAAATAAATAAATAAAATAAAAAAATATACCACTCAAATCAAAAAAAAAGATACAACTGAAATTTTAAACAAATTTACATATGATAAAAACGTTATGTACCTTATGGTTTGAATTTTTTTCCTCTGAAAATAAATGCAAAGAATATGTAAAACGCGGTCCTGCTATGGCTGAGGTAGTTCAGCGGGATCCCGTAGTTCAGATGTGGTTGCTGTAAAAGATTCAACCCTGTCCCAGAGAATGACACCTAAGCGTTTTCGTATAATCATTTTGATTATTTGTAGGTTGACTATAGAGGCGTCTTTGGACGCGGTCGGGTGATGAAGTGCGTTTTCCCGCGTCGTCGGGCACTTGCGCAACCTGTGGGAAAGAGAAAATCGACATGGCGCCAGGAAATAGGCTCCGAAATGCGCAGGTTCTCCCTAAAACTAGACTATAGTTAGTTTTCCCTTGGAGACTGTTTATTTATTGTTGTTCGCCAACAGATATTAAATACAGATCCTTATCTGGCTAATATATATCTAATTAATTCTATTTCTTAACAATTGTTCAGAAATGATATGCTTCAAGAAGTCTCTATTAGTGCAACTATCTAGAAGCATACTGGCGTTAATGGAGTTACTTGACTGCTCTGCACAATGGGTTATGATAAGCGCAATTGGTTCTATGTAAACGCACATAAAATAAAAAAAATAAAATAAAAAAAATAAAATAAAAAATATAAAAATATTTCTCCAAGTTAAGCGGAAGCAGATTACTATGACAGCTGTACGAATTCAAATGAATTCAGAATGCTTATATTTTTTTTTTTTTTGCGTGCCACAAGTGCAATACCAGTGGCAATAGTCGCAATAAGCAATATGTACAATATCAATTGGGCTGCCGAGAAGTGAATACGTCAAGAGATCTTTTTGTACAGATTTTATTAAGCATATCTTGGGGCTTATATATATGTTCTTGGGTCAAAAAGGGTATTTACACAAGTCTATTCTATATTACAATAATCAATTACATGGATTATCCTAATAAAACAATACAATTTAGATAAAGATATCGTAGGTTTTTACCTCACTCTCAAATATTCTGCATGCAGATGGTGTGAAAACGTGACTTTTAGCATACCACTTCAGTCGACGCATACCGGCAGCGCTAGCTCTGCCTGCTTTACCTTTAAAACCCGGAATCTATTTTTACTAACTCTTGCCTATAAATTCCCTGTGTGGGAGACAAATATGTTGACTTTGTATATCTTAGAACCTAAGCAATGCAATGTATTTTTAACTAACAACCCCATTCCACTTCTGTGCAATGGTAGCCCCCTTGACTCTGAAATCGTGTATATAAACCCGACCTCAATCCTAATAAAATCAGTACTCAAGTAATCCTTGTGAATTCAATTACTCTGCATTCTACAAGTGAGCATCGCTGTGTCATATGCACGATTTTCTCCGAGTTAAACCAATTCAAGTGTTGGTTTAGCGTCCTACTGTCACTAGATTATGTTCTAGGGGCAACCCCATATATAAACAATAAAAACTCAATAAACTTATAAACATTTTTGACCCCGACCGTTGCATGAAATTCTAGTCAACTTGGCGGCTAATTTCTGCACATATTTTTCTAGACAGATTCCCGATCAACTTGGCGATCGAATCATCTAGACTTAAAGTTGTGAAAATCTTGCTTAATAATCCTGTTATTGAGCAGAATTCATAGCGAAGGGTAATTTGCTCTCGAAGCATATTCCCGAACAACTTGAAATTTTTTTTTCAAGGAGTAAATGATCAACTTGGCGATATTTTACTACAATATTGGAAGTCAACTTGGCGTGAAGCGATTGTATCCTAACAATTAACAAACAAATTAAATCAAAATTTTGGATAAAAAGATTTGAAATTAATTTAATATCTGAAAGACTCGTTAAGCGTTTATCGTTGCGCCTATTATGCGCTAAATCAAAAGTAGAACCTCTTGAAAAGCAAGCCCCACCGCGACTAGAGTAATGTGCAGCTGTGTTAGGCGCAGAGCTTGCTGAAAAGGTAAAAAAGGATCTAAACTTACAATCAGAATCCATAAAATGTCATTACTGGACAGATTCGACAATTGTGTTATGTTGGATAAATGCGAAAGCATCGAATTTCCATACATTCGTTGCAAATAGGTTGTCGAAAATTCAAGATACAACCTGCCCGAATCAATGGAGACATGTGTCATCAAATCTCAACGCCGTAGATGTATTATCTAGAGGGATACCCGCATCTCAATTAAGCGGTCATACATTCTGGTTATACGGACCACTTTTTCTTCATGGATCTGAAGAGAAATGGCCAGCTCTATTTAAAGCTCAAAAGGATAACACTTTTTCTTTGCATTGGCACCATGTACACTAGGAGAAGAAATAATCGAATTAAACATGGAAACTCGTTTAATCGCTTACAACGTATAATTGCATACATGTTACGATTTTTTATCGTAAAAATAGAAAACAAACCGAGCTACTGGAGCTTGACGAATTGGAACAAGCTAGGCGGATAATTATACGGTGTATACAACAGGCTGACTTCACAAATGAATTTAATCACCTTCGAAGTCATCCCGAACGACCATTACCCAACAGCAGCAAGGTCGCTCCTCTTCATCTTCATTTGGACGAAAACTCTATCATAAGAGTAGGAACAAGGGTGGAAAACGCCCTACCATATAATGACGAGATCGTCAAAATGCTGATACATAAACATCACGAAGAAAATATGCATTGTGAACAAAATACTTTAAAGGGTATTGTACGACAACAGTATCACATTATCAAAATCACTCCTATGGTTAGAAACGTTATCATGAAATGCGTGCCATGTACCAGGTTTCGTCCGAAAGTGCTTTCTCAAATAATGGGAAAACTACCTGAGCATAGAGTTTCACAAAATCGACCGTTTTTAAATACAGGAGTCGATTATTGCGGACCCTTCTGGATACACCACAAGGGCCGAGGCAAGCGACCTGATAAGGCATACAGAGCAGTATTTGTATGTTTCTCGACAAAGGCTGTCCATCTGGAACTTGTGGGAGATTTAACAACTGCTGCATTCCTTGGAGCACTACAACGATTTATAAGTCGTAGAGGAAAGTGTCAGACCCTATACTGCGACAATGCAACAAATTTCGTTGGCGCCAGCAACCAATTAAAAGAGTTAAATGAAACAATCCACTCACAGCAGGCTAAGAACTCTATAGTCCAGCTGTGCAATACGGAGGGTGTCCATTTTAAAATTATTCCACCGAGATCCCCTCACTTTGGTAGATTATGGGAAGCTGCAGTAAAATCACCAAAAACACTATTATTAAAAAATGTGTCAACTGCTAACCTCACCTTTGAGCAGTTGAGCACTGTTATCACAAATGTTGAGGCAGTATTAAATTCTCGGTCTCTTACTCCAAGATCAGATGATCCTCATGACCTAACACCAGGTCATTTACTGATTGGAAAAGCACTAGTCGCTCAGCCAGAGCCAGAACCACTTCGAATAAAATCGCTACCTGAACAATGGGAACTGGTGCAGCGACTGAAGCACACATTCTGGACACAGTGGTCCAGTGAATATTTAACAGGCCTGCAACAACACTCAAAATGGAAACAGGCCCATAAAAATGTAAGAGAAGGCATGATGGTTATTGTCAAGGAAGACAATGTGCCTATGCTGCAATGGCCTATTGGACGAATAGTTAAAATTTATCCAGGCCAAGATGGATATGTGCGAGTTGCAGACGTAAAAACTGCAACAGGAGTATTTAAAAGAGCGATTCATAAGCTTGTCCACTATTCCGTCAAGAAGATTCAGGAGAAAAACGAAAGGAAATAAATGGATAAAATGCAGAAGAAGAAGAAGATCAAGAACCAAAAAGGCGGAAGAGCCCATCCTTACCAATACCGATGCCGTTATTAATTTTGCTGCTGCTATTACCATTAGCTGCTGCAGGCCCGATTAATATAACCAGGTTTGATTTAAGGCCAGGAATTTATTACGAACAAATTGGATCTACTCGACTAGCAACTGCAGACTGGACAATCATAGCTTATTATGATTTAAAACCGTACCTCGAAGAAAACATTTTACATGGGGACAATTAAGGTTGGTCAAATGTGTTCACATATACAACCAGTCCAAGCATGTGCTGCTGTATACCATCATTTTCAACACGTTTATAAAGAAATAAAAACTGAAAATGATATACTCCACATGTCAAGAACGCGTCGTTCTCCCTTGGATATTGTTTGAAATATTGCCAACAGTTTATTTGGCGTATTAGACACAGAATATGCCAAGAAGATGTCATCAACTATTCAAAAGGTGAAATCGAATGAAGATTACATTTTAGAATTAGTTAAGAATCAAACTTCGATAATTGATTCTTAAATAAACATTATGAAACGAGATGAAGTTGCTATCGATAAAAGGATAAAAATAATGACTCAGCAAATGGAGGAGCTATATGCTCGTCTAGATTCTCTTAAACCCTTTCAATGGTATATTGCATTGACGAATCAATTATCCATATTGGCAGCAAGTCTTCAGAGAGTTCAGACAGAAATTTCACATGCTATGACAAATGTGCACCACAATGAAATAAGTCCTCTTCTCATTTCTCCCAAGCAACTTCGACAACATTTGGATAAACTAAAAATTCACATGCCTCAATTTGTTATTCATTACTATGTCGTCAAGTGAATTTAAACTTTGTAACATACTTAATGGCGAAGAGTATATTTGCTCAGATAAGCAATCCATGTTCTCCATTGACAATCATTGTGAGTTTCAATTGTTTAATAACAAATTTTCGCCATTGTGCCAAACAAAGGGTTCAACGAAATCATTATCATGGCAAAGATTGAGAACAAAAAATCAATGGATATTTTCAATTAAATCACCGATGGAGTTATCAGCAGTATGTGATGATCAATTATCAACCATTACAATTGATAATATTGGACTTTTGTCCTTGGATCCGAAGTGCAGTTTAAGAAATCCTGTTCTGAGTGTTATTGGCTATCGGGTAACCTCTACTGGAACATTGAAATTATCGTATGCTCGATTTGGTAGTCTAAATGAATATTTAACCCCGCTTGCTAAAGTTTCGCAAGCAAATAATTCATTAAAGCTAAGTTATAATGAATTAAATGAGCTCAGCAAGGAACTGATTCCAAGAATAAAAATAAAAATGCCAAACAAAATCGTCAAACTACAACACCACCACAAAAGTGCCTATATCGCCCTAATTTTATCACTTGGGTTGATAATATTTTATGTATGGAAACGTTTCCAAAAGAGGTCGCCTCAACCAAGCTCGTCATCGTCAAAGGACATTGACTTGCCAGCGAGGCCAATGTTAATCAACACCCCAAGAAGACATCACCAGACGCCCGTATCCGACGCCTTTGAGATCAATATTCGATGATATTGACCACCTGTTCAACGGCCGGGAGTATGTTAGCACACCACTTCAGTCGACGCAAACAGGCAGCGCTTGCTCTGTCTGCTTTACCTTCAAAACCCGGATTCTATTTTTCCTTACTCTAGCCTATAAATTCCATGTGTGGGAGACAAATATGTTGACTTTGTATATCTTAGAATTTAAGCAATGCAATGTATTTTGAACTAACAACCCCATTCCACTTCTGTGCAATGGTGACCCCCTTGACTCTGAAATCGTGTAAATAAACCCGACCTCAACCCTAATAAAATCAGTACTCAAGTAATCCTTGTGAATTCAATTACTCTGCATTCTACGAGTGAGCATCGCTGTGTCATATGCATGATTTTCTCCGAGTCAAACCAATTCAAGTGTTGGTTTAGCGTCCTACTGTCACTAGATTATGTTCTAGGGGCAACCACATATATAAATAATAAAAACTCAATAAACCTATAAACATTTTTGACCCCGACCGTTGCATGAAATTCTAGTCAACTTGGCGGCTAATTTCTGCACATATTTTTCTAGACAGATTCCCGGTCAACTTGGCGATCGAATCATCTAGATTTAAAGTTGTGAAAATCTTGCTTAATAATCCTGTTATTGAGCACTATTCATAACGAAGGGTAATTTGCCTCGAATAATTTTCCAAGCATATTCCCGAACAACTTGAAATTTTTTTTTCAAGGAGTAAATGATCAACGTGGCGATATTTTACTACAATATTGAAAGTTAACTTGGCGACTCCAATAACACAAATATTGTAAGGATGCTCTCTGGCCGGGGTACAGATCTCAGTCAGATCCAGTAGTCCTTTACAAGAAATTTGTAAATCACCGAAACACCGGACTAGAGAGTTTCATTCAACGAGTGAATGAGTCGTTTGGGGGGTCACGCCGAAGGTTCTCATGGACGCCGGGAGAGAGAGAGTAATGTCGGAGTTGGTCGCGCCGTATCTTGCTCCTGGGTTAAAAATTCCACGGGCGGACCTTGGGGCGAGGCCAAGCCAGACGAACGGTTTCGCGTATGGGAACGCCGGGGAGTCCCGCTGATCACTTTCGCGATTGGGACAACTTTCCGCGTGCCGTACAAAATTCTCCGGGCTGGACCTTCGGGCGAGGCCAAGCCGGTTAAGATTTGTCAGACGCGGGGGGGATTGGAGGGAAAAGGATGGCGGTTTGATTGACCAGTCGGGAATGATATCCCCGCGCAGATCACATGCACTACGAAGAGAAAAGCTATTGTACTAGACCGGACGGGCCGGGTGTCCGCGTGCCGGTCGCATGCGCTACGAGGAGGAAAGCTAGGGTACTAGACCAGACGGGCCGAGTGTCCGCGTGCCGGTCGCATGCGCTACGAGGAGGGAAGCTAGGGTACTAGACCAGACGGGCTGGGTGTCCACGTGCCGGTCGCATGCGCTACGAGGAGGAAAGCTAGGGTACTAGACCACACGGGCCGGGTGTCCGCGTGCCGGTCGCATGCGCTACGAGGAGGGAAAATAATGTACTAGACCAGACGGGTCGGGTGTCCACGTGCCGGTCGCATGCGCTACGAGGAGGAGAGCTAGGGTACTCGACCAGACGGGACGGATGTCCGCGTACAGGCCACATGCACTACGAGGAGGGGAATCTAAGATACTAGACCGAATGGGACGGGTGTCCACGTCGGGTCTCAAATGCTACGATGTGGGGAACCAAGATGCTGGACCAGACGGGCCGGGTGTCCGCGTACAGGTCTCAAATACTACGGGGAGGGAGGTTAGGATACTAGACCAGACCAGCGTACAGGCCACATGCACTACGAGGAAGGAAGCTAGGATACTGCGAATAAAAATAATCACGACCGGGGAATTCAACCATTTACTTCTCTTTATTATTTTTCTAGGTTATTTTTATTTATCTACTATCCTCCTACGAGTCCGCTCACCGTCTTCACTCAACGGAGAGGAATTTTGTGTACACTAACCTCAAAACACTAAACAGCCCACTTGTTCACTGACCGCGTGCCTTCGCGCGGTCGAGGCGTCACTCGGATTATCCGGAAAAATCGATGCGGGAGGCACGTCCGCTCCGTTTTACTATTCCGGCACGAGAGACCGCTCGCTCGATCGGTGTGTGACCACCTTCCCCACGCTCCCTTTTTCTCGTTTTCGGGATTTCTAATATCTTCCTTAATTTCTAGTATTTTCCATTACTCACTAAATATCGGCTGGCGTTGCCACTCGGGTTCGGAACTTAGCTTAACTACGGCTTAATATTCAGTTTCAACTTAATATTTATTATCATTATGCGTCGCTTACACCTATAACCTTACATACTACTAACTTAATATTTAATATTCATGATCAGTCGTTTACACCTATAACCTTACATACTACTACTAAAAATTGTATCGTACACCTCGTACACATCGTTATACCCCCCCCTTTCTTCCCGTGGAGCGATAAAGAGGCGCCCGTCGCTCTTGATGGTGACGATGAAGCGGAGTCCGTCGCCTCCTATGGCTATGCGAACTCGGCGTCCGCGGCCGACCCGGGCCGCTACCTTCCTCTCGATCTCCTGGACAATACGCCTAGGTAGGTAACGCAAACCGCTACCACCAATCCAGCCCTCCGGCAATGGGCAGACGTCATCCTCCCCTCCCGTGGATTCCGCCAACTCCAGTGCGGAAGTCGGTACGGCTTTTACTTCGCCCGTCATCGCTGCACTTGGTGGGGTATTCCTGGCGGCGGATTCGGTCGAATCGATCTCCGAAATATCCATTAGGACCTGGTCCAGCAAGCGATCTTCCCATTCGGTGTGTTGGTCGATCGGATGAGCACAGTTGGGGAAGTGCTGGGGATCTACGGCCCCGTCCCACCGCTGTCCAGCGTCGCCTCGATGGGGATAATCTGGGCGAGATCTGGCCGAGGTGTCCACGTCCTGCAGATCCTGCTGCGGCGATGTCTGGAAGCAACGGCGGAATAATGGCCTTTCCTCCTTCGTCGTCCTCCCTGTCGGAGATCAGTTCGAATCCCGGGGAGTCTGACGTTATGACCCTGGGGTCGCACCTGGGTTCGGGGAGTCCTGCTTCCTGTACGGGTTCGACATCCCGCAACCGAACTTGGTTAGACGGAGAGGTCTGAGTACTCCGGCTAGACATTTTCGTCTTCTTGACCCGCTCCACGTCTGGGGATGTCTGAACCCCTAGAGAAACCGACACGGGGGGCACCACAGTCCGTCGGGGCTGGGTCCTCGGTTGTCCTACCCTCTCGCCGACTGCCTTCTCGACATCAACGTCGGGATCTGCCACTCTGCGGTTTTCCAACGCCGGGGGCAGAGGCGGGGATGGCGGTTCGTCGACGTAGGGTCCCTCTGCAGGTAACCCCAAGACTTTGACCACCACCGAGCGGACGTCGATGCGCATAAACGAGACGTGTCCAGCGTACCGGTACACCTGGTCTTCGGACGTGTGATGGTACGAATGTTCCACGTCCGGGAACCTTGGAGGACTGTGCCTTGGGTAACCCGGATGGCCTGACCGAGGGTCACGTCGGGTCCACGGGTACTCCTCCTCCGAGGTGGACCGTCGGGACTCCGTATAGTACGGCTCCCCTGGTCGTCGTCCATTGGGGTAACCGCTGGACCCACCTGGTGAGCTTTCCCTGGAACGTGGGGGCCTGCTGAATAGCTCCGAATCCCGGTCACTGGCGTCATCTTCGTCGATAGCGTACGTCGAATTGGAATTGCTGCAATTCTAGCGCCCAACGCGCTATTCGGCCAGAAGGGCTCTCAATAGAATTTAGCCACTTGAGAGCTAGATGGTCAGTAACGACCTCGAATCGGTACTCTTCCAGGTAGCACCGCATCTTCCTGATTGCCCAGATTATGGCCAGACACTCTTTCTCCGTGGTAGTGTAATTCTGTTCCGCGGGGGTTAATCGGCGGCTAGCGTATGCGATGACCTTCTCTTGACTTTCGGAGCCCTGTGATAAAACTACGCCCAAGCCGACGTCACTCGCGTCTTTTTGCAAAATGAACTTCTGGTCGAAATCCGGACAGCCTAATACGGGAGCAGTAGTCAGGCATCTTTTAATTTCTTCCAAGGCGGCTTGCTGTTCTGGTCCCCAGGTCCACTTCCGTCCCTTCTTTAGTAGCGCGGTCATCGGTTGCACGATAGGCGCCAAGCTAGGGACAAATCGCCGATACCACGAGACCATCCCGATCCATTGACGGAGTTCCTTTAAGTTAGAGGGGGCCTTCAACCCGTTGATCGCAGACACCTTCTCGGGATCAGTCTGAATTCCGTCACTGCTGATGACGTGGCCGAGGTAAACGAGTTTCTGCTTGAAGAAGCAACACTTCCTTGGATTTATCCTTAAATTCGCCGCCCGCAATCTGCGGAAAACTTCCGAGAGATGAGTAAAGTGCTGTTCTTCTGTCGCGCTTATGATGATAATATCGTCTAGGTAAGCGAAGGCGACCGGTTCCATTTCCACGCCGATCACACTATCCAGAGCGCGTTGAAACGTGGCGCTGGCAGAATGCAACCCGAAGGGCATGACCTTCCATTGATACAATCCTCTTCCAGGGACCGTGAACGCTGTATATTGGCGACTATCCTTAGCCATGGGAATTTGCCAATAGCCGTGCTTCAAGTCCAACGTGGAGATATATCGGGCGTGGCGTAATTTCTCCAGAATGTGATTGATTCTCGGGACTGGGTAGGCGTCGGGCACTGAGTGTGCGTTTAACTGACGGTAATCTACACACATGCGCCAATCACCAGTTTTCTTCTTGACCAATACGATGGGAGCGCTGTGCGGGCTTCTGGAGGGTTCGATGGCCCCGTAACGGAGCAGTTCGTCTACTTAGGCATCGATGACATGTTGCATCGCGGGGTTCCGGGGATAATATCTTTGTTTTACGGGCTTGTCGTCGCACATGACGATAGTGTGCTCGGCGACGTGAGACACCCCATGGAGCTTCTCGAATAAGACCAGTTCCCGATTGATGAAGCTTTGTTGCGCCGGACTCAATAGTGTGCTCTGTCGCTGTTCGTCGTTTTCTACCGTCTCCATCCTAATGGGCGCGCCGGCATTGATGTTCGGGGTTATAGCTCGCGTAGGAATAGGACTGGGTGTCTCTGCTTCTTCTGGCCTTGAAGTTCCCAAATGGGCACCAACCGCAACAGGGTGTACCGTTTTCTCCTGGTTGCCCCGCGCCTTTATAAGTACTGGCTGTAAGAGAGGGTCTCCAGCCGCTTGGGCTTCACTTTGCAAGTCGAGGGTAGCTCGACCACATCGCACCTGAGTTCCCGCTACTTTGAGGAAGTCCATTCCAAGTATTATACGATCTAACATGGTGGGCATTACTAACATGGGTAAGAGCACCGTAGTGCCGGCCAACGTAACCGAGGTTCGCCAGAGCTTTGTCACATCCAGACATGACCGATCGGCCAACGCTATTCTAGTGACAACATCCTGTAACTCGTCTGCACTCGCGGCTAGCCGAGTAAAACTTTCACTGACGAAACTCCTCGATGCCCCTGTATCAATGGTGGCGTCCACACGTTGTCCTCCGATTCTATCGCTGCTGTGATGAGCCCGCCGTGTAATCTCAACGGGGGTTTTACTGGGGTCGGGTTGCTGCTCCGTTCGTCTCCGCCGCACCCGGGTTCCGGCGGAGGCGTTCTCCGTTTCCCGACACATTTCGACGGCAACATTCTAAAGTAAAAACTCCTGGTCGCCCACAGTCCCAACAGAAATCCCGACGTGGGTTGGGGTAGTTCCTTTGGAGATGTCCGTTCTCTCCACAGCGATTACAAGCCCGCCGTATGTCCACTCGAGGGGTTCCTTGACCGATCATCTGGTGGGTCACGTGTCCTGTCTGCGTTGAATTCACCGGATTTCGGAATGGGTTCGGCGATCGGCGAAGTTGAGGTTCTTCTTGCTTCCTGTCCATGGTTGCTTTTGGCTCGCGTCGAGTCGTCTCGAGTTGTTTGACACTCTCATATTCTGTGGCCATATGGGTCTACTGTGTCAAAGTCGCGAATTCACTGCGTTTGATATACAGTCGGTATTCTGGAGCCATGTTTTCATATGCCCGGTACAATTCTTCCTCTTCTCGATAACCGGCCTGCTGCATCTTGGTTCTGAGCTCGATCAAGTAGGTCTTGAAAGGCTCTACTCTCCGCTGCACGTGGGTCCGTATCTCATCTTTCCAACCGCTCGAAATATCGAGGTGGTAGGAAGAAGTCGAGGAATTCCCTTCTGAAAGTTCCCCATGAGGCCGACTGTAGGTGGCTCGTGCGAAACCACCGTGCCGCCGGGCCCTCCAAGATCTCTGACATAACGCGGGGTACCTCCTCTGGATTTATCCTGTAAGTCGTCATCTTTTCCTCGAGCGCGGCGATGAGAGTCAACGGATCCGAACTCCCATCGAACCGTAAATTCCATTTGTGCATCTTCTCGGGGAGCAGATGTTGAGTTGGAGCCGTGCTGTGTGCCTCGTGTGTCTTGTCCTTGTAGATCGGCGGGTAAGCGGGCGTCTACCGATGGCATCCAGATACCGTGCGTCGATCCTGGGTGGATCCCTCGATGGCGGGCTGGAGTCCCGATCGATGTAGCTCCGGAAGTCATGGGAATGGTCAGGGCTTCCGTGAGTTGTCCCGTCTCACCGTTCCTGCCTGGAGGGTTCGGACTTGGGGCCCGGCTACTATATTGCTCCTGCAACTGAGCCAGTCGGTCCCACACACTTTGTGGGAACGACCCTGTGTTGACGAGGTTGGCGAATGCCTTCCTGGTCTCCTCGACGGTACCGTCGGCTTTAAAACCAAACTCCAGGGCGAGAGAGCTGAGTTCGTCTTTTCGGCGAGCGTATATCCAGCGGACTCCTATACCTGGATTCTTAACAAAATCGGCTTCTTCGTACTCACCCTCAGATTCCTTAGGGTTACTCATCGTTGGTCATCCTCTTCGATTTAGTTTGGTGTTAACTTCCTTCTCAAGTCTTCTAGATCCTTCCGGAGATCGGATGTGAACGGTTCGGGTGACTCTACCCTTCCTTTTCTTCAGTGTCTTTAAGCCGCTTGGGTGATTCTCTAGCTAGTCTCGGTGTCCCTGCTCGGGCGCCACTTGTAAGGATGCCAGACGAACGGTTTCGCGAGTATGGGAACGCCGGGTAGTCCCGCTGATCACTTCCTCGATTGGGACACGTAAGTCGCTTTCCGCGTGCCGTAGGCCAAAAATTCACCGGGCTGGACCTTCGGGCGAGGCCAAGCCAGGATACTATTTCGCGAGAGTAGGACCGGGGGATTGCGTCGCGCGCAAGTCGTTTTCGACGTATCGGATGCCAAAAATCCACCGGGCTGGACCTTCGGGCGAGGCCAAGCCGGGAAAAATTTGTCAGACGCGGGGGGGATTGGAGGGAAAAGGATGGCGGTACGATTGACCAGTCGGGAATGATGTCCACGCGCAGATCACATGCACTACGAAGAGAAAAGCTATTGTACTAGACCGGACGGGCCGGGTGTCCGCGTGCCGGTCGCATGCGCTACGAGGAGGAAAGCTAGGGTACTAGACCAGACGGGCCGGGTGTCCGCGTGCCGGTCGCATGCGCTACGAGGAGGGAAGCTAGGGTACTAGACCAGACGGGCCGGGTGTCCACGTGCCGGTCGCATGCGCTACGAGGAGGAAAGCTAGGGTACTAGACCAGACGGGCCGGGTGTCCACGTGCCGGTCGCATGCGCTACGAGGAGGAGAGCTAGGGTACTCGACCAGACGGGACGGACGTCCGCGTACAGGCCACATGCACTACGAGGAGGGGAATCTAAGATACTAGACCGAATGGGACGGGTGTCCACGTCGGGTCTCAAATGCTACGATGTGGGGAACCAAGATACTAGACCAGACGGGCCGGGTGTCCGCGTACAGGTCTCAAATACTACGGGGAGGGAGGTTCGGATACTAGACCAGACGGGACGGATGTCCGCGTACGGGCCACATGCACTAAGAGGAAGGAAGCTAGGATACTGCGAATAAAAATAATCACGACCGGGGAATTCAACCATTTACTTCTCTTTATTATTTTTCTAGGTTATTTTTATTTATCTACTATCCTCCTACGAGTCCGCTACACCGTCTTCACTCAACGGAGAGGAATTTTGTGTACACTAACCTCAAAACACTAATCAGCCCACTTGTTCACTGACCGCGTGCCTTCGCGCGGTCGAGGCGTCACTCGGATTATCCGGAAAAATCGCTGCGGGAGGCACGTCCGCTCCGTTTTACTATTCCGGCACGAGAGACCGCTCGCTCGATCGGTGTGTGACCACCTTCCCCACGCTCCCTTTTTCTCGTTTTCGGGATTTCTAGTAGTATCTTCCTTAATTTCTAGTATTTTCCATTACTCACTAAATGTCGGCTGGCGTTGCCACTCGGGTTCGGAACTTAGCTTAACTACGGTTTAATATTCAGTTTCAACTTAATATTTATTATTCATTATGCGTCGCTTACACCTATAACCTTACATACTACTAACTTAATATTTAATATTCATGATCAGTCGTTTACACCTATAACCTTACATACTACTACTACAAATTGTATCGTACACCTAGGTGTGTACGTTACAATATTTAAAAGAAGAAGTCAACTCTTCCAACTTACATCAAAAATTTAATCCGATTTACTGAAGTCAACTTGGCGACTTTCAGGATAACCGTCGATTAATTTCCGAAATTGAAGTAGTCAACAATGTGGATCTTCAACTGGAATACAACAATATCAAGTAGTCAACACGGCGACTCTTGCACATTTTGGGAAGCGATTGTATCCTAACAATTAAGAAAAAAATTAAATCAAAATTTTGAATAAAAAGATTTGAAATGATTGAATTGGCTCTTTTTCTAATCCTTAAAACCTTACTTGTATTTGACCATAATATCGGTTACGAGTAGAAGCGTATCCAGCTTATATTAAGCAAATAAATTATCTTCCAACGGGTCAGGCATTATATAAGGCAAAATGGAGGTTGAAAATTTGATTGCCATTCAAAGCCAAATTGGCGAAGACATCCAAATTTTGCTGAGAAACATCAAAAAGGCTTCCAGCAAAAGAAAGGAAAATACGTCTTACTTTGAAGACAGAAAACGCAAAATCGAGGAGTATTGGAAAAAATTCAACCAAGGAAATGATATTATCCTGGAAATGTTAATTGATACTCCAATGTCGCATGAATATTTTGAAAAGCAATACTACAATCAAATGAAAACGATTCTGTATCAAGCTATCGAAGAATTCAATACTAAAATTTTTCAATCGATGGAAACTGAAACATCGTCAGAAGTGGTGGAACAAATACAAAAATTAATAAGACACCAAGCGGCGGTTCTGGAATCTATGTCAAGAACTATAAAACATATAGCTCCAGAAAACAAATTTACCTATAAACCAGTAATTGATAATTTATAGAAACAAATTGAAAGTCTTCATTTTGAAATTCACAAATTGTGCATCGCACCTGAAGAATTAGGTTATAGTATGGAGCGATATATCTCCGCTGAAGAAGCTATGTTACAATTTTGTCAGCCATCAACTGAAGCAGTTTCAGTAGCTACCAATTCATCGGCGGCTACAATCTCTTGAATACAGTTGCCAAAAGTTTCCATTCCAAAATTTGATGAAAGCTATCTAAAATGGCAACAATTTCATGACATTTTTAATAAAATGGTTATCCCAAAGATACAAAAAATGTGGTATCTTAAAGCTAATCTCTCTGGAGAAAGGTTAGGATTTAGAATTAACAGAAGTTAATTATGAAAGAACGTTTCAATAATAAGCGAGTCCTTTCTACTGCGATATTTGAAAAATTATTTGATCACCCTAATGTGACAAATGATTCTCAATCAATAAAAAATTTGCATGACAACATCAATGAATCATTGCAAGCCTTAAAAAATATTGGAATCAGAACAGAGACCTGGGATCCAGTCCTTCTGTTTCATATGACAAGAAAACTAGATCGACTCACGCACACACTGTATGAGCAAACAATCTTAGATACAAGGGAAATTCAATCAATAAAAGAGTTCCTTGCGTTTCTGGAACAACGTTTTCTCGCACTTGAAGCCATTGGCGGAAAAAGGCATAAGGAAAAACAAAAAAAAAGTGCTTCAGCGACAGCGATTTCATTGGCGTGCCTGTTTTGTCAAAAAGGACATAGCATTTACAAATGCGATAGATTTAAGAATATTTCTCCTGCTGAAAGGCTGGCCTGGGTCCAGCGAAAGAAATTGTGCGTTAATTGCTTAAAGGCAGTCCACATGTCCAAACAATGCAAGTTAACCAACCCGTGAAACCGGGCCGCTTATGGAATTAATAAACAATTTTTTCAAAATTCAATTTAAACAATCTTCGCCTATGCCTTTGCATTTGCCTTTGTCTTTGCCCATGCCTTTGGCTCTGGGGTCCGCTCTTGATTTCCCTACCAAATAAACAAACAATTCCTAAAGTAAACATAAGTTTCCACTCGAAGCCCAATCAATTGCGTTATAAGTTCAAACTATTGCGATCCAAGCCCAAACAAATTGCATCGGTCAGCATATTTGAATTTCACAATAGGATGCCATGATTTCATCCTAAGCTTATATTCTAAACAAAAGGAAAAGTTCGAGAAGCTCAAAGAAAAGCTTCTGGCCGAGGTTCATTGGATAAGATTTTAGAATTAAGCGGGCAGTCCATCTTTGATCAAGAAACAGTTCGGAAGTAAGAAATTCGATTGTGAAAAATTAAGTGTATTGTACTTGTGAAATTTAATAAAAAGGTTTAACACCAAGATACTAAAAATAAAAATATATTTTTTTAAAAATAATACTAGTGATTAATTTAATTGGCGCCCAACGTGGGGCGCTGATAAAAAAAGTTCTAAAAAAATTATTAATTATAACAAGTTAATATAAAATGGAACTTACGCCGCAAAAACCCAAGCATTTTTAAGTGGAAAAATTAAATCATCCACAAAAAACCAACGACACCCAACATTGTGAAAGTGATCGTGATAAACAAATTTAAATGGAAATCAATTAATGCAATAATCCATTTAAATAGCTAGTAAAAAAGGTGGACCGAAAAAATTAAATCACAGTACAAGAACACACAACAAAAAAACAAATAAATAAAGAACAATAAATCAAAAATAAGAAATACAAAACAAAAACACAAATATATCAACTGGAAGAATAAAATCAGAAATATTTCATTTAAACAAAGAAGGAAGGAAGGAAGGGCTGAAGGGCATTCCCTCGCCAAAATTCAACACGACTACAACGAAAATAACAAAGAAGGAAGGAAGCTGAAGGGCATTCCCTCGCCATCATCAAAGAAGATAAACTTAATAATAAAAAGATCGTAAGAAATATGAACAATTATATTTAAGTAAAAATTCAATTTGAAATATATATAATATAATACATCCTGGAAGATATAGAAGATTTGTTGAATCTATTTAATAAATTAGAAATGACCGATAAGCCAACCACAAGTAAAATGGCGAATCAAGAATTAGAAAAGCAAGCCTTTTTGACCAAAGAATTAATAAAACAGATTGTTTCAACAGAGGTTAATTCTTTAAAAAACGAAATAGAAACACTGAAAGCAGAACTTCAAACGAATGTCAATAAAGTAGAAGATTATAAAATTGAAGAAGTTGACAATTTAATAAAATGTGAAGAATCCTATGAAATCATTAAATCAGTTCCAGAATTAAAGGGGGAACTTGAAAATTATGTGAGTTGGAGGGAAGCAGCAGAAAACGCTATGAGTCAGTATATTCGAAAAAGTAAGCGATATTTCGCAGCACTATCTATATTAAGGAACAAGATAACAGGAAAAGCAAACGATGCTCTAACCATCCACGGAACAGTCCTTAATTTTGATACAAATTATAAAATACAATAATAAAATATTACCATTTAATAACGATATTTAACACAAGACAAGTATTTTATGAAATAGAAGGGTTAGAGTCCGACTTACTTATAGGTTTTAATCTTTTAAAAAAAATAGGAGCGGTAATTGATATTCAAAAAGGGACCATCAATTATAACGGAAAAAAAGAAAAATTACTTTACGATGAGGATAATGCTTTAAACCAGTTATCGCTAACAAATGGAAAAATTATCCTTCCATTAAAAGAATATATTATAAAAAATACTTTGAAGAGCAAAGTGGAAATAAAACAGAATCACAAATGGTGGAAAAAAGTTTATTTAGCTTGGGATCACAGAATCCTGAGCAAGCCGACGTAGAATTATCCGTCAACAAAAAATCAAATAGTTTGGGATCTAGAAATCCTGAACAAGCCGACGTAGAATTATCCGTCAACAAAAAATCAAATAGTTTGGGATCTAGAAATCCTGAACACGCCGACGTAGAATTATCCGTCAACAAAAAATCAAATAGTTTGGGATCTAGAAATCCTGAACACGCCGACGTAGAAAAATCCGTCAACAAAAAATGATATAGTTTTGGAAAAAAAATTCCTGTACACACCGACGAAGAATTTTCCGTCAACAAAAAGTTAAAACGTTTGGGAACACAAAACCCTCAACGTGCCGACGTCGAACTATCCGTCAATAAAAAAGTAACAACTTTGGGATCAAAGGATTCCGAAGGAAATAAAATAAATAATATTAAAATGTTAAATTCAAATCAAGTAGAAGATTTGGACAAAAGAATAATTGACATAATTGAAGAGGAACACTCTAAAATAAACCTACAAATTCCTTTTAGAACTGATATTCGGGGCGAAATAAATACAAATAACGACAGGGCCATTTATAGTAAACAATATCCCTATGCTTTATCAGTTTCAGATTTCGTTAACAAAGAAATCAATAGAATGATAAATGAAAATATTATAAGGCCGAGTAGAAGTCCTTACAATTCACCAGTACTGGTGGTACCCAAAAAGGGTCAAAATGAAGACGGTAGCCCTAAACACAGACTTGTAATAGACTACAAAAAATTAAATGAGAACACAATACCGGATAGATACCCGATGCAAGACCCATCTGTAATATTAGCCAACTTAGGAAAGGCAAAATATTTTTCCACAATTGATTTGGAATCAGGATTCCATCAAATTCTTATGAAAGACTCAGATATTGAAAAAACATCTTTTTCTATTAACAACGGAAAATTTGAATTTTTACGCATGCCTTTCGGGTTAACCAATGCGCCCAGAATTTTCCAGAGAGCAATGGATGATATTCTCAGAGAACAAGTAGGAAAAACATGCCACGTCTACATGGACGATATTATAATTTTTTCAAACACAATTGAGCAACATTTTTCAGATTTAACTCAAATAATAGGCATTTTACAAAGAGCAAATATGAAAATTTCTCTCGAAAAATCTAAATTCTTTAAATTAGAAACCTCCTTTCTTGGTTACATTGTTTCTTTTAATGTAATCAAAACAGATCCTGAAAAAATTTCCACAATCTCAAGGTATCCGTTACCACAAAATATTAGAGAACTTCGAAGTTTTCTAGGCTTAACTGGCTATTACCGTAAATTTGTCCGTAATTATGCAAAAATTGCAAAACCACTTACAAAATATTTAGGAGGGGAAAATGGAAATGTTTTTAAAAGAATATCTACAAAAGTTTTAATACAATTAGACGATTCAGCTATACAAGCTTTTAACGAACTAAAAGAGAATCTAATAGCACAGACGTAGTTATTGGGGCGGTATTATCACAGGATAACAAACCAATTACTTTCATTTCTAAAACACTTAATAAAACCGAGCAACTTTATGCCACAAACAAAAAGGAACTGCTAGCAATAGTATGGGCCTTAAAAAATTTGAAAAATTATTTGTACGGAGTAGTTGGTATAGAAATCCAAACGGACCATCAATCTTTGTCTTTCACGATTTCGGACAAAAATCCCAACGTAGAAATGAAAAGATGGTATTCTTTCATAGAAAGCTTTACCCCAAAAATAATATATAAACCCGGTACAACAAATGTTGTAGCCGATGCATTATCTCGAATACAAATAAATAACATTACAAACAGTGATGTAGAACAAACAGAACAGTCAGACTCAGATCAAAACACACAGCATTCTGCCGACAGTAGTTTTGAAAATGTAATACATGAGACCCGTAAACCGTTAAATCAGTTTAAGCAACAACTGTTATTAACAACGGGGAGGTTTACAATACATGAGTCACTGGAAGTTTTTGGCAGGACACGACACATAATTGAATACGATACACCAGAAAATTTAATAACTATATTAAAAGAGTATATTCCACCAAACATTACGGTAGGAATTCATTGTACATTAGAGGACTTATATCACATTCAATTACTCTTAAAAAATAATTTCACTAACCCATTTCTTTTTACGAGAATCTTTCTTCAAGACATCGAAAACGATGAAGATAAAGCCATAATCATAGAAGAAACACACAGTCGAGCTCATAGGGGTCTAGATGAAAATTATAAACAAATCAGTAGGTTATATTATTGGCCAAACTTATTTAAAAAATTGAAAGAATATATAAAAAATTGTGTGATTTGTAATGAAAATAAATATAACAGGCACCCAATAAAAATTCCAATCGGGGAAGCCCCTATTCCAACTAAAGAAGTAGATAATTTACATATAGATATATTCTACGCGCAAAACTTAACATTCATTACTTGTATAGACGCGTATTCAAAATACCTTGTTGTAAAAGAAATTCAAAATAAGTTAAACATTGAAATTAAGGTAATGGAACTACTTCAACAATTTCCCCAAGCAAAAGTAATTATGACCGATAACGAACCTAGTTTTACCTCGGCCCAATTTAAATCATTTGCACAAAGGTGTGGAATTACTTTGCATTACGCAGACCCAAGACACAGTACTTCAAACGGACAAGTAGAAAGAGCTCACTCGACATTAACAGAAATCGCTCGCTGCATAAAAGAGGAGTTTAATTTAACTAATTTTTCCGAAATAGTTATTAGAGCCGCTCAAAAATATAATCAGAGCATTCATTCCACTACAAACGAAAAACCATTTGATATCCTATATAATAAAATTGATCATGATAATATTCCCATTATCTTGAAGAATACACAATCTAGAATGTTAGAAACACATAATGAGAACAGAAAAGAAAAAGAAACATGGGGAACAAAACAAACTTAAATCCAGATATAAAAAACAAGTTGTAAAGGAAAATTTGCCTAACAAAATAATAATCAACAATAGAAATATGATTATTCATAAAGATAATATTAAATTCTAATATAAACAAAAATATTTTATTTTCAGAAAAATGTTTTTTTCAGTACTTATACTCAACCTATTACTTTTAACAAGTTCTGAAATAATTGACTATACAAGTCACGAATATTTATTATTTAAGGACAATAAAGACGTATTGACGTACGATTCATACGCAGATTTATTTCACATAACTAATTTAAGTTTTTATGAAGAAATAATTAACACGGAAACCAGATCTTTGACCAAAGCATCAAAAACAGACATAGAATGGGAAATTTCAATGGACTTGGAACTCATTAAATTAACTTTATCAGAAATAATGCCAAAAAGACAGAAAAGAGGAATTAATGAAATAGGAACTTTATGGAAATGGATAGCAGGTACTCCTGATCATGATGATTTCATAACGGTTCAGAACAAAATAGACAGCCTAATTGAAAACAACAACAAGCAATTCACAATAAATTCAAAATAATTTAATGAAGTAAAATATCTTACTGAAAGTTTAAAAAATGTAGTTTTCAACGAGGAAACAATTTTACGAAAACATCGTTTGCGGTTACTCACATTTGACTTACAAAATTTATTAGATACTATTATCTTAGCAAATGCAACAATTTTTAATACAAAAATTTTAAACGAGAATGAAATTTAAGAAATTTACAATCATGAAAAACAATCTGTAGTATTATCTGACCTAATGGACATATCAACTTTTAAATTTTATTAAATAATGATTTACTTGTAGTTTATATAAAATATCCCATGATTAACGGTAAATGTGACCTTTACAAAACAAGAGCTATTGCAAAATCCGATGGAAAATTAGTAATAAATAATGAAGTTGCCAATTGCAAAAACAAATATTACCTAATGACTAATTTTAAGAAAGAAATGTTTAACAACTATTGTAAATTAAGTTTTGAAACTAATTGTTTTATTAAATTATTAAACGGCGAAAAAGCCAATTGCTCTAAAATAAGATAAATTAATAATAAAATAGATATCTTACAGGATGGTGCCATTTTAATAACAGGAACAAATATAGTAGACAACACTCAATTAAAAGGTTCATATTTAATTTTGTTCAATGACTCAATTATCATTAATAACAGCACCTACATTAACAGCGAAAACAAAATATTAAACTATATAGCTCAGCATAAATTCATAAATTATGACATTTCCGAATATATTGCTTCAAATAATTCGGAGCTAACTCTTGACAATATAAACATTATCAATCCATTTGTAAAAATTAATAATACCAAAATATCAGTTTCCTTTATATTATTAATTTTTATCATTATATTTTTAATATTATTACTTTACATAATATATAGAAATTTTGTAACCAAAAAACAACGGCCAGAACTAGAAATTAGTACAGACCAAGAAAAAGTTTTTAAAAAAGAAAATACAAACCAAGATGAAATTTTAATAGAAGAAAACACAAACCACGAAGAAACTTTTAAAGAAAAAAATACAAAACAAGACCAATGTTTTTTTTCAAAACTAAGAGAAAGCTTAAAAGAAATTCATAATGAATCGGGGCGATCCATTTTAGAAGGGGGAGAGTTAACCAACCCGTGAAACCGGGCCGCTTATGGAATTAATAAACAATTTTTTCAAAATTCAATTTAAACAATCTTCGCCTATGCCTTTGCATTTGCCTTTGTCTTTGCCCATGCCTTTGGCTCTGGGGTCCGCTCTTGATTTCCCTACCAAATAAACAAACAAATCCTAAAGTAAACATAAGTTTCCACTCGAAACCCAATCAATTGCGTTATAAGTTCAAACTATTGCGATCCAAGCCCAAACAAATTGCATCGGTCAGCATATTTGAATTTCACAATAGGATGCCATGATTTCATCCTAAGCTTATATTCTAAACAAAAGGAAAAGTTCGAGAAGCTCAAAGAAAAGCTTCTGGCCGAGGTTCATTGGATAAGATTTTAGAATTAAGCGGGCAGTCCATCTTTGATCAAGAAACAGTTCGGAAGTAAGAAATTCGATTGTGAAAAATTAAGTGTATTGTACTTGTGAAATTTAATAAAAAGGTTTAACACCAAGATACTAAAAATAAAAATATATTTTTTTAAAAATAATACTAGTGATTAATTTAATTTTGATCATAAAAAAATTTTATATTTAAAAACTCGTTAAGCGGTTATCGTTGCGCCTATTATACGCTAAATCAAAAGTAGATCCTCTTGAAAAACACCCTACCGCGACTAGAGTTATGTGCAGCTGTGTTAGGCGCAGAGCTTGCTGAAAAGGTAAAAAGGGATCTAAACTTACAATCAGAATCCATAAAATGTCATTACTGGACAGATTCGACAATTGTGTTATGTTGGATAAATGCGAAAGCATCGAATTTCCATACATTCGTTGCAAATAGGTTGTCGAAAATTCAAGATACAACCTGCCCGAATCAATGGAGACATGTGTCATCAAATCCCAACGCCGTAGATTTATTATCTAGAGGGATACCCGCATCTCAATTAAGCGGTCATACATTCTGGTTATACGGACCACTTTTTCTTCATGGATCTGAAGAGAAATGGCCAGCTCTATTTAAAGCTCAAAAGGATAACACTTTTTCTTTGCATTGGCAACATGTACACTAGGAGAAGAAATATATCGAATTAAACATGGAAACTCGTTTAATCGCTTACAACGTATAATTACATACATGTTACGATTTTTTATCGTGAAAATAAAAAACAAACCGATCTACTGGAGCTTGACGAATTGGAACAAGCTAGGCGGATAATTATACGGTGTATACAACAGACTGACTTCACAAATGAATTTAATCACCTTCGAAGTCATCCCGAACGACCATTACCCAACAGCAGCAAGGTCGCTCCTCTTCATCTTCATTTGGACGAAAACTCTATCATAAGAGTAGGAACAAGGGTGGAAAATGCCGCAATTTCTCGGGATGCAATGAATCCCTACTTACTACCATATAATGACGAGATCGTTAAAATGCTGATACATAAACTTCACGAAGAAAATATGCATTGTGAACAAAATACTTTTAAGGGTATTGTACGTCAACAGTATCACATTATCGAAATCACTCCTATGGCTAGAAACGTTATTATGAAATGCGTGCCATGTACCAGGTTTCGTCCGAAATTGCTTTCTCAAATAATGGGAAAACTACCTGAGCATAGAGTTTCACAAAATCGACCGTTTTTAAATACCGGAGTCGATTATTGCGGACCCATCTGGATAAGGCATACATAGCAGTATTTGTATGTTTCTCGACAAAGGCTGTCCATCTGGAACTTGTGGGAGATTTAACAACTGCTGCATTCCTTGGAGCACTACAACGATTTATAAGTCGTAGAGGAAAGTGTCAGACCCTATTCTGCGGCAATGCGACAAATTTCGTTGGCGCCAGCAACCAATTAAAAGAGTTAAAAGAAACAATCCACTCACAGCAGGCTAAGAACTCTATAGTCCAGCTGTGCAATACGGAGGGTGTCCATTTTAAAATTATTCCACCGAGATCCCCTCACTTTGGTAGATTATGGGAAGCTGCAGTAAAATCACCAAAAACACTATTATTAAAAAATGTGTCAACTGCTAACCTCACCTTTGAGCAGTTGAGCACTGTTATCACAAATGTTGAGGCAGTATTAAATTCTCGGTCTCTTACTCCAAGATCAGATGATCCTCATGACCTAACACCAGGTCATTTACTGATTGGAAAAGCACTAGTCGCTCAGCCAGAGCCAGAACCACTTCGAATAAAATCGCTACCTGAACAATGGGAACTGGTGCAGCGACTGAAGCACACATTCTGGACACAGTGGTCCAGTGAATATTTAACAGGCCTGCAACAACACTCAAAATCGAAACAGGCCCATAAAAATGTAAGAGAAGGCATGATGGTTATTGTCAAGGAAGACAATGTGCCTATGCTGCAATGGCCTATTGGACGAATAGTTAAAATTTATCCAGGCCAAGATGGATATGTGCGAGTTGCAGACGTAAAAACTGCAACAGGAGTATTTAAAAGAGCGATTCATAAGCTTGTCCAATATTCCGTCAAGAAGATTCAGGAGAAAAACGAAAGGAAATAAATGGATAAAATGCAGAAGAAGAAGAAGATCAAGAACCAAAAAGGCGGAAGAGCCCATCCTTACCAATACCGATGCCGTTATTAATTTTGCTGCTGCTATTACCATTAGCTGCTGCAGGCCCGATTAATATAACCAGGTTTGATTTAAGGCCAGGAATTTATTACGAACAAATTGGATCTACTCGACTAGCAACTGCAGACTGGACAATCATAGCTTATTATGATTTAAAACCGTACCTCGAAGAAAACATTTTACATGGGGACAATTAAGGTTGGTCAAATGTGTTCACATATACAACCAGTCCAAGCATGTGCTGCTGTATACCATCATTTTCAACACGTTTATAAGGAAATAAAAACTTAAAATGATTTACTCCACATGTCAAGAACGCGTCGTTCTCCCTTGGATATTGTTTGAAATATTGCCAACAGTTTATTTGGCGTATTAGACACAGAATATGCCAAGAAGATATCATCAACTATTCAAAAGGTGAAATCGAATGAAGATTACATTTTAGAATTAGTTAAGAATCAAACTTCGATAATTGATTCTACAATAAACATTATGAAACGGGATGAAACTGCTATCGATAAAAGGATAAAAATAATGACTCAGCAAATGGAGGATATAGCTAATGCTCGTCTAGATTCTCTTAAACCCTTTCAATGGTATATTGCATTGACGAATCAGTTATCCATATTGGCAGCAAGTCTTCAGAGAGTTCAGACAGAAATTTCACATTCTCTGACAAATGTGCATCACAATGGAATAAGTCCACTTCTCGTTTCTCCCAAGCAACTTCGACATCATTTGGATAAACTAAAAATTCACATGCCTCAAGGAAAAATGCTCCCTCTCGTCAACGACGATGTACTTCAACTTTATAAGTTGATGAAGGCAGAAGCAAAGGTGGTAAAGGATTATGTAATCTTTAAATTAACTCTGCCGTTAGTATCAACACAGTTATTTGAAATATATAACTTGGTTCCAATACCGGTAATCATCAACAATAAAATGATTTCCCTTGATATTGAATATCCAATTATGGCTGCGAATCAACATCGAGATCAATTCATTACTATGTCGTCAAGTGAATTTGAACTTTGTAACATACTTAATGGCGAAGAGTATATTTGCTCAGATAAGCAATCCATGTTCTCCATTGACAATCATTGTGAGTTTCAATTGTTTAATAACAAATTTTCGCCATTGTGCCAAACAAAGGGTTCAACGAAATCATTATCATGGCAAAGATTGAGAACAAAAAATCAATGGATATTCAAAAGGTGAAATCGAATGAAGATTACATTTTAGAATTAGTTAAGAATCAAACTTTGATAATTGATTCTACAATAAACATTATGAAACGAGATGAAGCTGCTATCGACAAAAGGATAAAAATAATGACTCAGCAAATGGAGGATATAGCTAATGCTCGTCTAGACCCTTTCAATGGTATATTGCATTGACGAATCAATTATCCATATTGGCAGCAAGTCTTCAGAGAGTTCAGACAGAAATTTCACATTCTCTGACAAATGTGCATCACAATGGTATAAGTCCACTTCTCGTTTCTCCCAAGCAACTTCGACAACATTTGGATAAACTAAAAATTCACATGCCTCAAGGAAAAATGCTCCCTCTCGTCAACGACGATGTACTTCAACTTTATAAGTTGATGAAGGCAGAAGCAAAGGTGGTAAAGGATTATGTAATCTTTAAATTAACTCTGCCGTTAGTATCAACACAGTTATTTGAAATATATAACTTGGTTCCAATACCGGTAATCATCAACAATAAAATAATTTCCCTTGATATTGAATATCCAATTATGGCTGCGAATCAACATCGAGATCAATTCATTACTATGTCGTCAAGTGAATTTGAACTTTGTAACATACTTAATGGCGAAGAGTATATTTGCTCAGATAAGCAATCCATGTTCTCCATTGACAATCATTGTGAGTTTCAATTGTTTAATAACAAATTCTCGCCATTGTGCCAAACAAAGGGTTCAACGAAATCATTATCATGGCAAAGATTGAGAACAAAAAATCAATGGATATTCAAAAGGTGAAATCGAATGAAGATTACATTTTAGAATTAGTTAAGAATCAAACTTTGATAATTGATTCTACAATAAACATTATGAAACGAGATGAAGCTGCTATCGATAAAAGGATAAAAATAATGACTCAGCAAATGGAGGATATAGCTAATGCTCGTCTAGACCCTTTCAATGGTATATTGCATTGACGAATCAATTATCCATATTGGCAGCAAGTCTTCAGAGAGTTCAGACAGAAATTTCACATTCTCTGACAAATGTGCATCACAATGGAATAAGTCCACTTCTCGTTTCTCCCAAGCAACTTCGACAACATTTGGATAAACTAAAAATTCACATGGCTGAAGGAAAAATGCTCCCTCTCGTCAACGACGATGTACTTCAACTTTATAAGTTGATGAAGGCAGAAGCAAAGGTGGTAAAGGATTATGTAATCCTTAAATTAACTCTGCCGTTAGTATCAACACAGTTATTTGAAATATATAACTTGGTTCCAATACCGGTAATCATCAACAATAAAATAATTTCCCTTGATATTGAATATCCAATTATGGCTGCGAATCAACATCGAGATCAATTCATTACTATGTCGTCAAGTGAATTTGAACTTTGTAACATACTTAATGGCGAAGAGTATATTTGCTCAGATAAGCAATCCATGTTCTCCATTGACAATCATTGTGAGTTTCAATTGTTTAATAACAAATTCTCGCCATTGTGCCAAACAAAGGGTTCAACGAAATCATTATCATGGCAAAGATTGAGAACAAAAAATCAATGGATATTTTCAATTAAATCACCGATGGAGTTATCAGCAGTATGTGATGATCAATTATCAACCATTACAATTGATAATATTGGACTTTTATCCTTGGATCCGAAGTGCACTTTAAGAAATCCTGTTCTGAGTGTTATTGGCCATCAGGTAACCTCTACTGGAACATTGAAATTATCGTATGCTCGATTTGGTAGTCTAAATGAATATTTAACACCGCTTGCTAAAGTTTCGCAAGCAAATAATTAATTAAAGCTAAGTTATAATGAATTAAATGAGCTCAGCAAGGAACTGATTCCAAGAATAAAAATAAAAATGCCAAACGAGATCGTCGAACTACAACACAGCCACATAAGTGCCTATATCGCCCTAATTTTATCACTTGGGTTGATAATATTTTATGTATGGAAACGTTTCCAAAGAGGTCGCCTCAACTAACCTCGTCATCGTCAAAGGACATCGACTTGTCAGCGAGGCCAATGTTAATCAACACCCCAAGAAGACATCACCAGACGCCCGTATCCGACGCCTTTGAGATCAATATTGGAAGATATTGAACACCTGTTCAACAGCCGGGAGTATGTTAGCACACCACTTCGGTCGACGATACAGGCAGCGCTAGCTCTGCCTGCTTTACCTTCAAAACCCGGATTCTATTTTTACTAACTCTAGCCTATAAATTCCCTGTGTGGGAGACAAATATGTTGACTTTGTATATCTTAGAGCCTAAGCAATGCAATGTATTTTTAACTAACAACCCCAATGGTGGCCCCCTTGACTCTGAAATCGTGTATATAAACCCGACCTCAACCCTAATAAAATCAGTACTCAAGTAATCCTTGTGTATTCAATTACTCTGCATTCTACGAGTGAGCATCGCTGTGTCTTTGACCCTCATATGCATGATTTTCTCCGAGTTAAACCAATTCAAGTGTTGGCTTAGCGTTCTACTGTCACTAGATTATGTTCTAGGGGCAACCACATATATAAATAATAATAACTCAATAAACCTACAAACAGTGACCGATCGTGAGTTTTATTTTATGATGGGTCAGAATTGACACACATGTGGACACAGGCATACGTGGTCCTGTGTTGATTTAGGTAGGCCGATATCACTAATGGCCTTTGTCTATTTAACCCATAAATGTTAATCCAGCTGCGAACAATACGAAAATCGTACATTCTCCCGGTCGTTGAACGGATTATTCAACCATGTTGATGGTTAATGGCTGATGGTTAATGTGGCTGCACTCGTAGGTATACTACGTCCTTGTTGAAGTGGTAGAGGAGCCGTAGATTTATGCCATTTTTTGACCAGATGAATAATGGTGATGATCATTAAAAAAACCAATCCAATATAAATTGCGATTTGATGATGCTCAATATTAGATAAATTGTGTAGTAGCTTAAAACTATTTTGTGGAAACAGTTCCATTTTTCTTTGAAGAAGCTCATTGAAATGTAGTTCCTAAGTATCAATTACAACCGTCGTATAAGAATGTTATCTGGGGAAACTGGGAGCATTTGTCCAGGTTTCAAGTGACTATTTTTACACCCTTGCAGAGGGTATTATAATTTTAGTCAGAAGTTTGCAGCGCAGTGACGGAGACATCTCCGACCCTATAAAGTATATATATTCTTGATCAGCATCACTAAAAGAGTCGATCTAGCCATGTCCGTCTGTCCGTCCGTCTGTCCGTCCGTTTCTATGCAAACTAGTCTCTCAGTTTTAAAGCTATCTGCATGAAACTTTCCCAAAAGTTGTCTTTCTATTGCAGGTAGTATATAAGTCGGAACGAGCCGGATCGGACAACTATAGCATAGCTCCCATAGGAAGAATCGAAAAAATAAATAAAAAAAAATTATAGCTTTGCTGTTTTTTAATTTTTTTTTTATTTCTTCGACATTTAGAAATGCTTAAATATTCCAAAACTACGGTTTAAATTTCATTAAAATGGGACGACTCTATCATATAGCTCCCATAGAAATAATGAAAATATATAAAATAACTATCTAATCATTGAGCTGCAAATCATCATAGCTTCAATGTTTTTAAACATATACGCAAGTCAATCCAATACCGGTAATCATCAACAATAAAATGATTTCCCTTGATATTGAATATCCAATTATGGCTGCGAATCAACATCGAGATCAATTCATTACTATGTCGTCAAGTGAATTTGAACTTTGTAACATACTTAATGGCGAAGAGTATATTTGCTCAGATAAGCAATCCATGTTCTCCATTGACAATCATTGTGAGTTTCAATTGTTTAATAACAAATTCTCGCCATTGTGCCAAACAAAGGGTTCAACGAAATCATTATCATGGCAAAGATTGAGAACAAAAAATCAATGGATATTCAAAAGGTGAAATCGAATGAAGATTACATTTTAGAATTAGTTAAGAATCAAACTTTGATAATTGATTCTACAATAAACATTATGAAACGAGATGAAGCTGCTATCGATAAAAGGATAAAAATAATGACTCAGCAAATGGAGGATATAGCTAATGCTCGTCTAGACCCTTTCAATGGTATATTGCATTGACGAATCAATTATCCATATTGGCAGCAAGTCTTCAGAGAGTTCAGACAGAAATTTCACATTCTCTGACAAATGTGCATCACAATGGAATAAGTCCACTTCTCGTTTCTCCCAAGCAACTTCGACAACATTTGGATAAACTAAAAATTCACATGGCTGAAGGAAAAATGCTCCCTCTCGTCAACGACGATGTACTTCAACTTTATAAGTTGATGAAGGCAGAAGCAAAGGTGGTAAAGGATTATGTAATCCTTAAATTAACTCTGCCGTTAGTATCAACACAGTTATTTGAAATATATAACTTGGTTCCAATACCGGTAATCATCAACAATAAAATAATTTCCCTTGATATTGAATATCCAATTATGGCTGCGAATCAACATCGAGATCAATTCATTACTATGTCGTCAAGTGAATTTGAACTTTGTAACATACTTAATGGCGAAGAGTATATTTGCTCAGATAAGCAATCCATGTTCTCCATTGACAATCATTGTGAGTTTCAATTGTTTAATAACAAATTCTCGCCATTGTGCCAAACAAAGGGTTCAACGAAATCATTATCATGGCAAAGATTGAGAACAAAAAATCAATGGATATTTTCAATTAAATCACCGATGGAGTTATCAGCAGTATGTGATGATCAATTATCAACCATTACAATTGATAATATTGGACTTTTATCCTTGGATCCGAAGTGCACTTTAAGAAATCCTGTTCTGAGTGTTATTGGCCATCAGGTAACCTCTACTGGAACATTGAAATTATCGTATGCTCGATTTGGTAGTCTAAATGAATATTTAACACCGCTTGCTAAAGTTTCGCAAGCAAATAATTAATTAAAGCTAAGTTATAATGAATTAAATGAGCTCAGCAAGGAACTGATTCCAAGAATAAAAATAAAAATGCCAAACGAGATCGTCGAACTACAACACAGGCACATAAGTGCCTATATCGCCCTAATTTTATCACTTGGGTTGATAATATTTTATGTATGGAAACGTTTCCAAAAGAGGTCGCCTCAACTAACCTCGTCATCGTCAAAGGACATCGACTTGTCAGCGAGGCCAATGTTAATCAACACCCCAAGAAGACATCACCAGACGCCCGTATCCGACGCCTTTGAGATCAATATTGGAAGATATTGAACACCTGTTCAACAGCCGGGAGTATGTTAGCACACCACTTCGGTCGACGATACAGGCAGCGCTAGCTCTGCCTGCTTTACCTTCAAAACCCGGATTCTATTTTTACTAACTCTAGCCTATAAATTCCCTGTGTGGGAGACAAATATGTTGACTTTATATATCTTAGAGCCTAAGCAATGCAATGTATTTTTAACTAACAACCCCAATGGTGGCCCCCTTGACTCTGAAATCGTGTATATAAACCCGACCTCAACCCTAATAAAATCAGTACTCAAGTAATCCTTGTGTATTCAATTACTCTGCATTCTACGAGTGAGCATCGCTGTGTCTTTGACCCTCATATGCATGATTTTCTGGAGTTAAACCAATTCAAGTGTTGGCTTAGCGTCCTACTGTCACTAGATTATGTTCTAGGGGCAACCACATATATAAATAATAATAACTCAATAAACCTACAAACAGTGACCGATCGTGAGTTTTATTTTATGATGGGTCAGAATTGACACACATGTGGACACAGGCATACGTGGTCCTGTGTTGATTTAGGTAGGCCGATATCACTAATGGCCTTTGTCTATTTAACCCATAAATGTTAATCCAGCTGCGAACAATACGAAAATCGTACATTCTCCCGGTCGTTGAACGGATTATTCAACCATGTTGATGGTTAATGGCTGATGGTTAATGTGGCTGCACTCGTAGGTATACTACGTCCTTGTTGAAGTGGTAGAGGAGCCGTAGATTTATGCCATTTTTTGACCAGATGAATAATGGTGATGATCATTAAAAAACCAATCCAATATAAATTGCGATTTGATGATGCTCAATATTAGATAAATTGTGTGGTAGCTTAAAACTATTTTGTGGAAACAGTTCCATTTTTCTTTGAAGAAGCTCATTGAAATGTAGTTTCTAAGTATCAATTACAACCGTCGTATAAGAATGTTATCTGGGGAAACTGGGAGCATTTGTCCAGGTTTCAAGTGACTATTTTTATACCCTTGCAGAGGGTATTATAATTTTAGTCAGAAGTTTGCAGCGCAGTGACGGAGACCCTATAAAGTATATATATTCTTGATCAGCATCACTAAAAGAGTCGATCTAGCCATGTCCGTCTGTCCGTCCGTCTGTCCGTCCGTTTCTATGCAAACTAGTCTCTCAGTTTTAAAGCTATCTGCATGAAACTTTCCCAAAAGTTGTCTTTCTATTGCAGGTAGTATATAAGTCGGAACGAGCCGGATCGGACAACTATAGCATAGCTCCCATAGGAAGAATCGAAAAAATAAATAAAAAAAATTATAGCTTTGCTGTTTTTTAATTTTTTTTTTTTTTCTTCGACATTTAGAAATGCTTAAATATTCCAAAACTACGGTTTAAATTTCATTAAAATGGGACGACTCTATCATATAGCTCCCATAGAAATAATAAAAATATATAAAATAACTATCTAATCATTGAGCTGCAAATCATCATAGCTTCAATGTTTTTAAACATATACGCAAGTCAATCATAATTTTAATGTTTTCAACAATATTTAATTTTTGCAATAGCTACAAGGGTATATAAGCTTCGGCTTGCTGAAGTTAGCTTCCTTTCTTGTTTTGTTTCATTTGCTCCTTTAGTTGTCGTGGTGATAATAGCATTGGGCAAATTGTATTATGACGAATATCTGTTAATACATTTATTATTTCTGTTGGAGCCGTTGAAGATTTGATGCCAGAATAGAAAGTTGAGTTGACAGTTAAAGTTGAGTTAAATACACTCTTGGTATTGTGTTTTAAGTTGCCTTTAGGCCAAGATGGATATGTGCGAGTTGCAGACGTAAAAACTGCAGCAGGAGTATTTAAAAGAGCGATTCATAAGCTTGTCCACTATTCCGTCAAGAAGATTCAGGAGAAAAACGAAAGGAAATAAATGGATAAAATGCAGAAGAAGAAGAAGATCAAGAACCAAAAAGGCGGAAGAGCCCATCCTTACCAATACCGATGCCGTTATTAATTTTGCTGCTGCTATTACCATTAGCTGCTGCAGGCCCGATTAATATAACCAGGTTTGATTTAAGGCCAGGAATTTATTACGAACAAATTGGATCTACTCGACTAGCAACTGCAGACTGGACAATCATAGCTTATTATGATTTAAAACCGTACCTCGAAGAAAACATTTTACATGGGGACAATTAAGGTTGGTCAAATGTGTTCACATATACAACCAGTCCAAGCATGTGCTGCTGTATACCATCATTTTCAACACGTTTATAAAGAAATAAAAACTTAAAATGATTTACTCCACATGTCAAGAACGCGTCGTTCTCCCTTGGATATTGTTTGAAATATTGCCAACAGTTTATTTGGCGTATTAGACACAGAATATGCCAAGAAGATGTCATCAACTATTCAAAAGGTGAAATCGAATGAAGATTACATTTTAGAATTAGTTAAGAATCAAACTTCGATAATTGATTCTACAATAAACATTATGAAACGGGATGAAACTGCTATCGATAAAAGGATAAAAATAATGACTCAGCAAATGGAGGATATAGCTAATGCTCGTCTAGATTCTCTTAAACCCTTTCAATGGTATATTGCATTGACGAATCAGTTATCCATATTGGCAGCAAGTCTTCAGAGAGTTCAGACAGAAATTTCACATTCTCTGACAAATGTGCATCACAATGGAATAAGTCCACTTCTCGTTTCTCCCAAGCAACTTCGACATCATTTGGATAAACTAAAAATTCACATGCCTCAAGAAAAAATGCTCCCTCTCGTCAACGACGATGTACTTCAACTTTATAAGTTGATGAAGGCAGAAGCAAAGGTGGTAAAGGATTATGTAATCTTTAAATTAACTCTGCCGTTAGTATCAACACAGTTATTTGAAATATATAACTTGGTTCCAATACCGGTAATCATCAACAATAAAATGATTTCCCTTGATATTGAATATCCAATTATGGCTGCGAATCAACATCGAGATCAATTCATTACTATGTCGTCAAGTGAATTTTAACTTTGTAACATACTTAATGGCGAAGAGTATATTTGCTCAGATAAGCAATCCATGTTCTCCATTGACAATCATTGTGAGTTTCAATTGTTTAATAACAAATTCTCGCCATTGTGCCAAGCAAAGGGTTCAACGAAATCATTATCATGGCAAAGATTGAGAACAAAAAATCAATGGATATTTTCAATTAAATCACCGATGGAGTTATCAGCAGTATGTGATGATCAATTATCAACCATTACAATTGATAATATTGGACTTTTATCCTTGGATCCGAAGTGCACTTTAAGAAATCCTGTTCTGAGTGTTATTGGCCATCAGGTAACCTCTACTGGAACATTGAAATTATCGTATGCTCGATTTGGTAGTCTAAATGAATATTTAACACCGCTTGCTAAAGTTTCGCAAGCAAATAATTAATTAAAGCTAAGTTATAATGAATTAAATGAGCTCAGCAAGGAACTGATTCCAAGAATAAAAATAAAAATGCCAAACGAGATCGTCGAACTACAACACAGCCACATAAGTGCCTATATCGCCCCTAATTTTATCACTTGGGTTGATAATATTTTATGTATGGAAACGTTTCCAAAAGAGGTCGCCTCAACTAACCTCGTCATCGTCAAAGGACATCGACTTGTCAGCGAGGCCAATGTTAATCAACACCCCAAGAAGACATCACCAGACGCCCGTATCCGACGCCTTTGAGATCAATATTGGAAGATATTGAACACCTGTTCAACGGCCGGGAGTATGTTAGCACACCACTTCGGTCGACGATACAGGCAGCGCTAGCTCTGCCTGCTTTACCTTCAAAACCCGGATTCTATTTTTACTAACTCTAGCCTATAAATTCCCTGTGTGGGAGACAAATATGTTGACTTTGTATATCTTAGAGCCTAAGCAATGCAATGTATTTTTAACTAACAACCCCATTCCACTTCTGTGCAATGGTGGCCCCCTTGACTCTGAAATCGTGTATAAACCCGACCTCAACCCTAATAAAATCAGTACTCAAGTAATCCTTGTGTATTCAATTACTCTGCATTCTACGAGTGAGCATCGCTGTGTCTTTGACCCTCATATGCATGATTTTCTCCGAGTTAAACCAATTCAAGTGTTGGCTTAGCGTCCTACTGTCACTAGATTATGTTCTAGGGGCAACCACATATATAAATAATAATAACTCAATAAACCTACAAACAGTGACCGATCGTGAGTTTTATTTTATGATGGGTCAGAATTGACACACATGTGGACACAGGCATACGTGGTCCTGTGTTGATTTAGGTAGGCCGATATCACTAATGGCCTTTGTCTATTTAACCCATAAATGTTAATCCAGCTGCGAACAATACGAAAATCGTACATTCTCCCGGTCGTTGAACGGATTATTCAACCATGTTGATGGTTAATGGCTGATGGTTAATGTGGCTGCACTCGTAGGTATACTACGTCCTTGTTGAAGTGGTAGAGGAGCCGTAGATTTATGCCATTTTTTGACCAGATGAATAATGGTGATGATCATTAAAAAAACCAATCCAATATAAATTGCGATTTGATGATGCTCAATATTAGATAAATTGTGTGGTAGCTTAAAACTATTTTGTGGAAACAGTTCCATTTTTCTTTGAAGAAGCTCATTGAAATGTAGTTTCTAAGTATCAATTACAACCGTCGTATAAGAATGTTATCTGGGGAAACTGGGAGCATTTGTCCAGGTTTCAAGTGACTATTTTTATACCCTTGCAGAGGGTATTATAATTTTAGTCAGAAGTTTGCAGCGCAGTGACGGAGACCCTATAAAGTATATATATTCTTGATCAGCATCACTAAAAGAGTCGATCTAGCCATGTCCGTCTGTCCGTCCGTCTGTCCGTCCGTTTCTATGCAAACTAGTCTCTCAGTTTTAAAGCTATCTGCATGAAACTTTCCCAAAAGTTGTCTTTCTATTGCAGGTAGTATATAAGTCGGAACGAGCCGGATCGGACGACTATAGCATAGCTCCCATAGGAAGAATCGAAAAAATAAATAAAAAAAAAATTATAGCTTTGCTGTTTTTTAATTTTTTTTTTTATTTCTTCGACATTTAGAAATGCTTAAATATTCCAAAACTACGGTTTAAATTTCATTAAAATGGGACGACTCTATCATATAGCTCCCATAGAAATAATAAAAATATATAAAATAACTATCTAATCATTGAGCTGCAAATCATCATAGCTTCAATGTTTTTAAACATATACGCAAGTCAATCATAATTTTAATGTTTTCAACAATATTTAATTTTTGCAATAGCTACAAGGGTATATAAACTTCGGCTTGCTGAAGTTAGCTTCCTTTCTTGTTTTGTTTCATTTGCTCCTTTAGTTGTCGTGGTGATAATAGCATTGGGCAAATTGTATTATGACGAATATCTGTTAATACATTTATTATTTCTGTTGGAGCCGTTGAAGATTTGATGCCAGAATAGAAAGTTGAGTTGACAGTTAAAGTTGAGTTAAATACACTCTTGGTATTGTGTTTTAAGTTGCCTTTAGGCCAAGATGGATATGTGCGAGTTGCAGACGTAAAAACTGCAACAGGAGTATTTAAAAGAGCGATTCATAAGCTTGTCCACTATTCCGTCAAGAAGATTCAGGAGAAAAACGAAAGGAAATAAATGGATAAAATGCAGAAGAAAAAGAAGATCAAGAACCAAAAAGGCGGAAGAGCCCATCCTTACCAATACCGATGCCGTTATTAATTTTGCTGCTGCTATTACCATTAGCTGCTGCAGGCCCGATTAATATAACCAGGTTTGATTTAAGGCCAGGAATTTATTACGAACAAATTGGATCTACTCGACTAGCAACTGCAGACTGGACAATCATAGCTTATTATGATTTAAAACCGTACCTCGAAGAAAACATTTTACATGGGGACAATTAAGGTTGGTCAAATGTGTTCACATATACAACCAGTCCAAGCATGTGCTGCTGTATACCATCATTTTCAACACGTTTATAAAGAAATAAAAACTTAAAATGATTTACTCCACATGTCAAGAACGCGTCGTTCTCCCTTGGATATTGTTTGACATATTGCCAACAGTTTATTTGGCGTATTAGACACAGAATATGCCAAGAAGATGTCATCAACTATTCAAAAGGTGAAATCGAATGAAGATTACATTTTAGAATTAGTTAAGAATCAAACTTCGATAATTGATTCTACAATAAACATTATGAAACGGGATGAAACTGCTATCGATAAAAGGATAAAAATAATGACTCAGCAAATGGAGGATATAGCTAATGCTCGTCTAGATTCTCTTAAACCCTTTCAATGGTATATTGCATTGACGAATCAGTTATCCATATTGGCAGCAAGTCTTCAGAGAGTTCAGACAGAAATTTGACATTCTCTGACAAATGTGCATCACAATGGAATAAGTCCACTTCTCGTTTCTCCCAAGCAACTTCGACATCATTTGGATAAACTAAAAATTCACATGCCTCAAGGAAAAATGCTCCCTCTCGTCAACGACGATGTACTTCAACTTTATAAGTTGATGAAGGCAGAAGCGAAGGTGGTAAAGGATTATGTAATCTTTAAATTAAATCTGCCGTTAGTATCAACACAGTTATTTGAAATATTTAACTTGGTTCCAATACCGGTAATCATCAACAATAAAATGATTTCCCTTGATATTGAATATCCAATTATGGCTGCGAATCAACATCGAGATCAATTCATTACTATGTCGTCAAGTGAATTTGAACTTTGTAACATACTTAATGGCGAAGAGTATATTTGCTCAGATAAGCAATCCATGTTCTCCATTGACAATCATTGTGAGTTTCAATTGTTTAATAACAAATTTTCGCCATTGTGCCAAACAAAGGGTTCAACGAAATCATTATCATGGCAAAGATTGAGAACAAAAAATCAATGGATATTCAAAAGGTGAAATCGAATGAAGATTACATTTTAGAATTAGTTAAGAATCAAACTTTGATAATTGATTCTACAATAAAACATTATGAAACGAGATGAAGCTGCTATCGATAAAAGGATAAAAATAATGACTCAGCAAATGGAGGATATAGCTAATGCTCGTCTAGACCCTTTCAATGGTATATTGCATTGACGAATCAATTATCCATATTGGCAGCAAGTCTTCAGAGAGTTCAGACAGAAATTTCACATTCTCTGACAAATGTGCATCACAATGGAATAAGTCCACTTCTCGTTTCTCCCAAGCAACTTCGACAACATTTGGATAAACTAAAAATTCACATGGCTCAAGGAAAAATGCTCCCTCTCGTCAACGACGATGTACTTCAACTTTATAAGTTGATGAAGGCAGAAGCAAAGGTGGTAAAGGATTATGTAATCTTTAAATTAACTCTGCCGTTAGTATCAACACAGTTATTTGAAATATATAACTTGGTTCCAATACCGGTAATCATCAACAATAAAATGATTTCCCTTGATATTGAATATCCAATTATGGCTGCGAATCAACATCGAGATCAATTCATTACTATGTCGTCAAGTGAATTTGAACTTTGTAACATACTTAATGGCGAAGAGTATATTTGCTCAGATAAGCAATCCATGTTCTCCATTGACAATCATTGTGAGTTTCAATTGTTTAATAACAAATTCTCGCCATTGTGCCAAACAAAGGGTTCAACGAAATCATTATCATGGCAAAGATTGAGAACAAAAAATCAATGCATATTTTCAATTAAATCACCGATGGAGTTATCAGCAGTATGTGATGATCAATTATCAACCATTACAATTGATAATATTGGACTTTTATCCTTGGATCCGAAGTGCACTTTAAGAAATCCTGTTCTGCTGCTACTGGAACATTGAAATTATCGTATGCTCGATTTGGTAGTCTAAATGAATATTTAACACCGCTTGCTAAAGTTTCGCAAGCAAATAATTAATTAAAGCTAAGTTATAATGAATTAAATGAGCTCAGCAAGGAACTGATTCCAAGAATAAAAATAAAAATGCCAAACGAGATCGTCGAACTACAACACAGCCACATAAGTGCCTATATCGCCCTAATTTTATCACTTGGGTTGATAATATTTTATGTATGGAAACGTTTCCAAAGAGGTCGCCTCAACTAACCTCGTCATCGTCAAAGGACATCGACTTGTCAGCGAGGCCAATGTTAATCAACACCCCAAGAAGACATCACCAGACGCCCGTATCCGACGCCTTTGAGATCAATATTGGAAGATATTGAACACCTGTTCAACGGCCGGGAGTATGTTAGCACACCACTTCGGTCGACGATACAGGCAGCGCTAGCTCTGCCTGCTTTACCTTCAAAACCCGGATTCTATTTTTACTAACTCTAGCCTATAAATTCCCTGTGTGGGAGACAAATATGTTGACTTTGTATATCTTAGAGCCTAAGCAATGCAATGTATTTTTAACTAACAACCCCATTCCACTTCTGTGCAATGGTGGCCCCCTTGACTCTGAAATCGTGTATAAACCCGACCTCAACCCTAATAAAATCAGTACTCAAGTAATCCTTGTGTATTCAATTACTCTGCATTCTACGAGTGAGCATCGCTGTGTCTTTGACCCTCATATGCATGATTTTCTCCGAGTTAAACCAATTCAAGTGTTGGCTTAGCGTCCTACTGTCACTAGATTATGTTCTAGGGGCAACCACATATATAAATAATAATAACTCAATAAACCTACAAACAGTGACCGATCGTGAGTTTTATTTTATGATGGGTCAGAATTGACACACATGTGGACACAGGCATACGTGGTCCTGTGTTGATTTATGTAGGCCGATATCACTAATGGCCTTTGTCTATTTAACCCATAAATGTTAATCCAGCTGCGAACAATACGAAAATCGTACATTCTCCCGGTCGTTGAACGGATTATTCAACCATGTTGATGGTTAATGGCTGATGGTTAATGTGGCTGCACTCGTAGGTATACTACGTCCTTGTTGAAGTGGTAGAGGAGCCGTAGATTTATGCCATTTTTTGACCAGATGAATAATGGTGATGATCATTAAAAAAACCAATCCAATATAAATTGCGATTTGATGATGCTCAATATTAGATAAATTGTGTGGTAGCTTAAAACTATTTTGTGGAAACAGTTCCATTTTTCTTTGAAGAAGCTCATTGAAATGTAGTTTCTAAGTATCAATTACAACCGTCGTATAAGAATGTTATCTGGGGAAACTGGGAGCATTTGTCCAGGTTTCAAGTGACTATTTTTATACCCTTGCAGAGGGTATTATAATTTTAGTCAGAAGTTTGCAGCGCAGTGACGGAGACATCTCCGACCCTATAAAGTATATATATTCTTGATCAGCATCACTAAAAGAGTCGATCTAGCCATGTCCGTCTGTCCGTCCGTCTGTCCGTCCGTTTCTATGCAAACTAGTCTCTCAGTTTTAAAGCTATCTGCATGAAACTTTCCCAAAAGTTGTCTTTCTATTGCAGGTAGTATATAAGTCGGAACGAGCCGGATCGGACAACTATAGCATAGCTCCCATAGGAAGAATCGAAAAAATAAATAAAAAAAAATTATAGCTTTGCTGTTTTTTAATTTTTTTTTTTATTTCTTCGACATTTAGAAATGCTTAAATATTCCAAAACTACGGTTTAAATTTCATTAAAATGGGACGACTCTATCATATAGCTCCCATAGAAATAATAAAAATATATAAAATAACTATCTAATCATTGAGCTGCAAATCATCATAGCTTCAATGTTTTTAAACATATACGCAAGTCAATCATAATTTTAATGTTTTCAACAATATTTAATTTTTGCAATAGCTACAAGGGTATATAAACTTCGGCTTGCTGAAGTTAGCTTCCTTTCTTGTTTTGTTTCATTTGCTCCTTTAGTTGTCGTGGTGATAATAGCATTGGGCAAATTGTATTATGACGAATATCTGTTAATACATTTATTATTTCTGTTGGAGCCGTTGAAGATTTGATGCCAGAATAGAAAGTTGAGTTGACAGTTAAAGTTGAGTTAAATACACTCTTAGTATTGTGTTTTTCGTTGCCTTTAACTTTTGTTATTGTCTTGGCCATTTCGTTAGCATATGTTGAGTCTAACACGCCAAACAGACCATTTGCTATATTTCCAACAGAAATTATTGCTCTTTGCTTACGCGATTTTGCTACTAGAATATTTTTATCCTGCAGATCTTCTTCTAAATTTTTGAAGTGATGATACAGCTTGTACACGCTTTTTGTTGTGGAAATTGTGTACATAAATGACCAATTTTGCTAACTCCCATTGAAAATGTGTTCATATCATTCCAATACGGCCTTAAATTGTAATAAACAATTATACCCCAATCCGTTGTGGCAAATTGACCATTTCCAACCTTTTCAAAGAAGATTCCTGGCCTTCAAACAAATTTTGTTACATTGATTGAATGTGCAATAGTTAATGGCAACAAAAGAAGCATTACTATCAATGTCATTGCCATTGACGACAGTTCTGAAGATTTTTTTCTTTTTGGTGGATGCTTTCATACCGGTTCTTCCTCTGCGAATAATGGAGCTATGTGCTGAATGTCCCTCTTGAAGAATCCTTTTGCGGTTTAGACTTAGATATAGTCGTCGATTTTGATGAAATTTAAACTCTAATTCTGAAATAATTAACTATAACTATATATCGAAGAACTATAAAAAATTAAAAAACAGCAAAGTTATAATTTATTTTTGTATTTTTCCGATTGTTCCTATGGGAGCTATATGCTATAGTCGTCCCATTTTGATGAAATTTAAACTGTAATTCTGAAATAGCTAACCATTACTATATGTCGAAGAACTAAAAAAAACAAAATTAAAAAACAGCAAAGTTATAATTTTATTTAATTTTTTTCCGATTGTTCCTATGGGAGCTATATGTTATAGTCGTCCGATCCGGCTCTTTTTTTATGATTGTTCCTATGGGAGCTATATGCTATAGTCGTCCGATTTTGATGAAATTTTAACCGTAATTCTGAAATATTTAACTATTACTATCTCGAAGATCTAAAAAAAAATTAAAAAACACCAAAAATATATTTATACCCTTGCAGAGGGTATTATAATTTCAGTCAGAAGTTTGCAACGCAGTGAAGGAGACGTTTCCGACCCTATAAAGTATATATATTCTTGATCAGCATCACTAGTAGAGTCGATCTAGCCATGTCCGTCTGTCCGTCCGTCTGTCCGTCCGTCTGTCCGTCCGTTTATATGCAAACTAGTCTCTCAGTTTTAAAGCTATCTGCATGAAACTTTCCCAAAAGTTGTCTTTCTATTGCAGGTAGTATATAAGTCGGAACGAGCCGGATCGGACGACTATAGCATATAGCTCCCATAGGAACACTCGGAAAAATAATTGAAAAATAATTATAACTTTGCTGTTTTTTAATTTTTTGTTTAGTTCTTCGACATATAGCAATGGTTAAATATTTCAGAATTATGGTTTAACTTTCATCAAAATCGGACGACTATAGCATATAGCTCCCATAGGAACAATCGGAAAAATAATTGAAAAAAAAATTATAACTTTGCTGTGTTTTAATTTTTTTTTAGTTCTTCGACATATGGCAATGGTTAAATATTTCAGAATTATGGTTTAAATTTCATCAAAATCGGACGACTATATCATATAGCTCCCATACAAATAATAAAAATATATAAAAGAACAATCAAATTATTAAGCTGCAAATCGTCATAGCTTCAATGTTTTTAAACATATACGCAAGTAAATCATAATTTTAATGTTTTCAAAAATATTTAATTCTTGCGATAGCTGCAAGGGTATATGAACTTCGGCTTGCCGAAGTTTACTTTCTTTCTTGTTTTTTTTAAATTTATTTTTCCGATTGTCCCTATGGGAGCTATATGCTATAGTCGTCCGATCCGGCTCGATCCGACTTATATACTACGTGAAATAGAAAGACAACTTTTGGGAAAGTTTCATGCAGATAGCTTTAAAACTGAGAGACTAGTTTGCGTAGAAACGGACGGACAGACGGACGGACAGACGGACATGGCTAGATCAACTCTTCTAGTGATGCTGATCAAGAATATATATACTTTATAGGGTCGGAGTAGTCTCCTTCACTGCGTTGCAAACTTCTGACTGAAATTATAATGCTCTCTACAAGGGTATAAAAATTAGATGGCTTGCTCGACCTTTTGTACTTTTTGTAAGTGTTTGTTTTTAGGTTTTTAAGTCTTTGAAGTTCTTGTGTAAACCACGGAGTTCTGTTATGTCTTGGAGGAAGACTGTCAGGAACGCCTCCATTAAAAAACGTATTTAAAATGCTATAGAATAATTCAGTGGCATTTTCCATACACATGCAATTGTGCAATTGTTCTGTTGTATTCGGTAATCAAGTAGTGGGGCTTATTATAGTCGCATTTACGGAAGCCTTTCGTTTTAGTTTCACAAAATAAATGGGAATAGGTTTTAGGACAGGAAAGGAAACAAACTTTCGGCGAGCCGAAGTTCATATACCCTTGCAGCTATTGCAAAAACGAAATATTCTTGAAAACATTAAAATTATGATTTACTTGCGACTATGTTTAAAAACATTGAAGCTATGATGATTTGCAGTATAATTATTCGATATTTCCTTTGGCAGCTATATGATATCGTTTTCCGATTTTAATAATAAAATTCCAACTTTAATAAATAAGAGCATAATTCACAACTGTCAAATAATTAAATAATCAAAAAGAATTTCTGAAAAAATTACATATTAAAAAAGTTTAAATTTTTAAAATTTTTATTTTTTAATATATCTATTTATTGTTTTCATGGGAGCTTTATGTTATAGTCGTCCAATTTTGATGAAATTTAAACTGTAATTCTAAAATATATAACCATTACTATATCTCGAAGAATTATATGGGAGCTATATGCTATAGTCGTCCGATTTTGATGAAATTTAAACCGTAATTCTGAAATATTTAACCATTACTATATCTCGAAGAACTAAAAAAAAAATTTAAAAACACCAAAGTTATAATTATACCCTTGCAGAGGGTATTATAATTTCTAATTTATTTCATAAATTGTAATAAACAATTATACCCCAATCCGTTGTGGCAAATTGACCATTTCCAACCTTTTCAAAGAAGATTCCTGGCCTTCAAACAAATTTTGTTACATTGATTGAATGTGCAATAGTTAATGGCAACAAAAGAAGCATTACTATCAATGTCATTGCCATTGACGACAGTTCTGAAGATTTTTTTCTTTTTGGTGGATGCTTTCATACCGGTTCTTCCCCTGCGAATAATGGAGCTATGTGCTGAATGTCCCTCTTGAAGAATCCTTTTGCGGTTTAGACTTAGATATAGTCGTCGATTTTGATGAAATTTAAACTCTAATTCTGAAATAATTAACTATAACTATATATCGAAGAACTATAAAAAATTAAAAAACAGCAAAGTTATAATTTATTTTTGTATTTTTCCGATTGTTCCTATGGGAGCTATATGCTATAGTCGTCCCATTTTGATGAAATTTAAACTGTAATTCTGAAATAGCTAACCATTACTATATGTCGAAGAACTAAAAAAACAAAATTAAAAAACAGCAAAGTTATAATTTTATTTAATTTTTTTCCGATTGTTCCTATGGGAGCTATATGTTATAGTCGTCCGATCCGGCTCTTTTTTTATGATTGTTCCTATGGGAGCTATATGCTATAGTCGTCCGATTTTGATGAAATTTTAACCGTAATTCTGAAATACTTAACTATTACTATCTCGAAGATCTAAAAAAAATTAAAAAACACCAAAAATATATTTATACCCTTGCAGAGGGTATTATAATTTCAGTCAGAAGTTTGCAACGCAGTGAAGGAGACGTTTCCGACCCTATAAAGTATATATATTCTTGATCAGCATCACTAGTAGAGTCGATCTAGCCATGTCCGTCCGTCTGTCCGTCTGTCCGTCCGTTTATATGCAAACTAGTCTCTCAGTTTTAAAGCTATCTGCATGAAACTTTCCCAAAAGTTGTCTTTCTATTGCAGGTAGTATATAAGTCGGAACGAGCCGGATCGGACGACTATAGCATATAGCTCCCATAGGAACACTCGGAAAAATAATAGAAAAATAATTATAGCTTTGCTGTTTTTTAATTTTTTGTTTAGTTCTTCGACATATAGCAATGGTTAAATATTTCAGAATTATGGTTTAACTTTCATCAAAATCGGACGACTATAGAATATAGCTCCCATAGGAACAATCGGAAAAATAATTGAAAAAAAATTGTAACTTTGCTGTTTTTTAATTTTTTGTTTAGTTCTTCGACATACAGCAATGGTTAAATATTTCAGAATTATGGTTAAAATTTCATCAAAATCGGACGACTATAGCATATAGCTCCCATAGGAACAATCGGAAAAATAATTGAAAAAAAAATTATAACTTTGCTGTTTTTTAATTTTTTTTTTAGTTCTTCGACATATGGCAATGGTTAAATATTGCAGAATTATGGTTTAAATTTCATCAAAATCGGACGACTATATCATATAGCTCCCATACAAATAATAAAAATATATAAAAGAACAATCAAATAATTAAGCTGCAAGTCGTCATAGCTTCAATGTTTTTAAACATATACGCAAGTAAATCATAATTTTAATGTTTTCAAAAATATTTAATTCTTGCGATAGCTGCAAGGGTATATGAACTTCGGCTTGCCGAAGTTTACTTTCTTTCTTGTTTTTTTTAAATTTATTTTTCCGATTGTCCCTATGGGAGCTATATGCTATAGTCGTCCGATCCGGCTCGATCCGACTTATATACTACGTGAAATAGAAAGACAACTTTTGGGAAAGTTTCATGCAGATAGCTTTAAAACTGAGAGACTAGTTTACGTAGAAACGGACGGACAGACGGACGGACAGACGGACATGGCTAGATCAACTCTTCTAGTGATGCTGATCAAGAATATATATACTTTATAGGGTCGGAGTAGTCTCCTTCACTGCGTTGCAAACTTCTGACTGAAATTATAATGCTCTCTACAAGGGTATAAAAATTAGATGGCTTGCTCCACCTTTTGTACTTTTTGTAAGTGTTTGTTTTTAGGTTTTTAAGTCTTTGAAGTTCTTGTGTAAACCACGGAGTTCTGTTATGTCTTGGAGGAAGACTGTCAGGAACGCCTCCATTAAAAAACGTATTTAAAATGCTATAGAATAATTCAGTGGCATTTTCCATACACATGCAATTGTGCAATTGTTCTGTTGTATTCGGTAATCAAGTAGTGGGGCTTATTATAGTCGCATTTACGGAAGCCTTTCGTTTTAGTTTCACAAAATAAATGGGAATAGGTTTTAGGACAGGAAAGGAAACAAACTTTCGGCGAGCCGAAGTTCATATACCCTTGCAGCTATTGCAAAAACGAAATATTCTTGAAAACATTAAAATTATGATTTACTTGCGACTATGTTTAAAAACATTGAAGCTATGATGATTTGCAGTATAATTATTCGATATTTCCTTTGGCAGCTATATGATATCGTTTTCCGATTTTAATAATAAAATTCCAACTTTAATAAATAAAAGCATAATTCACAACTGTCAAATAATTAAATAATCAAAAAAAATTTCTGAAAAAATTACATATTAAAAAAGTTTAAATTTTTAAAATTTTTATTTTTTAATATATTTATTGTTTTCATGGGAGCTTTATGTTATAGTCGTCCAATTTTGATGAAATTTAAACTGTAATTCTAAAATATATAACCATTACTATATCTCGAAGAATTATATGGGAGCTATATGCTATAGTCGTCCAATTTTGATGAAATTTAAACCGTAATTCTGAAATATTTAACCATTACTATATCTCGAAGAACTAAAAAAAAAATTTAAAAACACCAAAGTTATAATTATACCCTTGCAGAGGGTATTATAATTTCAGTCAGAAGTTTGCAACGCAGTGAAGGAGACGTTTCCGACCCTATAAAGTATATATATATTCTTGATCAGCATCACTAGTAGAGTCGATCTAGCCATGTCCGTCTGTCCGTCCGTCTGTCCGTCCGTTTATATGCAAACTAGTCTCTCAGTTTTAAAGCTATCTGCATGAAACTTTCCCAAAAGTTGTCTTTCTATTGCAGGTAGTATATAAGTCGGAACGAGCCGGATCGGACGACTATAGCATATAGCTCCCATAGGAACAATCGGAAAAATAATTGAAAAAAAATTATAACTTTGCTGTTTTTTAATTTTTTGTTTAGTTCTTCGACATATACCAATGGTTAAGTATTTCAGAATTATGGTTTAACTTTCATCAAAATCGGACGACTATAGAATATAGCTCCCATAGGAACAATCGGAAAAATAATTGAAAAAAAATTATAACTTTGCTGTTTTTTAATTTTTTGTTTAGTTCTTCGACATACAGCAATGGTTAAATATTTCAGAATTATGGTTAAAATTTCATCAAAATCGGACGACTATAGCATATAGCTCCCCTAGGAACAATCGGAAAAATAATTGAAAAAAATTGTAACTTTGCTGTTTTTAAATTTTTTGTTTAGTTCTTCGACATACAGCAATGGTTAAATATTTCAGAATTATGGTTAAAATTTCATCAAAATCGGACGACTATAGCATATAGCTCCCGTAGGAACAATCGGAAAAATAATTGAAAAAAATTATAACTTTGCTGTTTTTTAATTTTTTGTTTAGTTCTTCGACATACAGCAATGGTTAAATATTTCAGAATTATGGTTAAAATTTCATCAAAATCGGACGACTATAGCATATAGCTCCCGTAGGAACAATCGGAAAAATAATTGAAAAAAATTATAACTTTGCTGTTTTTTAATTTTTTGTTTAGTTCTTCGACATATGGCAATGGTTAAATATTTCAGAATTATGGTTTAACTTTCATCAAAATCGGACGACTATAGAATATAGCTCCCATAGGAACAATCGGAAAAATAATTGAAAAAAAATTGTAACTTTGCTGTTTTTTAATTATTTGTTTAGTTCTTCGACATACAGCAATGGTTAAATATTTCAGAGTTATGGTTAAAATTTCATCAAAATCGGACGACTATAGCATATAGCTCCCATAGGAACAATCGGAAAAATAATTGAAAAAAAAATTATAACTTTGCTGTTTTTTAATTTTTTGTTTAGTTCTTCGACATATGGCAATGGTTAAATATTTCAGAATTATGGTTTAAATTTCATCAAAATCGGACGACTATATCATATAGCTCCCATACAAATAATAAAAATATATAAAAGAACAATCAAATAATTAAGCTGCAATCCGTCATAGCTTCAATGTTTTTAAACATATACGCAAGTAAATCATAATTTTAATGTTTTCAAAAATATTTAATTCTTGCGATAGCTGCAAGGGTATATGAACTTCGGCTTGCCGAAGTTTACTTTCTTTCTTGTTTTTTTTAAATTTATTTTTCCGATTGTCCCTATGGGAGCTATATGCTATAGTCGTCCGATCCGGCTCGATCCGACTTATATACTACGTGAAATAGAAAGACAACTTTTGGGAAAGTTTCATGCAGATAGCTTTAAAACTGAGAGACTAGTTTGCGTAGAAACGGACGGACAGACGGACGGACAGACGGACATGGCTAGATCGACTCTACTAGTGATGCTGATCAAGAATATATATATACTTTATAGGGTCGGAAACGTCTCCTTCACTGCGTTGCAAACTTCTGACTGAAATTATAATACCCTCTGCAAGGGTATAATTATAACTTTGGTGTTTTTAAATTTTTTTTTTAGTTCTTCGAGATATAGTAATGGTTAAATATTTCAGAATTACGGTTTAAATTTCATCAAAATCGGACGACTATATCATATAGCTCCCATACAAATAATAAAAATATATAAAAGAACAATCAAATAATTAAGCTGCAAATCGTCATAGCTTCAATGTTTTTAAACATATACGCAAGTAAATCATAATTTTAATGTTTTCAAAAATATTTAATTCTTGCGATAGCTGCAAGGGTATATGAACTTCGGCTTGCCGAAGTTTACTTTCTTTCTTGTTTTTTTAAATTTATTTTTCCGATTGTCCCTATGGGAGCTATATGCTATAGTCGTCCGATCCGGCTCGATCCGACTTATATACTACGTGCAATAGAAAGACAACTTTTGGGAAAGTTTCATGCAGATAGCTTTAAAACTGAGAGACTAGTTTGCGTAGAAACGGACGGACAGACGGACGGACAGACGGACATGGCTAGATCAACTCTTCTAGTGATGCTGATCAAGAATATATATACTTTATAGGGTCGGAGTAGTCTCCTTCACTGCGTTGCAAACTTCTGACTGAAATTATAATGCTCTCTATGTCCCTATGGGAGCTATATGCTGTAGTCGTCCGATCCGGCTCGATCCGACTTATATACTACCTGCAATAGAAAGACAACTTTTGGGAAAGTTTCATGCAGATAGCTTTAAAACTGAGAGACTAGTTTGTGTAGAAACGGACGGACAGACGGATAGACTGACAGTCGGACAGACGGCCGGACAGACGGACATGGCTAGATCGACTCGGCTAGTGATGCTGATCAAGAATACATATACTTTATAGGGTCGGAGATGTCTCCTTCACTGCGTTGCAAACTTCTGACTGAAATTATAATACCCTCTGCAAGGGTATAATTATCTAAGATCACATTTTAGTATTAATATATACAAATCAGCAAAATATTGCAATATATGCAGTGTGTGGTTTCTTACCACGAATTTTATAATGAGTCTTAAATGGTCTACAATACTGAACGCCAGAGCTTAAAAATGGTCGTGCTTGCGTTACTCTTAATTTTGGTAAATTTCCCATTATTTGCTCCAATAATTTTGGCTTGGCTCTCGTACACTTTACGCAGTTGAGAACAACACTTCGGGCGACTGTTTTTGCTCTTATACCCCAATATCTCTAGCGTGAAATAGCCACCAGAGCCTGGACACCACAATGCATATTGTCCTTATGCATTTTTTCAAAAATTAATTTGACGATTTGGTCGCCATATGGAAGTAATATTGGGTGCTTGGCATCAAATGACAATTCAGCTGCTTCCAATCTATCTCCAACTCTGATGAGATTATCTTGGTCTAAAAATGGTGTGAGCATGCTTAAACTGCTGCTTTTTCGACTTCACGACAGTTCTTCGAGCTCATATATTCCGTACCGAAATGCCTTTCCTTGATAATGCGTAGTATTACTTTTCTGGCTCGTTCCAGCTCTTCTAACTGGATTGTTCCACCTTTGACTCGTGGCCTTTTTTCACACGCATAACATATGCTACTATCCTAAGCAGTTTAGAAATGGAGTTTCTATGGTCATATAAAAATAGTTGGCCAAAAAACCAAAGGCTGTGACTGGCGAATTCGTAACCACATATTCCTCTTGAAGCTACATCCGCGGCATTCTGTTCTGATGGAATATGGCGCCATTCCTTTGGCAGAGACGTTTCTTGAACTGTCGTAATCCTAGAAGCGACAAATTTATCCTTTATTGTGTGGGGCTTTTTATCCATGATAACACTATTTCCAAATCTGCCAAGTAGTATGTGGGAATTGCTTGCATTGACAATTGTGTTCCTAGCACTGCTGCTTTCAGTTGCAGTCGGGGAAGCGTAATGGTATTTATTGGAGCCAAACGCGATGTTATTTATTTTTATATTGTTATTTTTGGTGTTGTAGCAATTCGTGTTTTGCCACAAAGTTTGTCTATCTTGGGATTCCAGAGGATTCCAAGAGTTTTGATGCTGAAATCTTCATATATGGTATCTTCCAATTGCACATTAGGGATTATGTCATCTTTATTTAACCCCTGTAAAAGTTGGTTGCTGTTTGCGCCAGATGTACCGACCTGATCTCTTATGTATTCTCGATCGCTACGTTAACGGGCGGCTAGCTCAGAGTGGTTATGGGTTCGTTCCACCAAATTTATATTGGGTGATTGCCTTTGACCAATGAATAACGCAAGAGTTCTGTTGGGATCGTAACGGTTTATATTCGTCTCCTTATAAAAGCCTCGCGGCTCTTCAGCTGATGCTGCTCCTCGTCGTCGACCTCTGCGGCGTCGCTCCTCGTCGTCGACTGCTTGCTGGTATCTGACTCGTGACGGCACCTTTGAGACTCTGGATATTATGCGAACCTCACTGTCGGGACCGGCAAGGTGTTTCGCCTAGCAGGTAGAACTAGGTTCTGCCTTTTCGCCTAGCCACCTTTATCGCAGGCTCCCTAAGTTGGTCCGGATTGTGTCGGCAAGGTATATTGCCTAGCAGGTAGAACTAGGTTCGACCTCTTCGCCCAGCCACCGTTATCGCAGACTCCACGCAAGGACTCCCTGAGCTCGATTTAACCACGACCTAGCACCCGTTGGAGCTCAGCGTTGAAGCCTCAGCCTTGTAGACTCTCAGTCGTTCGGCGTCTTGACTTTGCGATCTTGATCCTGGTACTCGGCACTTGATTAACTTGCTACTGGTCTCGCGTACACGCACTCGATCTGATTCTCGCACTATTACTTCTTGGTGTGCTGCGCTTGCGCCGCCTTTTATAGCCTGTGATGGTCCCGTTATTTCTCTTTTCCAGCTCGCGTGATCGGGTCCAAGGTCCACTGCCGCACCGTCAGTTCACGGTGCGTCCTCTTTGTGCGGGTCCGAAGTCCGCCAATTTACCGTTCGACCCTGTTGCCCTTGCCGTGTGAGGGTCCAATGTTCAGCGTGGTAACGTTAATTCACGGTGGCTCCGCTTTGCCCGTGTCCGAGGTCCGTTGTTTACCGTTTGACCTTGTTGCCCTTGACTCCTCCGGCATTCTCGCCTCCTTCGCTGTTGCTATGCAGCTCGCCGGCATCGACATTTGTGGGGAGTTTTGAGACGCCTCACATTTCTCCCTTTCTTCGGAAATATTATGAAAGTGGTGATCTCCCCGTCCTCGTGACCCCATACAGTTCCCCAAAAGACTTCAACTTTCCCTAAACTGTCCTCGTAAGACTCCGCTGGACTCTTGGGAAATCGGAAAACGATTGCAAGGCTGGCGGCTCGATATTACTGGCCAGGAATGCATAGGGACCCCCGAGCACACGTACGGAAATGCGAGACATACCTCAAATACAAGCCTAACCAGATGCAGGCAGCTGGGAAAATGCTGACGCAAATACCCGAAGAACCATGGGCAACTGTATGTGCAGACTTTGTCGGACCATTGCCCAGGTCGAAGCATGGCAACCAGATGCTGCTAGTGCTGATAGATAGGTTCTCAAAGTGGACAGAATTGGTGCCACTGCGAGCAGCAACGGCAGAAACACTTCAAAAGGCTTTCCGAGAAAGAGTCATCGCTAGTTTCGGAGTCCCGAAGGTGGTAATAACGGACAATGGAGTTCAGTTTGATAGCCACGCATTCAAAAAATTCCTCAGCGAAATGGGCATTAAGCAACAATTCACAGCACCATATACACCGCAGGAGAATCCGACGGAAAGAGCAAACCGAACAGTTAAAACCATGATAGCTCATTTTGCAGGACAGAACCAGAGGAATTGGGACGAGAAGTGGCCGGAGATTATGCTAGCGGTAAACTCAAGTACGTCGGAATCAACGGGGTACTTCCCGTGTTTCCTCACGCAGGCTCGAGAGCCTCGGCTGCCCAGCGCCCTGTACGACAGGGAAACAATCGGCACAGGAAAGCAGACGGAAACGCCTGAAGATAATGCCAATAAGATAAAGGACATCTTCGAAATTGTGCGCCGGAACATGGAGAAAGCTGCTCAGAACCAAGCCAGGCATTACATTCTACGAAGGAGGCAATGGAATCCAACAATAGGGGACCTGGTCTGGGCGAAGGAGCACCATTTGTCAAAGTCAGCCGAGGGTTTCGCGGCAAAGCTAGCACCGAGATATGACGGACCGTACACGGTAATAGACTTCGTCTCACCAGTCATTTGTAGAATCCGCCACAAGGATACACAAAAAGAACGAACCGTCCACGTCAGTAAGCTTAAGCAACAAACACAAGAACTCGTGCAGACAAGCAAGGACAACACGAGCATGGAACGACAAAAAGTGCGGGCATAAGCCAAAGTCTATATAGACCGCAGGATAGCACGAGCATGCAACGACAAAAAGTGCGGACTATAGCGTCGGGCATAAGCCAGAGTCTATATAGACCGCAGGATACCACGAGCATTCAACGGCAAAGGGTGCGAACTATAGCGTCGGGCAAATGGCAGAGTCTATATAGAACGCAGGACAACACAAGCAGGCAACAACAGCAAGTAGTGCGGACTATAGCGTCGGGCATATGCCAGAGTCTATATAGAACGCAGGATAACACTAGCATGCAAGGAAAAAGGGTGCGGACTATAGCGTCGGGCATAGGCCAGAGTCTATATAGAACGCAGGATGACACGAGCATGCAACGGAAAAAAAAGGCGGACTTTAGCGTCGGGTAAATACCAGAGTCTATATTGAACGCAGGACAACACAAGCAGACAACAACAACAAGTAGTGCGGACTATAACGTCGGGCATATGCCAGAGTCTGTATAGAAGGCAGGAAACAAGGACGTACAGTGACCCAGACCAAGGGCAAACTGATTCTGCGTCGGGCATAAAGCCAGAGTCATCAGTAAGGCGCCGCATGGAATATGGTGATGCACATGTTGGGTACCGTAGCGTCGTTAGAGTCTATACGGCACACAAACTGAAGCTACTAATGATCAAAAGAAGGAAACGGCACGATTAGTATGAGTGAACAGGAGCTCGTACCGTAGCGTCGTTAGACTCTATCAGCAGAAACAAGACTGAAGCCAAGGTCGACCGAAGTAGAGGAAGAGACGGCACAGCAAAGCTAAACGGTAAAACCCAAGCGGCGACGAACTTACACGGGGAAGGGCGACATGAGAGAAGCAACGGTATCGCAAGAGAACACCCGAAGAAGGAATGGCCGAGGGAAATAGCGGGAGGGTCATAAGGAATGACAAAGAACCGAGTCATCGTCAGGAGAGCCAATTCGAAAAAAGAAAGTCAAGATGAGCACACGTGTTACCAGAGCCGAGGCCCGCAGGAGGATGGCTGCCGAGGACATGGCAGGATCCGGACCGGGGCAAGGACGGTCGGAGGACAGGCCTGTCGTCGGGCCCCCCCGAACCCCGCGATGGACCCCACGGAGCCGACGACGGTGGGAGGCATCATCGCCGGAGCCCATCGTCAGCTCGGACAGTGACGTGGAGATGGTGGACGACCCGACGGTGGAGACCAGGACGTGGCAGCTGCGTAATGCCGCGGGGCCGAAGGGGAGTATTCCCCATGGCTCGGAGAGCAGGGTCCACCAGGACTCTGCCGACTGCGACCATGCGGCCGAGGCCCGCAAATTAGTGGCCGTAATAGCGGAGCACCGCCTCCGGCATGAGCAGAGGCAGCAAAAGGCTGCGCTCAAGGAGGCCCGCCAGCGCGAAGAGCAGGACGCGCGGGCAAAATGGGAGAGCGCTGAAGACTGCCGAAGAGGAGGAGCGCCGGATATGGGGCGACCCAATCCTCCTCGAGGAAGTGCCTCCCCATGCGGAGGGGACGCCTGAGGTTCCCCCGACCCCGAGGTACATCGCGGAGCCGAGAATAGAACAGAGAGAAAGGAGAAAAGGAGTAATTAGAAAACTTACCCGGAGAAAATGTCCTCATCTGCCCAAAGGGATGGGGGCGCTTCGATTCATGGCCGATTGGCGCTACACGATAGTGTCGATCGGTGGGCACAAAATACTGGAAATATCGGCACAAGGAGTCACGCTGTGGAACATCGATAACACCGGGTGGCAACGCCACGTTGGGTCACAGAACCGATAACAACTGGAGACCGATCGATTTGGCGGAGAGTGACCATACAACGGAGAGTCACACGGGAGAATATCGATAACACCGATAACGACTGGAGACTGATCGGCACGACGTAGAGTGACCATCCGACGTAAAAGACCAATCATGGAGATCGAGAAAGTCATCGGGGGAAGCGTCTGGGGCGGGAGTTCAAAAGTCTACGGGGGAAACGAACGGGCGGGAATTTAAAGTCTCCGGGGGAGACGTCTGGCGCGAGAGATTCAAAATCTGGAAGGAGGATCGGCGCTGTGGAATGTGGAGTATACCAAGGCGGAGAGAACGACGAGGAGCGACGCCGCAGAGGTCGACTGCTTGCTGGTATCTGACTCGTGACGGCACCTTCGAGACTCTGGATATTATGCGAACCTCACTGTCGGGACCGGCAAGGTGTTTCGCCTAGCAGGTAGACCTAGGTTCTGCCTTTTCGCCTAGCCACCTTTATCGCAGGCTCCCTAAGTTGGTCAGGATTGTGTCGGCAAGGTATATCGCCTAGCAGGTAGAACTAGGTTCGACCTCTTCGCCCAGCCACCTTTATCGCAGACTCCACGCAAGGACTCCCTGAGCTCGATTTAACCACGACCTAGCACCCGTTGGAGCTCAGCGTTGAAGCCTCAGCCTTGTAGACTCTCAGTCGTTCGGCGTCTTGACTTTGCGATCTTGATCCTGGTACTCGGCACTTGATTAACTTGCTACTGTTCTCGCGTACACGCACTCGATCTGATTCTCGCACTATTACTTCTTGGTGTGTTGCGCTTGCGCCACCTTTTATAGCCTGTGATGGTCCCGTTATTTCCCTTTTCCAGCTCGCGTGATCGGGTCCAAGGTCCACTGCCGCCCCGTTAGTTCACGATGCGTCCTCTTTGTGCGGGTCCGAAGTCCGCCAATTTACCGTTCGACCCTGTTGCCCTTGCCGTGTGAGGGTCCAATGTCCAGCGTGGTATCGTTAATTCACGGTGTCTCCGCTTTGCCCGGGTCCGAGGTCCGTTGTTTACTGTTTGACCTTGTTGCCCTTGACTTCTCCGGCATTCTCGCCTCCTTCGCTGTTGCTATGCAGCTCTCCTGCATCGGAATTTGTGGGGAGTTTTAAGACTCCTCACATTTCCCCCTTTCTTCGGAAATGTTTTGAAAGCACTGTACCCTAACCGAAGAAAGGGGGAGGACAAATTAAATTAAATATTGTCCGGGCGACGGCAGCGCTCGGGAGGATCTGCCTAGGGCAGATACCACCGTCGGGCAAGCCCAAGGAGTGGGCCCGCATCTTGGAGACGCGGGCGATCACTGTCCGCCAATGGGAGGCCCGGCGGGTGGCGAGGAGGGCAGCAGTCGCCGCGTGGCAGCAGAGGCTAAGAGACGCCGAGGCAGAGGAGGCCACACTCTGGGCGCCGCCGCAGGAGCAGCCGCAGCCGCCACAGGAGCAGCCGCCGCAGGAGCAGTCACCACAGGAGCAGCCGCCGCAGGATCAGCAGACGCTGCGCAGACAGCAGTCGGAGGGCGCGGAACCGTGGTCGGAGGTTCCGGAGGCGGAGTGGCCGGCGCGGGTGGCCGAAGAAGTGCGACGGCAGCGAGAGAGGCGCAGGAAGGTTAGGTGGGCCAAGCTCATGCTGGACGGAGGAAAGCGTTACCGAATAAAGGTAGCAGGGGGCCGGGTGCGGGTGTTTAGGGCCCAATAAAGTGGGTCCCAGCACTGAAGACCAGCAGTTGTTATTTGGGTCAGGGAATCACAACATAGCACAGGAAAATAAGTGCTCAGCCGCAGCAGCCGATCGCGGAGAGGGAGCCGGTGCGGGGGCGGATCTCGGGCCAAACACGCGGGCCGGCAGAAAACACTAGGCTGCCGCAGGCGTATGGCGAGGGGGGGGTCACTTGCTGCCGCAAGGGTCTCCCAGGGCACGCGGTCCAGGGTCAGCACCCCGAGACATGTCAGGGGAATCAGGGGCATCAGGAGCATCGTGGTCATGGTGTCGCTGTAAAGAAAAAAAGTCGTTAGTTAAAGGAAAATTACAAGCATCAAGTTTACTCACCAGTTTTTCCAAAACAACGAGGCCGCGAGGAAATAAGGGACGGGGGCGCCAGGCGATAGGCGGTCGATCGATAGTTGCGATCGATGGGTAAAAAAAAATACTGGATTTGTCGAGAAACGGTCACACGGAGGCAACTTAAGACAACGGAAACGATAACGGCAACAATGCTGGACCCACTATCGATAAGTGCGATCGAGACGTGGTCAGTAGAGTGGCCAGACGACGGGAATCGGAATAGTAATTTCAAACACGGGGAAATGTCTGGGCGGCAAATTCAAATTCTACGCGGGGAATTGTCTAAGGAACGAGATGCAGTTTTGGGAAAGTTCAAGTCTTTCGGGGAACTGTAACGAACTGTTTTTCTTTGTTATCTGCTCGCTACGAATGTCGTGCGGCTAGCTCAGAAGATGTAAGTGTTCCTCCCACCAAATTTATATATACGTGACAGCCCTGTTGACCAGTGAAAACGCACAGAAAGATTGGGAGTATGCAGTGATCTTTTATTCGCCGACTTGACCCTCGGCCGGGGTGGTGTAATGTAGAACTACGTTCTGAGGTCGCCTCCTTCCCACGTTGGCTGCGAAGTGGTGCCTCCCTCGCCTCCGGAAGTGGTGTCTCCCTCGCCGGTTTCGCTTGCGATGTCTTCTGCTGCCCTTGGCTCGGCGGGGCTACAGGGATTAGGGATGCGTCAACGTTCCCAGACTAGGGTGAACAGGCACTGTGCTCTCAAGGTGTACGCCTTTCGCAGCCGGTCGCACCGGACGTCGGCTCAGTTTCTACCTGACCGCTCAGGCGTACGCCGGAAGCCGCCAACGCAGTCCCTGGGTCAAACGCCTGGTTCTAGCCGAACGCTTCCAACCTACCCTCTTTGCCGCAGGCTTAAGAAATCGAAGTATATGCTGCTCGCACGACGCTCGTTGTTCGTCGTCCTGGGTCCTCGCTGTCTTTGTTCTGCCTCCAGGTATCTCGACCGGCTCCGCTCCTTGTTGGCGACTCGGTAAGCTGCCGTTCTGGGACTCTAGCGGTGGACCGCTGGGCTCTCAACGCATACGCCTTTTGAGACACCAGCTGAACAACCGCGCGTCCTTCCGGGCTATTCGCAGCAGGACCTTGTACAGTTCCTGCAGGACGATCAGGCATACGCCGGAGTTCGTCAATGCAGTCCTTGTAGGCAGGCAGCTAGTTCTAGACAATTTTCCTTCTGAGCCCACGGTTCTTCATCAAAGGACTCTATTTGTTCACTTTGTCGGACACGCCGGGTGGGATGCCAAGCTCAAATCGCGACAGAAGTTGTAACAAAGAGCCTGGACTTAGCCGTGTGATGCCGTAAGGACCTCAAATACCAGTGTCTCAATTCGGAGACTTTAGCTCTAAGTCCCGAACGTCTCGACGTAGCGTTCTTGTTTCCTTTTTGACTCCGCACGGCTTTACTTGCTCCTTCGCGTTGTTTCACTGGTTACTGGTTCACTTGATAACTGTTACTTGTTGACTTTGTAGAAATCGACTGATCCATCTTCCTGCGCTCGTCCGGTTTATATAGGCCTCCATTTATTTATTTAGTTATCGGCGTCTCCTTGCCTCCTGATCCAAAGTCCACGGTTTTACCGTTCGACCTTTCGCCCTCTGCGCACGGCACCAATATCAGGGTCCAGAGTCAGGTGCCGTCCCGTTACTTCCTTCTGCCCACGGCCCTTCGCCGCTCTCTTCTATTGCTGTCCCTCTCGGACTCTCTTTGTCCTTGTCTGGTGCTCAGTGCACCACTCTCTCTCGCCGCACTACCGTTACTACGGGCGAATTCGCCGCGTAACTGGTAACTGGTAGGCCACTGCTTGCATGCGCTTGTTCTGCTTGCTTTCTAACTTGTGGGGAGTTATTCAACTCCTCACATTCTCCCCTTACTTCGGGAAAAAAAGGGACTCGTTGTTCTCTCCGCCTTGGTATACTCCACATTCCACAGCGCCGATCCTCCTTCCAGATTTTGAATCTCTCCCGCCAGACGTTTCCCCCAGAGACTTTAAATTCCCGCCCGGACGTTTCCCCCGTAGACTTTTGAATTCCCGCTTCAGACGTTTCTCCCGTAGACTTTTAATTCCCGCCCAGACGTTTCCCCCGTAGACTTTTGAACTCCCGCCCCAGACGCTTCCCCCGATGACTTTCTCGATCTCCATGATTGGTCTTTTCCGTCGGATGGTCACTCTACGTCGTGCCGATCAGTCTCCAGTCGTTATCGGTGTTATCGATATTCTCCCGTGTGACTCTCCGTTGTATGGTCGGAGAATCGATCGGTCTCCAGTTGTTATCGGGAGTACCAGGATCAAGATCGCAAAGTCAAGACGCCGAACGACTGAGAGTCTACAAGGCTGAGGCTTCAACGCTGAGCTTCAACGAGTGCTAGGTCGTGGTTAAATCGAGCTCAGGGAGTCCTTGCGTGGAGTCTGCGATAAAGGTGGCTGGGCGAAGAGGTCGAACCTAGTTCTACCTGCTAGGCGATATACCTTGCCGACACAATCCTGACCAATTTAGGGAGCCTGCGATAAAGGTGGCTAGGCGAAAAGGCAGAACCTAGGTCTACCTGCTAGGCGAAACACCTTGCCGGTCCCGACAGTGAGGTTCGCATAATATCCAGAGTCTCGAAGGTGCCGTCACGAGTCAGATACCAGCAAGCAGTCGACGACGAGGAACGACGCCGCGAAGGACAGCGACGAGGAGCGACGCCGCAGAGGTCGACGACGAGTAGCAGCAGCAGCAGCAGCTGAAGAGCCGCGAGGCTTGTATAAGGAGACGAATAAAAAACCGTTAAAACAGAACTCTTGCGTTATTCATTGGTCAAAGGCAATCACCCAATATAAATTTGGTGGAACGAACCCATAACCTCTCTGAGCTAGCCGCCCGTTAACGTAGCGATCGAGAATACATAAGAAATCAGGTCGATACATCTCAATTTAAATACTGAACTGACTAATATTTTGTCAAGCCCAGTTCGGATGAGTAAGGCTTCCTGGATTGTATCTGCTCCAGTAATGCAGTCATCCACATAAAAATCATTTTTTAGAGCAGACGATCCCAGGGGATACTGCTTCACCTGCTTTGAAGCTTAGTATTGTAAACATCTTTTGGCTAAATAAGGTCCTGATTTAGTGCCATACGTGACCGTCTTCAGTCGATAAATTTCAATTTCTCAATTTCTCTGAAGGGTCGTTTCTCCATACGATCATCTGATAGTGCTGGTCATTTGGGTTTATCCAAATCTGCCTATACATTTTCTCAATGTCAGCGGTAAACACATATTTGTGTAATCTAAGTCGTAATAGAATAGACATCAATGTATTTTGCACTGTTGGGCCTTTGTGCAATAAATCATTCAATGACTTGCCAGAAGATGATACTGCTGATGCCTTAAATACAAGCCGTAACTTAGTTGTCTGACTATCTGGCTTTAACACACAATGGTGTTAAATAAAATAGTGTGATTTTGGTAGATTCACCAAAGGAATTTCTTTCATATGTCCAAGCAGTTTCGTATTCCTTTATGAACTCTATGTATCCTTGATTGATTGCTTGATCTTTCTGCAACCGTTTCTCTAGGGATAAGAACCGTCGTGTGGCAATGTCACGAAAGTGCAACTCACATTGTTTTTCAACTGACGAATAATATTTTTTAAAATGATTGAAAGTTGTCAAGTACCCAGAACTTAATTAGCTGCTCATCCACTTTCTCTTCTTCTGTGAAAACCGCACATACTGATAATGTTGATCGTTGATCCGAAATCCTTCCAGCTATAATCCAACCAAGTTTGGTATTGTGTTATCTCGGCAGTCCCTTTTTAAGACATAAATGTTCCGACTGCATTAAATTAAAATAATGCTCAGCGCCAAGAAGAATATCAATTTTTTCTGGTTTTCCAAATTGAGGATCAGCCAACGTTATACTATTTGGAATTTTCTAATTTTCCGTTGATATTGGAAATGTTGGTTGATCGCTGACTATGTGTGGCATTACCATCGCTTCTAGCTTTGAAATAAAGTCCTCATTCTTAGGCTTTATTTCAACATTGACTCTGAATTTGATGTGTGAGCCATTTATTTTTAGCCTTGAGCTGGTGGTCTTTAATAATAATTGCTGAATCGCTCTTTCAGAGATAGCATTAATTTGTGATCCAGAGTCAAGAAGAGCTCTGAATCCCGCCATTTGTCCATTATTTCCTGGGACTATTATTCGTGCAGTGGCTAAGAGTATATAGCCGACTTTCTTTCCACTCACCGACGCCGCAGTAACGGAATCCAAACTATCCGACATTTTTTCTAAGTGCAGAAGTGTGTTGTGTTTTATATTACACTTAAAACAATCTAGTTTTGTGCATATTTTTGATGCGTGATTTGGACTTAAACATTTTCCGCATAACTTATTTTTTTTGAGTCCAGTTAATGCGTTCAGCTGAAGTTTTCTTTAAGAAATCATTACATTTAAAAATTCTATGATTTGGTTTCTTACAGAATGAAGAACTGAATTGCGTCTCTGCACCTGCTGCACATGTAATCGGTTTTTTGGGTTTCTCAGAAGAAATGGCCTCTAGTGTGAGGATACGCTGCTCCAATAATTCCAGAAATTGAAATGATATGATGGCATCTTCAGCCATCAAATACTTAGGGTTTTTTTTATGGATTTGGACATGAATCCTATTAATTTCATTCCAGTTTTGTGAAATGATTGTTTGAAAATTTTGGCGCGTTTCGACAGTTATCTTACTCATGAAGCGCTCCAAACTATCAATGAGTACTCTTTGTTCACGGAACATGGATTCAATTTCTAAATCCTCCTCCGTAGATGTAATGGATTCAGTTTCCATTTGCAATGCGGATAAGTTTGTGGCGAATATATTTTGATATTCACTCACAAGATTTTTTATTTCAATTAAATAATTATTATTAAAATACCCGTGATCAATAATTTCTCCTTTGAGGGTATTTTTGGATTTTTTCATCTCTGGAAGCGAAATTAATCCAGATCCCTTCCAGATTTGCCAATCTTTCTGTGTAATAGGCAGGCTTAAACTTTCTGCTCTCAGAATCTTTTTTACAATTTTTAATTATGCTTTGGATGCGCTCGCCCAGCGCTTGCTGTTCATCCAATAAGGAGCGAATGCTTGATGATGCCATTTTACTTTTACAAAATAAACCTTTAAGAGGATTTTTGTTAATGATGTGCCTTGACTCACACCGTGGTTTATAAAATTATTGTAAAACTGGTCAGTTATTCAAGTCTTTAGTTTTTTTTTTTTAAAGGTTTAAAATTTACTTATCAATTTAAACAAAATTTTTTTTCGGTTCAAAAGTCGGGGGTCATCAAATGTACGAATTCAAATGAATTCAGAATGCTGAATTATATTTTTTTGCGTGCCGCAAGTACAATACCAGTGGCAATAGTCGCAATAAGTACAATACGAATTGGGCTGCGGAGAAGTGAATACGTCAAGAGATCTTTTCGTACTGATTTTATTAAGCAGATCTTGGGGTTTATATACATGTTCTTGGGTCAAAAAGGGTGTTTACATAGGTATATTCTAGATAACAATTATCAGTTACATGGTTTATCCTAATAAATCAATACAATTTAGATAAAGATATCGTAGGTAAAAAAGTCTCAATAGAATATACATGAGACTATTTTTCCTACTGTCAATTGAAGGACTATCGTGGAACTGGAAACTCTGTTTGTATAAACTCTGGCCGGACGATCCATCATATCCATAGCTGAAGAATAACTTGCAATGTACCACGTTGGGAAGTGTTTCTAAGACCTCGTGTTGCAATTCAAGAATCCGGGTGATGTACGATCCAAAAGATTTTGCAATGATACAAGTGCCTTATTTTCAAAATATTCTATTCCTCTGAGTTTTAATTTAGAATTAAGTACGGCCGGATATGCCGGGTATTATCACATCCATGCATTTTTCCATTTCGTTGTATATTTATATACTGACGTTTTCTAAATCCATTTTCCATTACAAATGCAAGGGCACTGTCAGCTGACATGTGTTTGGGCTCATCCGCAAAAAGCTTCTTTTTTGTTTCATTAATGCTCGTAGAACTCGAAGCTGCTTTTAAAACAACAGACAAGTCTATTTCGTTCGATTTTTCAGCTGAAACTGTGGCAGCATGTATGAGTAAGGGAGATAAGTTGTTATTCTCCTCTGAAAGTTCCGCGGCCAATTTTTTTTTCAGTCGAGGACCAGCGCTTTCGAAATCACATTTTGGGCGACCCACTTTATTTGCCAATGCATAATGACCAATGATTTCTATGAACAAGCTTTTCCCAAGCCATTTTGCGTGTTTTCCCTTAAATCTTTATAGAGTTGAATTACATTTAGGCTAGTGTTTATTTAAATAACTGACAAAGGATTTCACTTTTTCCTTAATCGACTTTTTGGTCTCGTTATCTAAATGTTTTTGTGCGATCACTCTCAATATGTGCTGTTGTACGGTGCTCCTGAGCGATTATTGTTGCTCCGAATGTCAACCAGTTCTGCACGACTGAACACATATTGTACTAGAAAATTTTGATTTTTTCGAAAACATGTGGATTCATACAAAAACGGTTAGTTTCTTATTAATCTGCACACTTTGGTTAATAGTTTATCGTTTATAACTTTTTGCAACACTTTGCCATGCAAAAGTACTGATCCACGAAACACAACTACACTTGTTAAGCTCGTTCTAAAAATACACATAAACAAAACAAACGGTACAATTGGACAAAAACACATAAAAACGACACAAGCATTGGTAACTTCATTTTGAAATACATGGACAAATGTTTTCCATATTTATTCATCTAACTTTTTCGTAAACTTTTGCCACAACAAACGATTAAAGTCGCACAATTTTTCGCGCCAATTTCATACAAAACAGATGGTACATTATCAGCTTAATTTAACAGCTCGCCAGCAGAACTCAATAAGTTTAAGTTAGATATTTTTTTATATTTAAAAATATTTAAAATTAAAAATAACTCTAGAAAGATTTAAAATACAAAAAAAAAATTGACTTTATGCCAAAAAAACGCGAAAAAAAACCATAGTGCATTGGCCATTACAGTACTGGTATGATATCTTCTTTTATTAACACCAGCTCTCCTTCCTTAATGTTTGCTGATGATCGTCGCCACTTTTGCTTTTGCTGCAGTTGTTGTAGGCAATCAGTTGACTATTGCTTCCAAAAGGCGTGCTTAAGTTTTGATACACTTGCTATCGTTGTCCCAATGTCTGTGGTTGCTGAGAAGGTTCGCTGTCAGCCTGGGCGATGAGTGGTTCTTCAATAAGAAAATAACCTGGAGTAATTGCTGTTTAATCGTTTGGATCAGTTGACATGGGAACCAAAGGTCGAGAGTTTAAAATTGCTTCAATCTCGACTATAACAGTTTCTAACTCCTCATAAGTTGGATAGCTGTGATGACATTTTTTAACAGCAAATACTTAGCCGATTTTACAGCAGCTTCTCACAATCCTCCAAAATGCGGTGCTCTTGGTGGAATAAACTAAAAATTGATTCCTTTGTCAATACAACTTTCCACAATGCATTGTTTTGCCTTTTCGGAAAATATTGCATCTTCCAGCTCTTGAAGCATATTTCTTGCTAAAACAAAATTAGTCGCATTGTCGCAATGCAAAATTTGACATTTTCCTCTTTGACTTATAAAACGCCGAAGCGCTGCCAAAAATGCCTCTGTAGTAAGATCAGATGGACTGCTTTAGTCGCAAATCAGCAAAATATTGCAATATATGCAGTGTGTGGTTTCTTACCACGAATTTTATAATGAGTCTTAAATGGTCTACAATACTGAACGCCAGAGTTTAAAAATGGTCGTGCTTGCGTTACTCTTAATTGTGGTAAATCTCCCATTATTTGCTTTAATAATTTTGGCTTGGCTTGAGAACAACACTTCGGGCGACTGTTTTTGCTCTTATACCCCAATATCTCTGGCGTGAAATAGCCACCAGAGCCTGGACACCACAATTCATATTGTCCTTATGCATTTTTTCAAAAAATAATTTGACGATTTGGTCGCCATATGGAAGTATTATTGGATGCTTGGCATCAAATGACAATTCAGCTGCTTCCAATCTACCTCCAACTCTGATGAGATTATCTTGGTCTAAAAATGGTGTGAGCGTGCGTAAACTGCTGCTTTAAAAAAAAGGTGGATGTATATTTTTGATTGTATCAAAAAAAAAAAAATGATGAGTCTGAAAGAAAATAAGGGAAGTCGGAAAAGACCAATCATGGAGATCGAGAAAGTCATCGGGGGAAGCGTCTGGGGCGGGAGTTCAAAAATCTACGGGGGAAACGTCTGGGCGGGAATTTAAAGTCTACGGGAGAAACGTCTGAAGCGGGAATTTAAAAGTCTACGGGGGAAACCTCCGGGCGGGAATTTAAAGTCTCCGGGGGAAACGTCTGGCGGGAGAGATTCAAAATCTGGAAGGAGGATCGGCGCTGTGGAATGTGGAGTATTCCCCAAGTAAGGGGAGAATGTGAGGAGTTGAATAACTCCCCACAAGTTAGAAAGCAAGCAGAGCAAGCGCATGCAAGCAGTGGCCTACCAGTTACCAGTTACGCGGCGTAGTAACGGTAGTGCGGCGAGAGAGAGTGGTGCACTGAGCACCAGACAAAGACAAAGAGAGTCCGAGAGGGACAGCAATAGAAGAGAGCGGCGAAGGGCCGTGGGCAGAAGGAAGTAACGGGACCGCACCGGACTCTGGACCCTGATATTGGTGCCGTGCGCAGAGGGCGAAAGGTCGAACGGTAAAACCGTGGACTTTGGATCAGGAGGCAAGGAGACGCCGATAGCTAAATAAATAAATGGAGGCCTGTATAAACCGGACGAGCGCAGAAAGATGGATCAGTCGATTTCTACAAAGTCAACAAGTAACAGTCTAACAGTCATCAAGTGAACCAGTAACCAGTGAAACATCGTGAAGGAGCAAGTAAAGCCGTGCGGAGTCAAAAAGGAAACAAGATCGCTACGTCGAGACGTTCGGGACTTAGAGCTAAAGTCTCCGAATTGGTGGTATCACACGGCTAAGTCCAGGCTCTTTGTCACAACTTCTGTCGCGATTTGAGCTTGGCATCCCACCCGGCGTGTCCGACAAAGTGAACAAATAGAGTCCTTTGATGAAGAACCGTGGGCTCAGAAGGAAAATTGTCTAGAACTAGCTGCCTGCCTACAAGGACTGCATTGACGAACTCCGACGTATGCCTGATCGTCCTGCAGGAACTGTACAAGGTCCTGCTGCGAATAGCCCGGAAGGACGCGCGGCTGTTCAGCTGGTGTCTCGAAAGGCGTATGCGTTGAGAGCCCAGCGGTCCACCGCTAGAGTCCCAGAACGGCAGCTTACCGAGTCGCCAACAAGGAGCGGAGCCGGTCGAGATACCTGGAGGCAGAACAAAGACAGCGAGGACCCCAGGACGACGAACAACGAGCGTCGTGCGAGCAGCATATACTTCGATTTCTTAAGCCTGCGGCAAAGAGGGTAGGGTGGAAGCGTTCGGCTAGAACCAGGCGTTTGACCCAGGGACTGCGTTGGCGGCTTCCGGCGTACGCCTGAGCGGTCAGGTAGAAACTGAGCCGACGTCCGGTGCGACCGGCTGCGAAAGGCGTACACCTTGAGAGCACAGTGCCTGTTCACCCTAGTCTGGGAACGTTAACGCATCCCTAATCCCTGTAGCCCCGCCGAGCCAAGGGCAGCAGAAGACATCGCAAGCGAAACCGGCGAGGGAGACACCACTTCGCAGCCAACGTGGGAAGGAGGCGACGGCAGAACATAGTTCTACATTACACCACCCCGGCCGAGGGTCAAGTCGGCGAATAAAAGATCACTGCATACTCCCAATCTTTCTGTGCGTTTTCACTGGTCAACAGGGCTGTCACGTATATATAAATTTGGTGGGAGGAACACTTACATCTTCTGAGCTAGCCGCACGACATTCGTAGCGAGCAGATAACAAAGAAAAACAGTTCGTTACAGTTCCCCGAAAGACTTGAACTTTCCCAAAACTGCATCTCGTTCCTTAGACAATTCCCCGCGTAAAATTTGAATTTGCCGCCCAGACATTTCCCGGTGTTTGAAATTACTATGCCGACTCCCGTCGTCTGGCCACTCTACTGACCACGTCTCGATCGCACTTATCGATAGTGGGTCCAGCATTGTTGCCGTTATCGTTTCCGTTGTCTTAAGTTGCCTCCGTGTGACCGTTTCTCGAGAAATCCAGTATTTTTTTTACCCATCGATCGCAACTATCGATCGACCGCCTATCGCCTGGCGCCCCCGTCCCTTATTTCCTCGCGGCCTCGTTGTTTTGGAAAAACTGGTGAGTAAACTTGATGCTTGTAATTTTCCTTTAACTAACGACTTTTTTTCTTTACAGCGACACCATGACCACGATGCTCCTGATGCCCCTGATTCCCCTGACATGTCTCGGGTTGCTGACCCTGGACCGCGTGCCCTGGGAGACCCTTGCGGCAGCAAGTGACCACCCCCCTCGCCATACGCCTGCGGCAGCCTAGTATTTTCTGCCGACCCGCGTGCTTGGCCCGAGATCCGCCCCCGCACCGGCTCCTCTCCGCGATCGGCTGCTGCGGCTGAGCACTTATTTTCCTGTGCTATGTTGTGATTCCCTGACCCAAATAACAACTGCTGGTCTTCAGTGCTGGGACCCACTTTATTGGGCCCTAAACACCCGCACCCGGCCCCCTGCTACCTTTATTCGGTAACGCTCTCCTCCGTCCAGCATGAGCTTGGCCCACCTGACCTTCCTGCGCCTCTCTCGCTGCCGTCGCACTTCTTCGGCCACCCGCGCCGGCCACTCCGCCTCCGGAACCTCCGACCACGGTTCCGCGCCCTCCGACTGCTGTCTGCGCAGCGTCGGCCTCGCCGGTGGGGCTCGCGCGAGCTTCGGGGGTGGCGCCGCGTCCCGCGACGTCTCCGGCGGTGATGGCCACTCCCACGGCCCTTTCTCCAGAACCTCCTGGGCCTCGCGCTTCTCCTCGGGCGTCGTCCTCAGCTCCTCGCGATCGGCCGTCTCCGCAACGCGTTTCGCCGACTTGGCTTTTGGCTCGCGCGGGTGCATCGGCGGTGGGCGCTGCCAATCGATGGCCTCGATAGCCTCCCGCATCCGGGCCTTCTCCGCTGCCTCGTCGTGCGCGGGCCACGTCCACGTGACCGTCTGCTGATCCTGCGGCGGCTGCTACTGTGGCGACTGCTCCTGCGGCGGCTGCTCCTGTGGCGACTGCTCCTGCGGCGGCTGCTCCTGTGGCGACTGCTCCTGCGGCGGCTCTCCTGTGGCGTCTGCGGCTGCTCCTGCGGCGGCACCCAGAGTGTGGCCTCCTCTGCCTCGGCGTCTCTTAGCCTCTGCTGCCACGCGGCGACGTTCCGCTCTGTGCCCGTGGAACGTTTCAAAGTAACGGTGCACTCCGTGTACACGCCTCTTACGCAACCCGTGCATGTGTGCGTTTAGCCGGTAACGGTGCCTACGGCTTTTTAACCCTCCCTGTCCCGCTCTCGCGCTCCTGATGTGTGTGCCTGTGTGTGTGTGCTTGACCGTTAATTTCGATACCGTGTATCGTCCTCCCCCTTTCTTCGGTTAGGGTACAGTGCTTTCAAAACATTTCCGAAGGAAGGGGAAATGTGAGGAGTCTTAAAACTCCCCACAAATTCCAATGCAGGAGAGCTGCATAGCAACAGCGAAGGAGGCGAGAATGCCGGAGGAGTCAAGGGCAACAAGGTCAAACAGTAAACAACGGACCTCGGACCCGGGCAAAGCGGAGACACCGTGAATTAACGATACCACGCTGGACATTGGACCCTCACACGGCAAGGGCAACAGGGTCAAACGGTAAATTGGCGGACTTCGGACCCGCACAAAGAGGACGCACCGTGAACTAACGGTGCGGCAGTGGACCTTGGACCCGATCACGCGAGCTGGAGAAGGGAAATAACAGGACCATCACAGGCTATAAAAGGCGGCGCAAGCGCAGCACACCAAGAAGTAATAGTGCGAGAATCAGAGCGAGTGCGTGTACGCGAGACCAGTAGCAAGTTAATCAAGTGCCGAGTACCAGGATCAAGATCGCAAAGTCAAGACGCCGAACGTTTGAGAGTCTACAAGGCTGAGGCTTCAACGCTGAGCTCCAACGGGTGCTAGGTCGTGGTTAAATCGAGCTCAGGGAGTCCTTGCGTGGAGTCTGCGATAAAGGTGGCTGGGCGAAGAGGTCGAACATGGTTCTACCTGCTAGGCGATATACCTTGCCGACACAATCCTGACCAACTTAGGGAGCCTGCGATAAAGGTGGCTAGGCGAAAAGGCAGAACCTAGTTCTACCTGCTAGGCGAAACACCTTGCCGGTCCCGACAGTGAGGTTCGCATAATATCCAGAGTCTCGAAGGTGCCGTCACGAGTCAGATACC